>NW_024412428.1:21068609-21317954 GCF_014898765.1 Herpailurus yagouaroundi | reverse complement strand
GTTCATGCTCTGTCTCTCTCTGTCCCGAAAATAAATAAACGTTGAAAAAAAAATTTTTTTTTCAAAAAAAAAAAAAAAAAAAAGGTAATGGTAATGGTCTCTTTCATGGAGTCTATACTATGCCAGTCTATGTCTCCTTTAAGACTGAAGGACTTACTCTCCCAGCTTCTGGGAAGGCTGTGCACTGACGAACCTCTTTTGTCATTTTCTTAACTAAAAAATGCTACCTTACCCAAGGTCATGCCCCTTTTAGGAGCAGCCTGCAACAAATGACTGGCCAATGAGGGGTTGTGAAGACCAGACTCTCTCACCTCAACAAGGGAAAATTCTAAAGAATCATCCCAGCTTCCGAACTTCCCACAGGGTTGGCTGGGGCCTGGTTGTGATGTACTTACTGAAGCCCATTTTCTCTTTCTGCCCAGTCTTGCTTCCGTCCCTTTCCTCCACAGGTTCTGAGAGCATCTACCATTGAAGAGGCATTAAACACCCAAGTAGAATGACTTAACCAGTTGGCACCAGCCAGCTTTTCTATTAGCCACCCCAGTACTGGCACAATAGATTCATGAATAGAGAAAACATGGTAATAAGGAGGAAGGCTGGAACTGGGCCCACCAGTAGGATCTTCCACTCACCAAGGTTAATCCCGTAGCCAAATGATCAACCTGCCAGTAACAGGAACTATTGCTGAGACTCAATACTGCACTATCTCTTGAAGATAGCAAACAGCCACTTGGTGAAAAGGCGACCCTATTGGACTCCTTCCACCCTGGAGGAGGTAGTCATTCATTTTAACATGAATAGACACATATTCTATGGGTTTGCCTTACCTGTCTGTTGAGTCTCAGCCAACGTGACTATCCAAGGGATTATACTCTATTTGATCCACCATTATGGCATCCCATATATCATTGCATCTGACCAAGGAACCCACTACATAGCAAAGGAAATGTAGCAGTGGGCATATGACCATGGAATCCATTGGACCTATCACATGGCAGAAATCTTAGCTGAAGTACCAGCTTGGAGATGATACCCTGTGAGGATAAAGTGCTACCTTCTAGGATGCAGTCATGCTCTAAATCAATCACCATTATTTGATGCTGTATCCCTCATAGGAGAATAACTGGGAGTGGAGTCAAAGGTATGGAAGCAGGAGTGTTCCTGTGTACCATCAATCCCAGTGACCCACTTGGGGAATTTTGTGCTTTTCATCCTCACAAATATAACCACAGTTTTAAAGGTCTTAGTTCCCAAAGGCAAAACATTTCTACCAGGGAACACAACAAGAGTCTTCAATGAATTTTAAACTATACCACCACCCAGTACTCTGAGCCCTTCATGGCAAGGACCAGCAGGCAAGAAAATGATCTTCATGGGGGTAATTGACTCTCATTATCAAGAGGCAGTAGAACTACTATTACACAGTGGAATCGGGTAGGCATATGTTTGGCATCCAGGTAATCAACTAGGACATCTTTTAGTACTTGTGCAATTTTGATGGCAAATGGACAGATGTAGCAGGTGCAGCCTGAGAAGGACATGATAAACAGTTAACTGGAACTCATCAGTTTTAAGAATCTGTCACTCCACTAGGTGAGTCACCTAGGCCTTCAGAGGTGCTAATCAAGAGTAAAGAGCATCCAGTATGAACCACAGAAGAGAGAAAGGGTGAGTATTGGTTGCAGCCTAATACCAGCTGCGACAGCAGAGCGTGTGGTTCCCCTTACTAACCCTCCTTTTACAAGTTTCCCCCAGGGAACAAGCCTGCCAGAGCTCTGAAGAAGCTACTTCCAGAACTCATGTAAGGAAAGCAGATCTGCACAAGACATGGACCATTTGGGTGCTATACTGCCCAATCCAGACGAAAGCTGTCAGCCCTCTTAAGGAAGGGCTTCAGCTAAAGAGAATTGCTTTGCCCAAAGTCAGGCCCCTTTCTGGGAAGCCAGCATCCACTGCCTGATTGATGGCCCATCCTACTTTCTTTTGCTCAACAGGGGTTGAGTAGAGTACTCCCTAATAACTTCCCATGTGCTAATCTCCATCTCAGAATTGACTCATATGTGACACTCTCCCTTGTGTAGATGACAGTGTGGAGAGAGAAATAGGTGACTACATTTGTTATTTGTACTCTGAAGGAAATAAACAAGATGCAGTGATAGCAAATAACAGAGAAGCTGTACCTGGAGAGGAGGTGGCATTTAAGCCAGGAGCTATACAATAGACTGAAGTCAGCCATGCGAGGAGCAGGTAGGAAAGTGCATTTCAGAAAGAGAAACATCTTGGATGAAAGCTCTTCCCAAAGAGCTTGGCACATTGAAGTGCCACTTAGAGCTTTGCAGCCTTTTAAAGGATTTTATTTCAAATGCAATAGGAAGCCTTTAAAGGATTTTTTAGGAGATAATATAATGCTGTGGTTTACATTTAAAAAAAAAATATCTCTGATACAGTGTAGAGAACAGGTTGGATGGGAGGAAACCATGAAGGAGGTTATTTCAATGTCAAGAAAACATAACCCAAAGTTTGCTCTTTCCCTCCAAACCATGTTCCAGGGGCACAAGACCCTAGCATTTCCTGCCCATACAGCTCCAACCCACTTTCAGGACCTTCATGGGCCTCTTCCCTATGTCCAACCCCCAAAAACAGACTGCATACACTTAGGGCCATGGGGTGTTTGGGAAGTGGCTGTAGGGCTTGGAATTGGAGTGTCCACAAGTAAGTGTGTGAAGCCCCTTGCAGTGTGGGATGAAGCCAAGACTGGAAAACATGGAGGGTGAGATGTGAGGCGGGACCAAGACTGTGATCTCTCTGTACTCTCTGAAGGATTCTAAGAGTCCTAAATTCAAGGCTTGGTCATCCAGTTCCTTAAAAAGGTATGTTTATCAAGATAGGAGGATAGAATATATTTCATTTAACAACTTGTTAGCTTGTTTTTTAACTTAAAAATGTTTTAGACATATTGTATGGGGCCTTCATTCGTAACTTTCCCTAGTTTCTATGAATGTTTGGGATGAGCCTGAAAGTCGCACTACCTACAAAGAATGATATATAAACAAAGCTGGTTTCTTATCGCAAGCAGTAGATGCTGGAGGACAATGGAACAATATCCTCAAAATGGTGGAGGGAAATATCTGTTAATCTAAAATTCTCCATCCAGTTAAAGGAGCATTCAAAGAATCAATGATGAGCAAAGATATTAATAGAACATTGGTAACTCCAAGGAAACACTGACTATAGAAAATAGCCAACTTTTAGAAGTTAAAACAGGATGAAACTAGCAATCAAATTGAAAATGAGAGGCAAGATTCAGAGTTAAAACATTCTACAGTCCTTGTGATGTTGAATATACACTGTGAAACACTTTTAAGCTAGAACTTTTAATATTTTTAAGGTAAACATCTTAAGCGAATATGCAAAACAGAAAGAAATTTAAAAAGTGAATAGTTAGGGGCGCCTGGTTGGCTCAGTCGGTTAAGCATCCAACTTCAGCTCAGGTCATGATCTCGCGGTCCGTGAGTACGAGCCCCACTTCGGGTTGTGTGCTGACAGCTCAGAGCCTGGAGCCTGTTTCAGATTCTGTGTCTCCCTCTCTCTCTGCCCCCCGCCCCTGCTCACACTCTGTCTGTCTGTCTGTCTCTCTCTCTCTCTCAAAAATAAACATTAAAAAAGTTTTTAAGTGAATAGTTAGGAGGAAGGACAGAAAAAAGCAAAATAAGCTTAACTGGTAATACATATAAAATTGTCCTCATTTCAATATAGAAAATGAGGCACTAATTTATTCTTTGTAAATTTCTACTAACCCAAACCACTGACCATAAAATACTACCTCTGCCTCTATTTTTATTTATCTATGAAGAAAACTGTATGAGAGCTGTTGTTCTTTATTCTTATGAAACTCCATGAAAGAGAGATGTTAAAACATTAAGGGAAATCTTATAAACTTGGGGCTTTCAAACCAATGAGTCAAGTATCAATAACTGTTTTCACAGACTCTACTATTTTCTGAGGGCAATGTAAAATCAAAAAAGCACAGTCCTTGTCATCAAATAGCTTGCAATCTGATTAGGGAGAAACAAGCTATACAAACCCAACTGAAAATAAACTCTAGAACAGAAGACAGCAAATGGGAAGAGCCTTGGATTGTATAAATGTTACAATTCAGTGCAGGTAGGATCCCTTCCAACCAGGATATCCTGGAAGGCTTTGACTGAACACATGAAATTTGATCTTGGCTTTAAGAGAGGTAGAATCTCAGGGGCGCCTGGGTGGCTCAGTTGGTTAAACATCTGACTTCAGCTCAGGTCATGATCTCACACTCCATGAGTTTGAGCCCTGCGTCGGGCTCTGTGCTGACAGCTCAGAGCCTGGAGCCTGCTTCAGATTCTGTGTTTCCCTCTCTGTCTGCCCCTGCCCCGCTCATTCTATGTCTCTCTCTCTGTCAAAAATAAATAAACATTAAAAAGAAAAAAAAAAGAATCTCATTAGAGAAAACTGAGAAGAGGCATTAATAAAAGCACTAAAGGAATGCCTGTCTGACCCAGTTGGTATAGCATGTGACTTGATCTCAGGGTTTTGAGTTTGAGCCCCAGGTTGGGTGTAGAGATGACTTAAAAATAAAATCTTAGGGGCGCCTGGGTGGCTCAGTCGGTTAAGCGTCTGACTTTTGCTCAAGTCATGTTCTCACGGTTCATGAGTTTGAGCCCCACATAGGGCTCTGTGCTGACGGCTCAGAGCCTGGAGCCTGCTTCAGATTCTGTGTCTGCCTCTCTCTCTGTTCCTCCCCTGCTTGCACTCTGTCTCTCTCTCTCTCAAAAGTAAACAAAGATTAAAAATAATAATAAAAAAAATCTTAAAAAAATAAATAAAAGCACTAAAATATCAAAAAGTGTTAGTCAAGAAAGAAGACATTTTTAAGAAAAAAAGGGTGAGCATAACGTGAAATACTGAGAGAAATCATTGAATCACAACACTAATGTTATCACAAGGAAGAAAAATTTTAAATATTATTTCAATAATGGTACTAACTTGAACTTTTAATTTGGTTTCTTTCCTTTATATTCTGTTAAGTTTTTCAAAAAAAGTAGCAAATATAAATACTAAATATTGGTAATGACTTTCTGCATATTACATACATGAATAGCTTAGATTTTTACTATCTCTATACACAACTTTGTTTCCTAGACCTTCTCTAGTTTGTTTGTTTGGTTGGTTGGTTTTTTAAGCCAGATTTTGTATACTGCAGAAGGAATCTCCATATCAGTGCCGTGTTTGAAGCTCAGAATTTTAGGCTTTTGGTTTTTATTTAGAGTCATGATATTGATAACACCTAACATTTATTAAGTAGGTATCGTGTTAAGTGCCCTACATGCTGTTTTAGTTAATGCTAGCTGCCATAACAGATAAGCCCCAGAATCTCAGTGGCTTAACAAAATAGAAGTTTATTTCTCACAGAAAATCCAGAAGGACAGTTCTTAACAGGCACAAAGCTGTCCTCCAGGACATGATTCAGGGACCAAGTTTCCTTCTGTTTTGTGGTCCCACTATCTTTAACACATGGCTTCCATGAGAAACCTGCAGAAGGGGAAAGAATAAGGAAGATCACAATGGGAGATTTTTGTGAGCTGAGCCTACAAATAGGTTTATGAATATCTTCTTCTCACATTTCATTCATTGGCTAAAATTCAGTCAAATGGCCACAGATAACTACAAGTGAAGAGGGGAAATGTGGTTTAGCTGTTTGCTCTGGAAGAAAAAGAAATGGTTTGGTGAACAGTGTTCCAGTCTCTGCCACACATACGTTCTTTTTCCATTTAATCCTAACAACCCCATGAGATATGTACTGTAATTTGTAACACTTTACAGATGAGGAAACTGAAACTTTTTATAGGTTAAGTAGCTTACCTAATACCTCACAGTTAAAAAATGGCAGAATCAAACTCAAACCTAGGCAATCTAAATAAAAAAAAACATATTCCTTATCAACTTCACTGCAATATGACTGAAATGCTTGTTACTGAAAAAGAATATCTTTCTTCTAGTTATAAGAGAGGTATGACAATTTTAGAACTTTAAGTAATCCTAAGCCATCATTGTAGTGATGACAAAATTGAGATCTAGAGGGAAAATGTCCTATGGGAGGTCAGATCATTGCTGCTCAGGTACATCCACTGTAAAGAACATTTTTTTTTTTAATTTAAAAAGATGTTGTATTTATTTTTGAGACAGAGACAGAGCATGAGCAGGGGAGGGGCAGAGAGAGGGGGAGACACAGAATCCGAAGCAGGCTCCAGGCTCCGAGCTGTCAGCACAGAGCCTGACGCGGGGTGTGAGATCATGACCTGAGCCGAAGTCGGACGCTTAACCGACTGAGCCATCCAGGTGCCCCAAAAACATTTTTTTTAATGTTTATTTATTTTTGAGAGAGAGCGAGAGAGAGAACACACATGCAAGCGGGAAAGGGGCAGAGAGAAGGAGGACAGAAGATCCCAAGGGTGTTTTGCCCTGACAGCGGCAAGCCAAGCCTGATGCAGGGTTTGAACCTAAAAACCGTGAGATCATGACCTGAGCCAAATGGATCATGAATGAGCCAAAGCTGGACATTCAACCGACTGAGCCATCCACGTGCCCCTAAAACATTTTAATATGAACATATAATCTTGACAAACTAATAACATATGCCATCGTTTCTAAAATTAACTTCCTGAAGTACGTGGTTTAAGGTAGTTAAATTCAAGCGTTAAGATTTGTTTCCCAGAAGTTTGTCTCCACTCCCTCCTCTCTCCACCTTTGATGTTTTTGGCCCTGAAGAGGGAGCACAACACAGAGTAAGCCTGCCACCGTGTGGCATGGGCCCAAACCTGTAGTCTGTTAAATGTCTTCTTCCCTTTCACTTTGTTTGCTTCTAGTTTATTTACTCACCAACCTAGATTTGATCCTGCCTGATAGGAAATTCATACCTACCTCAAATTATATAGGATTTTTTATTTCAAGATACATTTCTTCATCCAATTCTAAAATTATTGCAGTATTTCCAAACCTGCTACAGGGAGGGCCAACTTTTAAAATGTGGCCCAGCCACATTCACAAGAGGGTCACTTCAGTGCTTCACAAATGAGGAAACAAACTCAGCAATTAGTGGGATTTAGCTCAGTGCACTCAGAAGTTAATCAGTGAGCCAGCCATCTCAGGCATATTAGAAGGCAGATTTCCCAATCATGCAAACGCCATATATAATGCCTGTTCAAATATGAATATAACAGCCATATGAAGGAGAGTCAGAATTTATATAAGGTTCAACATTTCCTAGAGTTTTAATGATACGTAAGCTTAACATGCCAGGCAGATATTTCCCAGCCCTCTCCCTGCATTTGGCAAAACAGGAATAACCTCTAAAATTGTTTAAAAGGCAATAGGTCCAGGGGCGCCTGAGTGGCTCGGTTGGTTAAGCGGCCAACTTTGGCTCAGGTCATGATCTCACAGTTTGTGAGTTCGGGCCCACATCAGGCTCTGTGCTGACAGCTCAGAGCCTGGAGCCTGCTTCGGATTCTGTGTCTCCCTCTCTCTCTGCCCCTCCCCTACTTATGCTCTGTCTCTCGCATTGTCTCAAAAATAAATAAACATTAAAAAAAAATTTTTTTTAAAGGCAATAGATCCAGCAGGTAACTAAATGGAAATCTGGTATTTCTGCTTCTTCTAACACTTGTTACAAATGATTGGGGACAGGCCATATGCTGATGAAGTTTTAAAACGTCTCTCCTTTTCTTTGGTTCCATATTCTTTTCCTACCACTGCAAACTGAAATACCCATTTCACATATAACTGGGAAAAGCAATTAAAAGGAAGAAAAGGTTTTTTTTAATTTTTTTTTCAACGTTTATTTATTCTTGGGACAGAGAGAGACAGAGCATGAACGGGGGAGGGGCAGAGAGAGAGGGAGACACAGAATCGGAAACAGGCTCCAGGCTCCGAGCCATCAGCCCAGAGCCCGACGCGGGGCTCGAACCCACGGACCGCGAGATCGTGACCTGGCTGAAGTCAGACGCTTAACCCACTGCGCCACCCAGGCGCCCCAGAGAAGTTTTTTTTTAACGTTTGAGAGTACATTAGAAAACCCTTAGTATCCTTTTCTCTTTCTTTCCCCCACCCCCCACCTTTTTTGGATGGAAGGTTCTTGAGGATAAGCTCACACATTGGTGTGTAAATGTATTATTCACACCTAATGGGTTAACTGAGATGGGAACGTTAACTTAATCCTGTGACTGTGCCAGTATCTCTCTGGGGAAAAAAGGGGTGCCAATGGAAATCCAAGCTCCTTTACACTCCAGGTTTCTCCTCACCTCCTCACTTCCCCCAGCCTCCACATCTTTCCCAAGCATGGGTCTATACCAAGCTCAAGAACACCATTTGGGCTGTACTATTTAGAGGACAAAAGTATACAAATAATCCTAGATTGTGTAAATACCCATTCTTTGAAGGGGTTCTCTGCCTTCCCTCTAGAGAAGCCATTAATCCCCTTATCACTACCTGTGCAGCTAGGTAAAATTGACCCAGGGGAGGCTGTACCACTCCCTATTCTAGAAAGTTCTCCCGCAAATGGTCTAAATCAGCTTAGACATTGGGGCATATATTCTGGTTCTTGTCCATTTTCCTCTTTGGTCTAAATGCTCCGGATCAGCACTTCCTTATAACTGAAGTGATAAATGTGGGCTTAGGAATGAGGCCACTTAACTTTGCTCAAAGAGCTCACTATGTGGTCTAATTTAATCTAGCTCAGCAGGATTCTATAGTGGGATTTGAAGCTTCAAAGAAATTAAATGTGTTATTTAGTCCACCATTATCTATGTTCCCTATTCATGCTCCTGTGCGTGAAAAATGAATGTATAGTTTACATAAGAAAATTTTCACATTTAAAAAAACATTCTTTTTCTCTGAATCTCTTTGAGGTATGTGCTGGATATTGCCAAATACTATCAGTCAAATTACAATTCATAAAGAATACTGTCCCACTTACGTTGTAAAATATTCCAAAGATTTAATGCCCAAAGTTTAGAATCTAAATAGTAGTTTGTATTGTGTAGTAAATTTCATCTGTGTAGCCAGATTTCACAAATCTGGCAATATAAATTTACCCTTAAATACAATTCTCCATGAATATGACTCAGCCATAAAAGAAAATGAGATCTTGCCATTTAAGACAGCCTGGATGGATCTAGAGAATATTTGGCTAAGTGAAATACGTCAGACAGAGAAAGACAAATACCATGTGATTTCACTCATGTAGAATCTTAAAAAACAAAAACAAAAACAAATGAACAAACAAAAAACAGACTCTTAAATACAGAGAACAAACTGGTAGGTAGTTGCCAGAGTGGAGATGGATGAAGTGGTTGGTAAAATAAAGAGGAGGGGCGCCTGGGTGGCGCAGTCGGTTAAGCGTCCGACTTCAGCCAGGTCACGATCTCGCGGTCCGGGAGTTCGAGCCCCGCGTCGGGCTCTGGGCTGATGGCTCAGAGCCTGGAGCCTGTTTCCGATTCTGTGTCTCCCTCTCTCTCTGCCCCTCCCCCGTTCATGCTCTGTCTCTCTCTGTCCCAAAAATAAATAAACGTTGAAAAAAAAATTAAAAAAAAAATAAAGAGGATGAAGAGGTACAAACTTCCAGTTGTAAAATAAATTAGGTCATCAAGACGAAAAGTACAGCATAGAGAATACAATCAATAATATTGTAATAATGTTGTATGGTGACAGATGGGGACTATACTAATTACAGTGAACAATGAGTCATGTACACTATTGTCAAATCACTGTTGTGTACCCGAAACTAATATAACATTGTGTCAGTTATACTTCAAAAACAAACAAACAAACAAACAACACTAAACTTATTCTCCACGAATTATACTACTTGTCTATGAGAAAAACAAATGACAACTGCTGATTCTATTTCTCCATAACCTAATCTGAAAGGTCCTCAAATTTAGAAAGGATATTTGTCCAAAACCTGTAGAAATATTATTTGTTATATTGTTATATTGTATATTGTTACACTTAACAAAAACATTAGAAGCATTATCATTAAAGACAGCATGTACTTTTTTTTTTTAATAGCCACAAAGTCTTTGGTACTCCTCCCACTGAAAGATGGAGTCTATGTATCCTCTCCTGGATTCCAAGTGGACTTATCATTTGCTTGTAACCAATCAAATGCAGCAGAAATGGCCCCTTGTGACTTCTGAGGCTGGGTCAGAAAAGCTGATACAACTTCCCACTGGTTGACTGTAATACTTGCTTTTAGAGCAAATATAGTAGTAGAATGTGATATAGATGGTAAAAGCATCCAAACCCACACCTGCGTGTCAATATATAAATTAGTGTACAATAAAGATGATATTTCAAGCTGGCCCAGAACAAGATAGCTTTTTCAATAAATAGTATTTAATCACTTCATCTGTTATTGGTTCTCTTGGCATAAGACTATCCATAATATCTTCCTTCTCAGGTTTTTTGTTTTTGTTTTTTTTACCTAAAATTGATAGTGATGTACCTTTTTTATTCTTCATGATTTTCTTTTCTTCTTAATCAACTTTATCAGTAGTTTATTGATCTTATTAATCTTTTCAAAGAACCAACTTTTGACTGTGTTCATTTTCTCTATTTTTTTCTATTTAGTTGCTTTTCATTCTCATTTTGATTACTTTATTTCTTCTGCTTATTTTGTATTTAGTTTGCTTTTCTTTTTTTCTGTCACTTAGATAATTGATTTTACATCTTTCTTCATTATATAAGCATTTAAGTGTCTAAATTTCCCAGTGCTTTTGCCGTAACTCACAAATTTTTACATGTCATATTTTCCTTTTTATTCAGCTCAAAATATTTTATAATTTCCATTGCAATTTCTCCTTTGACTTTTGGACTATTTAGAAGCAGGTTAATTTCCTCCCAAATTTGGGGGTTTTCCAGATATCTTTCCAGTATTTATTGCTACTTTAATTCCACCGTGGTCACACAGAGGAATATATTCAGTGTGATTTCAATTCTTTTATAATGACTGAGACTTGTAGCCCACCACATGATCTATGTTGGTGAATGTTCTATGTTCCTTCATCTGTCCCCAGTGGAATCATTGCACACACTGACGAAATAGCATTCTATCCCAAGGTGGCAAACAGGAGCCAGGTAGAAGCAGGCAGGCTGGCGAGCTCCACGCTGGGAAACAGACTGCCTATTACCTTGAAGAAGGCAGATTTGACTAACTCAAAAAATGGAACAAGAGGGGCGCCTGGGTGGCTCAGTCGGTTGGGCGGCCGACTTCAGCTCAGGTCACGATCTCACACTCCGTGAGTTCGAGCCTCGCGTCGGGCTCTGTGCTGACGGCTCGGAGCCTGGAGCCTGTTTCGGATTCTGTGTCTCCCTCTCTCTGACCCTCCCCCATTCATGCTCTGTCTCTCTCTGTCTCAAAAATAAATAAACGTTAAAAAAAAAATTAAAAAAAAAATGGAACAAGAACCTTCTGGTTGTTACCGTACATCCTCCACTTCAGAGTCTTCTATCATTATTCTACTTGGTTCCATGGAACCTCAGAGAGATACTTTAAACTAAGCATCCTGCTTTTAAAAATTCAGAGAACAAAAAAAGAGCCCTTGGCGGGGGGGGGGGGGGGGGGGGGGAAGAGATATAATCAATGAAATGAAAATATAATGGAAGGGTTGAAAGATAATGTTGAAGAAATCTCCCAGAAAAGGGAGTAAACATGGGAAAGGTGTAAGAAGGGAAAGAAAAAAATATATTTTTAAAGATTTTATTTTTTTAACTTTTTAAATGTTTATTTATTTATTTTGAGAGAGAGAGAGCTGGGGAGGGGCAGTGAGAGAGGGAGAGAGAGAATTCCAAGTAGGCTCCTCCCCGTCAGGAGCAGAGCCCGTAGTGGGGCTCGAACTCACAAACTGTGAGATTCTGACCTGAGCCGAAATCAAGAGTCAGGCACTTAACTGACTGAGCCACCCAGGCACCTCAAAGATTTTATTTTTTTAAGTAATCTCTACACCCAATGTGGGGCTCAAACTTACAACCCCAAGATCAGGAGTCACATGCTCCCCTGACTGAGCCAGTCAGGTGCCCCAGAAAAAGATTTTTTTTTTTTTAAATTAGAGAATAACTCAAAGTTCAGCAACCAAATAATAGGAATTCCAAAAAGAAGGAACATAAAAAATGGAGGAGAAAATTCAAGATATCCCAAAATTGAAAGTAATTTACTTCTAGCAGGAAGAGGCAGAGGAAAGGGCCCACTAAGTTTCCAATATAATGGACGAAAATAGACTCAGTCCAAGATACATGATTACGAAATTTCAGAATTCCTGGAACAAAGTTAAGATTTTATAGTCTTCCAAAGAGAGAAAAGTCACAAATGAAGGATCAAGAGTCAGTCTGGTTTTAGATTCTCAACAGCAGCAAAGGAAGCCACAGCACACAGAAGCAATGCCTTCAAAGTTCTAAAAGGAAATGATTTCCATCCTAGAATCCCATATCAGATAAACTATTAATAAATTGTTAGAGTTAAAAAAATGACATTTTCAGGGGCCCCTGGGTAGGTCAGTCAGTTAAGTGTCCGACTTTGGCTCAGGTCATGATGTCACAGCTCTTGTGTTTTAGCCCTGCATCAGCCTCTGTGCTGACAGCTCGGAGCCTGGAGACTGCTTCGGATTCTGTGTCTCCCTCTCTCTCTGCCCCTCCCTGCTCATGCTCGGTGTGTGTGTCTCTCTCTCTCAAAAATAAACATTAAAAAAAAAAAGACATTTTCAGAGATTCGAGGTGTAAAAACTTACCTCCCATGGATCCAAGAGGCTACTGAATGTGTGCTCCACCAAGACAACCAAGTGAACCAAGAAAGGGGAAAATCTGGGATATAAAAGGAGGATCTGGGGCTCCTGGGTGGCTCCGTTGGTTAAGCATCTGACATCAGCTCAGGTCATGATCTCATTGTGAGTTGGAGCCCTGCATCAGGCTGGGATACTCTCTCTCCCTCCCTCTCTGCCCATCCCCTTGCACGTGCACATGCTGGCTCTCTCACTCCCTCTCTCTGTCAAAATAAATAAATAAACTTAAAAAAAAAAAAAAAAGAGGATCCCAGAGGTCAAGGGAATCTCAAAGAAGATGTGCATAGGATGTCGTGGAGAACAACTAATTCTTAAGAGACAGACACAATAAAGACTTATCACCAAACTATCTGCAGTTGTTATATTCTCTTCACCTGGAAGAAAAAATTCCCAGGCAAGCCTGGGTCTGATTCTTACCTGTATTCGGCAGGCCTTGATCTTATGCTAATGAGAAATCAAGAGTCCCCTCCTCTCCATGCCCTACAGCCACGACCAGCTGATACTCCTTTACCCCAAGAAGTATTCTGATTTGCTCATTCCTGACAGCTGACAGTGGGCTTTGACATAGAATATACAGCACAGTCCACTCCTACTGACTATCTTCCCACTATCCCACCAGAAAGGCCTGCCTGTGGCCTCAACTATGGTAAGCCCTATGCTCCCTAAGACTCCGTCATGGCCTTGCACACTAACACACTAACTGCCCAGAAGGGGCTCTTATAGAACTCAAGGAAGCAAAATGCAGACTATGACCCAGAGACTATCTTCAGTTTATCTCCTGTCATCTAATAATGGCAATGTTCCTGTTCGGTAAGATTTGTGCTTGCTTCTCAGTGTCTGTACTGGTCCCTTTTTACACATATTTATATGAACGTAGTTGACACAATGATATAAAATTAAATGAGAATAAAAAAGAAAAGACTAGGCAAGTTACTTAATATTTTTAGCCTCAGTTTCCATATGTATAAAAGGGGACAGAAATAGTCTTACCATTCAGCTGTTGGGAGGAGTAACTAAACAAACACAGACAATGTATATGATGCAGATTAGAGGCTCAATCGGTGATAACTATTTTTTAAGCTCTCAATTTAGTAAGATAATTCCTTTAATGTGGGAGTATGTGTGTGAGTGTGACTGTGTGGTGTGTGTTTGTATATATACAAAGTGTCGTAAGGGTAAAGTAGGAGTGACCCACACCTCCAGGGGTAACGGCAGATTCTGGAGAAGGCCAAAAATATGGAGTGTAACAAGTGCTAGGAGCCCTGTAGGCCTGTGAGCTGTGGCAGAATCAAAGATTTGGTAAACTGGAATACTTTATGCCTCTTACATATACTTCTTAGATTTTGCTATGGAAAATTTCAAAGGCATGCCAGATAAGGAGACTAATATAATATACCCTGTCTACCTGGCTTCAACAACTATCAATTCATGGCCAGTCTTGTTATATTATATCCCAAGCTACTTCTTCTCCATTACCAGATGCTTTATAAACAAATCTCAGAATCATGTAATTTCATCTGTGAATATTTTAGTATTATGCTTTTTGTATTTTCCTGTGGCCTTCTCATCATTTAATAAATCCTTTAAAAATAATAACAAAAATATAAGTGTATATGAGTTAGTATATACACTAACATGGAAAGATCTCATAAATGTATTATTGTTCAATGTAATAAAGAAGTTACAGATATCACAATTACATTTAAAAAGACCTAAACAAAAAATAAACAGTATAGGGGAAGGGAATAAGATAAAATAAGATAAAAACAGAGAGGGAGGCAAACCATAAGAGACTCTCAAATACAGAGAACAAACTGAGGGTTGCTGGTGGGGTGTTGGGTGAGGGGGATGGGCTAGATGGGTGATGGGCATTCAGGAGGACATTTGTTGGGATGAGCACTGGGTGTTATATGTAAGTGATGAATTGCTAGATTCTACTCCTGAAATCCTTATTTCACTATATATTAACTAACTTGGATTTAAATAAAATTAAAAACTTAAAAATAAATAAAAAATAAAAAATAAACAGTAAAACATATGCATGTGCTCCAAAATATGTAAGTACATATATAGAAAGATAGTTGCAAAAATATGCATCAAACTACTAATCCTGATTACCTCAGAGGAGGGGAGTAGTGATGTAAAGAGTGAACTTAAGAATTTTGTCCTGTAGGCATTTATATTGTTTGACACTCAAAGAAAAAACAATATATTCATCATTATTTATGTGATTTTTTTTCTTTTTATGAAAAGAAGTGAAGTAAACACTGCTCGTTGCTGCCCAGAGTGACAGTAACTCATACGGGAAATGTCAGGAAGTCTTAAGTGCTGATTTGAGTTTCTAGCTACTAAGCGACCTTCCAACCTCCTTTCTAATCAAGTTTTTTTTTTTTTTTTTTTTTCCCCCCTGCCAACTAAAAATACACTATCCAGTTCAGGAAATGTGGCTGACTGAATAGCAGCTGCTACTGAAGACCAACTTTGCATATTGAAACAACCTTGGAAGATAAAAAGCAACAGCTTCCTGTCATCAGCTCTTGTTCTGAGGCGCGGCTGGAGCACATCACACTTTTGGCCTCCACATTGTCCTTCCTGCACATTTTCAAGAGACAGTCCCTGGCCACTGTTTTGTTTTGTTTTCCCTTTTAGTGTCAGGAAATTTCCTGCAAATACATAGAAGCAGAAGTTGAAGCTGCTTCAATGCAAGTCTAACACACTTTAGACTTTTTTTTTTAAGTTTATTTATTTTGAGAGAGACAGCATGAGAGGGAGAGGGTCAGAGAGAGAGGAAGAGAGAGAATCCCAAGCAGGCTCCACACCATTAGCACAGAGGCCGATGCAGAGCTCAAACCCACAAGCCACGAGATCATGATTGATGTCAGATGCTTAACAAACTGAGCCACCCAGGCTCCCCACATCCTTTAGATCTTTCTCGCACTCACTATTTCAGAAAGTAGATCACCCACTGCTATTTCCTTTTCCTATTTTTTTGTTTTGTTTTGTTTTTAGAGAGAGAGAGAGAGATTGACTGTCAAGATACTGTTTCTGTTGGGAGGGAGACAGAGCAGAGAGAGAGGCACAGAAATTCCCTCCAACTTTGCCAGGTTCCTCATTTGGTTATAAAGAGATGGTGTCACCAATAAAATGGAAACTAGGAATGGCAGAAAGGGGAGATAAGTTGTGCTGTAAATGTAAAACACTCACAGGCCACTAAAAGTGATAATAATTCTAAGTACAACTCAAAATGCAAAATAAAGACAGTTTAAGAGTCTGCAATGTATCCTATATCTAATTCTGATATATGGTGCCCTAGTCTTCATATACAAGAGTGATGCTGATTTCTCCCATTCATATGCCATGCAGTTGCACTTTGAAAAGTTTTTTGTTTTTGTTTTTTTCACTCATGTGATAGACTATACAGAGCTTTGCTTATAGCTGCTCAATAAAAATTCCATTATACTGGAGCGCCTAGGTGGCTCAGTCAGTTAAGTGACCGACTTCGGCTCAGATCATGATCTCAGTTTGTGAATTCAAGCCCACATCGGGCTCTCTACTGTAGCACAGAGCTGCTTTGGGTCCTCTGCCCGCCCCCCCCCCAGCTTGTTCTCTCTCTCAAAATAAATAAATAAACTTAAAAAAAATTCCATTGTATCCATAAGATATTTGAGCTGAAGGAAACCTAACAGTACCTAGTCCAATCTTTCTTCGCAAATCAATGGCTTCTTCAGCTTCTGTCCACCTCTCCTCCCTCCCCAGGACCACACAGAAGGAACTGGGGTCAGAGTGAAGGCAATGTTGCTCCCTTTGCTCCCAAGCCCCAGGCACACCTTAACCTTAGCCCCTGTGTCCTTATCATCTGCCCATTCCAGTCCTCCTGCAAATCAAATCCTGGCAGGTTCCCCAAGGATTCATCAGCTGGACAGGACTAAGTCTCAGCTTGATCTAATCGCCCTCCACCACGATAAGACAAACAAGCCTTCTTTCACACAGGTCTTTAATGCTTTGAGCCTGCTTTGGCATAACAACGAAGATTCTTTGCTTGACCAAACTTCAGTCAGGCTTCTGAAACTTCTTCTCAGCCCATCTGTACATTTCCTTGTAAAATCCAGTTTTAGCAACAACCCTCCTAAGTGTTCACCAGAACACCCTGCCCTCAATATCTAATCCCCTCAATATCTGATCGGGTTCCTCATGCCACGCCCAGGTGATGTCTGGTCACGTGACATGACTTCAGCAAGAATCCTGTTAGGTCAGCTTAGCCAGAATCTCCCCAGAACCTCTTAGTAATTTTCTATCTGCTGACCCCCACCCTGATCCTTGGCTATAAATTTCCACTTGCCCAGGCTGGCTGCAAAGTGACTATAGCCTACAGCCACAGGCACCCCAAAGAACTAAACAGTGATGTCGATAACAAATAACATACATACACTCCGTACATAATACACTCCGTGTTTCTGACTTTTCCTAACCACTTCCTCCTGTTAAAATACCCTACAATTACAACAGGATGTTTGCTCTTTGCAAAGCACTTTCTCAGTGGGTAGCAGGCACCATGAAAGAGGAAGAGATGAATAAATCCCAGCAAGATCTCAAGTAAATCATTTACTCTGAGCCTTGTTCTTTATTTGTAAAATGGGAGAGTCATAGCTCCTAATTTGCTTCTTGACTTTTTAATGAAACGCGTGGGAAGGCAGAAAGCACAAATGCTACCTGGTATGAGAGCCAGAGCACTGCAACTGCAGATGCAAATTAGAGAGTTACAGAAAGAATCAATGGCTTCTGATTGGCCAATGTTTTAAAAATTATGTTTTCCAGGGGCGCCTGGGTGGCTCAGTCAGTTAAGTCTCTGACTTCCGCTCCGTTCATGATCTGGCTGTTCTCGAGTTCCAGCCCCGCATGGGGCTCTGTGCTGACAGTTCAGAGCCTGGAGCCTGCTTCAATTCTGTGTCTCCCTCTCTCTCTGCCCCTCCCGCACTCGTGCTCTGTCTCTCTCTCTCAAAAATAAATAAATGGTAAAAAAAAAATCTCCAGGCTCCAGAAAAAACATCAAGGCACGTGTTCTGAGCTAAGAAATGGGGTTGGTGTTAGACTTTGCTCTATCAAGAGCTGAAGAACTGGGGACATCTCTGTGGCGCGTCCCCAGCAGGACCGCCAGGGGAGTCCAGGGGGGACTAAGGGAGGGGCTGATGAGCCTGCCCCGCCCCCGACCACCTGGGAAAGGAAGTGGGAAAGGAGAACCAGCAACGGTCACTGCATTTCCTTCACATCTCACTCTTGGGACACAACAGGACGAGGACAGAGCAGCTGCAGCTGGATGCGGGCAGACGGCCACAGAGGAGGAGCTTTTTCAGCCACAGTCTAGTAACAGAGGTAACTTTAATTTTCCTCATACCCCCCACCCCCCACCCCGGCATAAGGAAGGAACAGAACCTGTCTTATTTTCCTGAATGGGCAGCCCGAATATACCCCTGGGGGACAGATGTCCCTTCCCCTGTCCCAGCCAGGTTTCCCCTAAGTCGGGAACAGGTCTTGGTTTTAGAAACGGGTTCTCGAGGAACGTGAGTCGTGCTCTAGAGGTAATTTACCTTGATGAGGCAATGGAGGAAACCACTTTGCCCCAACTTGTAAATTTGTCCCCAGGCGACAGTATTTATAAATAGCCACTGTTTACCAGGCACGGTGCTGGTCCTGAGGAGAGTTCCAGAGGCAGAAGCTTATATGAGCCGATTGGACTCTTCACTGCGTGCACTGAACTCAAGCTAGCTTCCGTTTCAGGGTTTAGGCTTACAGGAGGAAAATAGAGCCTGGAAGCCACAGACAAGCAAGAGCTGAAGCCATCTTTTGGTCATTTCTATTGAACTAGGTTATGTCTAACTAGAACTTCCTTTTGCCACTTTGCTTTAACTACCAAGGAAAGTGAGCCCGCATTCGGAGTCTTCCAGGGGGCCCTACCCTCTTCTCTGACTCAGCTCCCTCCCCACCTTCCCGAGATAGGTCAGCTCATGGTGACTCATAGGCCCTTACTTCCTGGCCCTTTCAGAGCCCTGGCCTGTGTTTGAAACCTGACCTTGTATAAACACTTCCTACTTTTGGAGCAGAGCCTCTTCTAACATTTGCCTGGATGCATGTGTGTTCCCTCAGAAAAGAATGGCTTATGTGCGCACCTGGCCTTTCTCCCCTAGGGGTTAGCAGTGGCCACCATGGGTTCTGTGAATTCCCGAGATCACAAGGCAGAGGCCCAGGTGGTGATGATAGGCCTCGACTCAGCAGGCAAGACCACGCTCCTGTACAAACTGAAGGGCCACCAGATGGTGGAGACCCTGCCCACTGTTGGTTTCAACGTGGAGCCTCTGGAAGCACCGGGGCACGTGTCTCTGACTCTCTGGGATGTGGGGGGGCAGACCCAGCTCCGGGCCAGCTGGAAGGACCACCTGGAAGGCACGGATGTCCTCGTGTATGTGCTGGATAGCACCGATGAAGCCCGCTTACCTGAGGCAGTGGCTGAGCTCATGGAAGTCCTGGACGACCCACACATGGCCAGCGTCCCTTTCTTGGTGCTGGCCAACAAGCAGGAGGCGCCAGATGCCCTGCCGCTGCTGGAGATCCGAGAGAGGCTGGGCCTGGAGAGGTTCCAGGACCGCAGCTGGGAGCTTCGGGCCTGCAGTGCCCTCACTGGCGCTGGGCTGCCAGAGGCCCTACAGAGCCTGAGGAGCCTCCTGAAATCCCGCAGCCACTGCGTGTCTACGTGAGCACAGGCGGGGCAGGGAGTGGGGAGAGCAGGAAGACGCGATCTGGGCACAGCAGCATATCTTTGCTGATACGACCTGAAAGAATCAGCTGGGCCTTAAGAATCTTAAGCTCAGTTTATCAGACGAGAAGTCCTTCTGTGCTTGGACAGGATATTTTCCTCTTGAAGCTTGTTGTCACTAGTGTTTATGTTGAAAATCAACTATGGGGCACCTGGGTGGCTCAGTTGGTTGAGCGTCCAACTTCAGCTCAGGTCACGATCTCATGGTTTGTGGGTTCAAGTCCCATGTCAGGCTCCGTGCTGACAGCTCAGAGCCCGGACCCTGCTTCAGATTCTGTTTCTCCCTCTCTCTGCCCCTCCCCTGCTCATACTCGTCTCAAAAATAAACATTAAAAAATTTTTTTTAATTACAAAGAAAAAATAAGAAAATCAACTCTTCTTTGAATAATACCCTAAGGGGCAAAAAATGCCTCCACACACTTCATTTAATAACTCATGACTCAGGGTGAACCGAGCAATTGTAATAATAGAACAATGAATGGTTGCATGGTAATTAAGATCTAAATTCACAGAGGGAACGAGGTTTCAAAATCAGATTAGAATATCTTCTGGACATGGTCACAATCTTATGAGTGATTTTTCCCTGGGAGCCTCTGGGTATATGCCGAGATCACTCTGAGTGCCAGCAGCCAGGACCAGCAGAATTGAGTAGGCGACTCTGCCCCCACAGAGTCTTGGGTTTAGAAGTTCACAGGGGCACTGAGCCCTGGGCAAGAGGCTGGAGTTAAGACCTTCCAAAATTTATCCTTTTCTCTGACCCTGATTAATTCTTCTCTACCTTTTTTTTTTTAAGTTTATTTATTTATTTTGAGAGAGAGAGAGAGAGAGAGGGCAGAGGAGGGGCAGAGAGAGAAGGAGAGACAGAATCCTAAGCAGGCTCCACACTGCCAGTGTGGAGACTGACACAGGGTTCAAACCCACAAACCATGAGATCATGATCTGAACCAAAATCAGGAGTCAGTCACTTAACCAACTGAGCCACCCACGCGCCCCTCTTCTCTACCTTTTATCATCCTATATTGGTCTTTGTCTAAAGCGTTTCATTTTTGTCTTTTTTTTCCTTCTCTTTTCTTCTTACAGCACACATTTTCCCTTAAAGATCAGATTAATCAAAGATTTCATTAATTCATTCATTTAATTTTAAAAAATGTATAGAACATTGAATTTGGACAAAAGGCACTGAGTTTTTAGTTATGAGCCAGGCTCTTTAGATGTCAAGTGTGAATTTTGAAAACACATGCAACAGAAATGCTTCTTTCTCATTATTAATAGTAAAAAAAGAAAGTTGAACACAGCATCCTACAAGGGTTTTCAGGTGACCTTAACCTAGGAACCACAAAGCTCCTGAAATTATTTGCAAAATATTTTGCTTGGAACCTGTTTTGGGGGTGGGGTGGGGAAGAAGATCCATTTTGTGACTCGTAAAAGTTAAGAATCACTGATCTGGTCTTATCCATCATCCAACCCAGGAATACTTTCTATAATCTGAGCGGTTTTTTTTTTTTTATGTTTTATTTATTATTTTTTGAGAGAGAGAGAGAGAGAGCATAAGAAGGGGAGGGCAGAGAGAGAGAGAGGGAGGGAGACATAGAAACCAAAGCAGGCTTTAGGCTCTAAGCTCTCAGCACAGAGCCAGACATGGGGCTCGAACTCACAAACCATGAGATCATGACCTGAGCTGAAGTCGGACGCTTAACCGCCTGAGCCACCCAGGCACCCCTATAATCTGAGTTTTTAATGGCCAGCAGCTTATATTTGACGCGTGCTCTCATGTTAAACAGCTCTATGTTTTGGAGCTACCCTGGGCTACAACTATGCTCCTTATAGCTCCCTGTCTGGAGTGACGCAGTATAAATGGGCCCTCAATACCCCTCCAACATCTGAGATCCACCCGGTCCTCCTACTCAAATTCTTCCCTTCTAACATCAGCTTAGTCATGCCGAGTTCTTTCCAGTACTTGTCAGTAGACGGTTTTCCTGTGTCAGACACAGGAAAGTGCAAAGATGCAAAGACAGATTGGACAAGGCCTTGGCCCTCATGGAGCTCTGGCTAAGAAAGCAATAAGACAAAACTCCCATAACAATGCAGATAGAGTCTCAATTCAGCAACTGTTGATTGAGCACTCACTGGGGCCAAGTTCTGTGCTCGGGGCTTTCCATAGATTATCTGTCATTCTCTCAACTCTGCAAAGTAGGTATCATTCTCATTTGGCATAATTAGAGACTGAGGTTGGGAGAGGTTGCGACTTGCTTGAGGCACAGAGCTATTAAGTGACAGATCTGGAATTTGAAACCAGATAAGTCCAGCCCAAATGATACTTGTGTTCTTCCAGGACATGTTTCTAGAAGGTTTAAGCCAAGGTTGACCTTCAGCAGATTTACGAGAGGAGCAGCCTAGTCAAAGGGAGGAGACTGCTTGGAGGTGTAAGGGGGAGTGAAGGAAGAACAAGTAAGCTGGAGTGGCCCAAGCAGGAGGCTGGAGTGAGGGGTGGGTGTATTATAATAGGAAACAAAACTGGAAAGAACTCAAGTCCAAGTTGGGGAAGATCTGGACTTTTGAAATCTGGCTCAGGGAAGCGAAACCTCTGGACTTGCCATTTAGGAAGATAACTTAGTGGCAGTGAGACGGTGGAATAAACAGAAGGGAGACACTGGAGGCAGGCAGGCAGGAAGACCCGCTAGGTGGCCTTCATAGTGATACTGGAGAGGAGGGAAAGAGATGGGAAATTGAAAGCCAGTTTTAAGGGTAAAAGCTGAGAGAAGAAGAATTTGGAAACGGCTCAAGATGTTGAGTGTGACAGGAGGGATCCGAATGATCTGAGAAGATGGACACAAGAGGAACAAGTTGGGGTGGGGCCAGAACTGCTGGGTTCTACTCTTGAAGCGCTGGGTGTGGATGTGTTTATAGTTTCTTCCAGATGGTTCTATGACCCACAGTCCTTGAGATGGTGAATGCCCTGCTGGATGCATTTGCTGGTTCCCACGCACAGAGCCTCCTTTCCTCATGTGATTTGTCACTTTGTATTGTGAGCTCATCTTCGGGAGGATTTGTTTTTCCTGTGTGACTCCCATGTGCCCTGGGTTGTGACAGTGTCACTACACAGAGTGGTTTCACCTTAGTATCTATTAGGCTCCTGGAGGTTTCACCTGTTTTAGATCAAACATTATGTTAGTTTCTCTGCTTCGGGGCCCATGGGCCTCATGGGTGGCATCGATCTGGATTCTGTGCCCATGCATGGCATAGGCCCTAGTGATTCAATTTCTGACAGGTGACTCTTTCCTTCTTTCTTCTTTCTCTTTCTTCTTTTTTTTTTTTAATTTTTTTAATGTTTATTTTTGAGAGAGAGAGAGAGACAGAGCATGAACGGGGAAGGGGCAGCGAGAGAGGGAGACAAAGAATCCGAAGCAGGCTCCAGGCTCCAAGCTGTCAGCACAGAGCCGGACGCGGGGCTCAAACTCACAAACTGCGAGATCATGACCTGAGCCGAAGTCAGACATTCAACCATTCAACCGACTGAGCCACCCAGGCACCCCTCTTTTTCTTTTTCTTTCTTTCTTTCTTTTCTTTTCTCTTTCTTTATTTCTTTCCTTTCTTTTCTTTCTTTTTTCTCTTTCTTTCTTTCTTTCTTTCATTTCTCTTTTTCTTTTTTTTGTACTCCTGTCCCAAGATAGATCATTTGCTTCCTCATACTTCTTTTAATGGGTAGCATTTCCCAATCTCCTTTTAAGGAAGGGATGTCTCTTTGATAATCTTGCTTTTCTACTGAGCTCAGATCAACATATTCTCTTTTCCAAGCAAGCCTAAGGCCATACCTCCTGTTCCCATGTAGGTGTTACAAGTTTAGGCCCTAGGAACTGGGCCTAAACTTGGCTTCCTTCATATTTCCATGGACTCCAGGCTCCCAGCTTACACTTAACTGCTTTGGCTGTGATTTGTCTTCATTTCTGCCACTTGAGCATATCCCTTCTTTTGTTCAAGGACAGTGTGTGTTAAAATACAATGGTTTTGGTAATAGTTTACCCAACATTTCTGTATCTCTGTAATGGCCAAGTGTCCATCAGCCATGAACTGTCTCCTGAACTGTTTTGATATATGGCAGGGAGATCTGCACTTAGGAAAATAGCTTGGGTAGCTGACTTTGGGTGGAGACAGGATCCTGAGGCAGGAAGGCAAGTTACAGAGGGAGACCGGGGTTCTTTTGCCTGACACGCACATGCTTGGCCCTGCTGGTGCAGACATCCCGTCACCACAGCGGCCATCAGACTATGGCATTTGTCTCTCTTCTCTTGACAATTGCCAGTCTCCTTTCTGACACCAGGACGCACGATGCTCTTGTCCAGCTCCAAGTGTATGTTCCCTGCTTAGATCAAAAAGAGTGGACAAGGGGCCAGCAGGTGGTACATGCCGAGAGTCCCAAATCCTTGAAGGCAGATGTGCTCTTAACAAGCCCCAGGAGAGCTCCTCTCATCACCCCACCTTGGATAAGATTTGGGAAGAAGGATAACAAAGCAAAATATCGTTAAGAACCATGCCCAGGTAGCGTTGACCGTAACTCCCTGCTGGTCTCTGCTTGGAAGGAAGGAATGTCACAGACGATTACCCAGCAGGTGAGTTCTGGGATGTTCACTATACAATCCTCTGGCCGGAAGGTGAGGTTGAGAGCCTCAGAGTCCAAGGGCATTTCTGCTGGCCTTCTACCTCATCAGCTTCTGAGACGTTCACCTCACGTGAGCATGGGAATCCCACAGGACGCAAGGTCCCGTAGCACCTTCCTTGGCTTTCTGATGCCCCTCTGTGCATGTTCTCCAGCCCTTCAAGTTTCCGTGTCAACGGGCGGTCCTTGTACTTACATGAGGGATGCTAGCGTGGCAGGGTCCTCCAGGGTCACACAACCTTAGGGAAGCCTCCCAAACCCCTGCTGTTTTTTAGGCATAGGATGTCTTCCTGTTTGAACCTTGCCCATGATTTTGAGGACCCTCAGGTCCCACCTCTGCAGGAAGCTCTGCCTGGATACCTCAGCCCATGTTCACCCCCCTTCCTGAACTCTCATGGTGCTGACCCCCTTCTCAGTGCCTGAAGTGGGGCTGTTTCATGTGTGGGCATGTGGCCTCCAGAAGTATGGTCTAAGTTCCTAGAGATCAGGGGATGCCTTACAGCCTTTGGTCCTCTTGGAAGCCTGTAACGATATTAGGTACTGAGGGCTGCTCATTAAGCATCTGGGTGAGAAATGAATAGCTGACTGAAGCTACTGAACTGGATGAGCTGGCAGGGAGTCCTCAGGCCCTCTGAACTGTCCAGAATGAAATCCCCAAAATGAGAGCTCCAAGAGGTTCATCAGCTCGGGAGCCAAAACGCCAGGACAAACCTGCACGTCAGGCATCCTCTGTAGTACAAACAACAGGAAAAAGTCATCTGTGCTGTTTCTGGAACATGTCATGCTCAGAACCACCTGCATTTTAGTCCTAGCAGGAGAGAGAAGGCTAAGTGAGGGTAGCAGGGTGTGCTAGGAGACCTCAGGAGAGGCCAAGCCCCCGAAGGCAGCCGTTGAGAGCAGCCATGGCGCCCAGAGCCAGTGCCTGAAAGGAGGGTGCCAGGGGGCGCCCATCCTTCCTTCTGCTTCCACCTGTTAACACTGGTGGTGCTGGAGGGAGGGTGGGACTCCATCCTTTCTCAGGGCCTTCCCTGAGGACCATGGGGGAGATAGTCTTGCCTGTCCAGAAGCAAAAGTGACACTAGGTCCAGGAGAGCCCTTACTACTGGGAATTACACTCCCTTTCTTACTGGCAACTGAAAAGTAGGGCAGTCAGTAGTCAGGAGGGGAGCCTCAGCCCTTGCTTCCCCGCCTGAGACAGGCCAGCACCCTCCAGGGCCACAGAAGCGGGAGGCAGGGGGGCAGGTGGAAGGTTTTCCCTCCTGCTCTCCTGCTCAGAGATACACATACATATTCATTATATATATATATATATACACACACACATATGTATATATATATATATATATATATATATATATATACATATATATGTTTTGTTTTGTTTTTAATGGTGCTGTCCTTACCTGAGAGGTGTTTGGCCTGTTCCAATTGCCCCACACCTTTCAGATCCGTCAGCCTCCCACTAGTCCCCAAGAGCGAGTGAAGGAGCAGGAACATGTGCCAGCGGATGTAGCTCTACATGCAGAACAGCAGGTGTCCATTTTCTTATATTGAAATGACTCTGGTCTTTCTCTTTCTGTAACACTGTGTACAGGGAGAACTGTTCTAGTTTGGAGAGCTGCTTACCCATCTGAACGTGAGGCTGAGTTTCTCCCTTTCTGGCTCACTGATTTGGAAGGGTTTTCTCCTTCCTCCCTTGGTCAGAATCCATCCTTTGCCAAGTGAGCTGCAGGCTTTGGTTTTGACTCGGTTCTGTATGTTGTGGTTTTCAGTGGTCCGTCCTCACTGGTCTACGACATGTGCCTCCTACTGCTGAGGTGGGGTAGTTGTGTCCCTCAGTGTGGACCAGGCACCCATGCCCCGCATGTGGGTGATCCAGGACCCTGTCTTTCCTTCTTGTCCTCAAGGATTTAAAACACACATTGACACTTCAAGTGTCCCTGCCCCAACCTCAGGTGGTGTGGTGAGGTCCCCTCACACAAGACTTGCACCTTCCTCAGAACCAAAATGACACAACTCGGCAGAGTGAGTGGAGAATGGGGGTGGGGCACTCCCTTCCAGAAGCCCCAGGCCCAGCCTTCAGACAGATGGAAGTCAAATAGGAATGATGAGCTATGAATGAGCTATGAATGATGAGCGTGTGCCTCTTTCTGCAGAGCCTGGCACAAGATGGGAGAGTCCCTGAATGAACAGGAGGTAGAGAGGCTAACCTAGGCTGCCTGTGAGGGCAAATACAAATTCAAAATAGGAAGCTTAACTGTCCCTGTTGAAAATAAGAGATGTCTCCCTGCATCCCTTTTCTTAGAGCATTTACTTCAGACAATTTGTAAGTTCTTTCCTCCATCTCTTTGAAATGTATGTAAATCCTTTTCAAAAATTTTTATTAATGTTTATTTATTTTTGAGAGCGAGAGAGAGAGCGTGAACAGGGGAGGGTAAAAGAGAGAGGGAGACACAGAATCGAAAGCAGGCTCCAGCTCTGAGCTGTCAGCACAAAGCCCAACACGAGGTTTGAACCCACGAGATCATGACCTGAGCAGATGCTTAACTGACTGAGCCACCCAGGTGCCCCGTGAAATGTATGTAAATCCTTTTAAAAAGCTAAGGCTGTTGCCAGCTTTAGGACTCAGGAATGTCTTTCTCCATGATCTGGGACCAATCCCTTTGAAATGTCATCATCAAGGGAGACGGGGCCTATCTCTCAGTCTCTGTAGGAGGGTAGGAGCCTAACTGGGCAGGTGCCTCCCTTCAAGTTGCAAAACCACCTCCTGTCATAAAGATCTGAGAAGTTTGTTTCTCTTTAGGTTAAAGTCAATTACCTAACAGATGGTGACCCCAATTACCAGGTAAATCTAGGATGAACCTTGAGTGACAAATGGTGCTGTTAAGTCCTCTAACTTGAGGACTGGTTATTATGTCGGTAATAGGTTGTGTGACTGCCTAGCCATCTAAAAGAGTGAGATTCCTTCTTGTCTTTGCAATCTCTAGCCAATTGCCTATGATGCACATCACATTCTGGTTGAACGCTTATTCAGTAAGAAAACTGTTTTCTTAGGGTGCCTGGGTGGCTCAGTTGGTTAAGCATCTGACTTCTCCTCAGGTCATGGTCTTGCGGTCCATGAGTTCCAGCCCCGCATCGGGCTCTGTGCTGACAGTTCAGAGCCTGGAGCCTGCTTCAGATTCTGTGTCTCCCTCTCTCTCTACCCCCTCCACCACTCGCATTCTGTCTGTCTCTCTCTCTCAAAAATAAACATTAAAAAACCTTTTTTAAAAAAAGAAAACTGTTTTATTTCTCTACTACCTTTGTGGAGAAGTTTTCTGGGTTGGCAGGAGATTTGATTTTAATTATATTTCCCCAACAGCTCCCATTGGTTTGGTTCTGTGAACTTCTGGTTGTACCCATGATGAGTACAATCACATTGGTAAGGGGTAATCAACCGGAATGCATGCTAGAAGGTTTCTAGAGGACACTTAATTAGGAACGAGGAACATGAGTTCAGTATGACCCATGGCATTCTCCTCTCACAAGATCATGGAAACCTGTGACTGCCTTCGACTTACTGAGAGAAGGATTTCTTGGTGTGGTGAAGCGTGACCCCTGCATCCCTTTCCCACACGGCTCGTAAAAGCAGCAGCTGAGGAAAAACAAAATAATTTTAGAAAGGAAAAAAAAGGAGTCTTTCATTTTTACCTCATTGTCTTGATTTCCACTCCTCTGACACATTCACCCCCAAGGAAATTTGGCTATGTAGCTACAGAGCATAAGTATTTAAAACTTTTCCATGAAGAAATGGCATTGTTCTGCCTCAGATTTCAAGCTAGGTCCTCATAATGAATCCTTCTCCCTCCCCTGACCCCCCTCCCCCCACCCCTGCCACAATTTGGAGCCTGGAAACATCCATGTGGATATTTTTGCAACCTACTTCAAGCATGAAATCACAAATCTAAACAAATTAATTCTCATAAAAGCATTTCCCATTCTTCAAATAAAAGGAGGCATAATGATTATAAATTATCTCCAGATTATGAACATTGACACTATGTCATTTTGCCATTTTTACCTACCTTTTTGAATTCCACAAACTTCATTAAATGTTAACCTAACCAGGAGGGAAAATATAAAGAATATAAAGAAATGTACATAAAGATTTTCAGGGTTACAAAAATTCTTCCATGAGAGAATCACTACCAAGATGGAGCTACAGCACCTTGCCCACCCCCCTCCACTTCGCTCAAATCGGTATTGTCTAAATGCAGTCAAGTGCGCTGGCTTGGAGTCTGGCCATAAAGTCAGTCAGAACTGACTAGTACACCACCTCTGTGCCTCACCAACTCCGTAACCTGGGGCAGATTTTTTTTAGCCCAATGAAGTTCCAGCTGCCTCATCTACAGAATGGGAATGATAATAGGGGGTACCTCACAAAGTTCTTGTGAGAATTCAGTGTGGTAATGCGTCCATGTAGTCAACTCGCATCTCTTGAGCACCCACTATGTGCAAAACACTGAACTATGTACAAGAGCTACAGGACGAAGGAGACACGTGGTCCCTGGCCTCTAAAAAAAAAATGTAGTCTAGCTTTCGATGTGGGACAACAATGAAGTCATGCTAAAATGCATATGAAACACAGAGTTCTGGGGGCCCAGACTTTTCTTGCAGATCCCTTCTGCCACCCTTAGGATTTTCCAGACCCAGCCTTGTTCTGGAGTAAAGAGGGTGTCACTGCTGGTGAGAGAGTGGCTGGAGGGTGGGGGGAAGGAATGGGACTGAGGTCAAAAGACAGCAAGATAGCTCTTCTGAATTCTGAAACTCTGGACACTTAGCCTCCATCTGCCTTCTTGCTACATCTACTAACATCTCTGTTTCAGTGCTTCTCTTCTGCCCCTTCCTGGCCCAGAGCACGTTCACTATGAGTACTGGAAGCCTACAATTAGTATCTCCTCCATGCACTTTATTTTTTTATTACCTGAGTATAGCTGACACACAATGCTACATTTTTTCAGGTGTACAACATAGTTATTGGACAAGTTTATGCATTATGCTTTGTTCACCACATTTAAATGCACCCTCCTCTTATAAAGGCTAGTAGGTTGAACGCATAGGAATGATTTCAGAAGACTGGAAATTGAATCCCACACTCAATTCCACTTCTCTTTGAAATTCTACGTTTACAGGTTCATCCTTTGGACTTAGTTTTTAAAAGAACATTTACCAGAAGAAGGGCAGCAAGGATAGTTAGTTATCTGCACTTTAATGGGAATGAATTCTCAAGATCTTTGCAGGAGAGGTTTTGCTAAGAAAGCAAAGCTTAAAGTTGAGAACAGTTGAAAAACATAAGAAGTGCTCCCAGAAAGGAAAAAGCTGGAACTTCACAACTTTGCTTGAGGCCATGTGAATGTGGGCCACATGCCTCTCATTGTTCCCACAGCAAGGACCTACTGTGTGCAGAAAGAAGGCCCCCGAGGGAAGGTCTGGGTGTGTGGAACTGCCACCTTCTCACCTTTTCTTACTTAGAAAAGATGGCCCTGAGCCCAGGAGTGGAGAGCTGACTGGTTAGCCTGGGAACACCCCTCTGGAATGGGGAGTGAGCAGGGGATTAACAATCTGGATTCTCCTTCCTCCCACCCTCCCATGCTCTCCATCAGAGGTTGGTCTCCCAGGGTGTAGAGCAGAGTAGACAACGGTGGGGGATGGAAAATGGAAAATAGGGGCGCCTGGGTGGCGCAGTCGGTTAAGCGTCCGACTTCAGCCAGGTCACGATCTCGCGGTCTGTGAGTTCGAGCCCCGCGTCAGGCTCTGGGCTGATGGCTCAGAGCCTGGAGCCTGTTTCCGATTCTGTGCCTCCCTCTCTCTCTGCCCCTCCCCCGTTCATGCTCTGTCTCTCTCTGTCCCCAAAATAAATAAACGTTGAAAAAAAAAAATTAAAAAAAAAAAAAGAAAGAAAATGGAAAATAAGTAGTCCAAGCGCTTTTACTTCTGTCAGTAGAGTGTGCTAAAGTAAAAGAGACAAGTAGCCAGAAGGTAGCGTCATTCTTTAATTGGAAAAGCCACTTTTTCCTCAGTTGTATCCTGCACTTTGAGCAGGGCTTCTCCAAGTGCAGCCAACACCATGACCCAGGCAGAAGAACTGAAGCTCACAGAATTCCATGGGCCTGATCTTAGCTGGGGAGGGAGTTCATTCTTTTAAACCAGCATTCCAAACTCTTCAAGTAAGACATTCACAAAGATCCACCCTTCTACCACTTAGGGATAAGATTAAGTTCTCCAGGGATCAGATGATCCCTAGGAATCAAGAGCTCTGGGCTGTGGGGGTGAGAAGACCGCTGGTTGTTTTTGTTCTGACACAGCCGTGGGTCACAAGGTTCTTACACAAGCTTTGAGGTGGCCTGTCATACCACGAGCCCTTCCTTCCCCTCAGCCAGTGGTGATGACTCAGATTTCAGAAAGGAGTTCAACCAGTAGATTCATCTTGGGGCACTTCTCAGCCATTTTCTAGATTAACATTAAGAGCTAGTTCCAGACCTGATTGAAAAGCCTGGACACTCACTCCCCAGACTCTGCTTGAAACACTCCAGTGAATTCAGCCTAGAATATGATTAATATACTACCTGAAGGGGGTCATTAGCAGGGACAAAGAAAGAAAGCTGTGGAGACTTGTGGTTTAAGGTTTTGAAATACAACATACATGTAACTCTACTATCTGCCCAAACCTCATCAGCAGGAGGGCAAAGGGATTAAAAAAAAAGAAAAAAAAAAGGGCCAAACCCCACAAGGATGAAGAAAATGGAAGGGAGGGTAGCAGGCTTGAGATAGCAATACTATTATGGAAGATGGAAAGTGATCTCATAGACCAGACAAAGTGGAAACCTAAGTTGGCTGGGCTTTGGGGTGTGTGTGTGTAGCTCAAAGGACTTCCTCTGTGCTAAGCTCTAGTCTAAGTGTTGAAGGTATATTAAGTCATATAATCCTCCAACAATGCTAGAATTTGTGTCCTGATTTTGGAGATGAAGCACAGACCCGTTAGATAACTTGCCCAGGTCACACAGCAGAAGCTGCAGAGGTGTGGCCCAGAGACCACGCTCTATAGTCTCACAGTGATGAGCAAGTGATTAGCTGCACCAAACCCCAAGCGATCTCCAGACCTGAAATACCAGGGAGCTTCAAAATGGGGCTGAAGGGGCGCCTGGGTGGCGCAGTCGGTTAAGCGTCCGACTTCAGCCAGGTCACGATCTCGCGGTCCGTGGGTTCCAGCCCCGCGTCGGGCTCTGGGCTGATGGCTCAGAGCCTGGAGCCTGTTTCCGATTCTGTGTCTCCCTCTCTCTCTGCCCCTCCCCCGTTCATGCTCTGTCTTTCTCTGTCCCAAAAATAAATAAACGTTGAAAAAAAAAAATTAAAAAAAAAAAACAAAATGGGGCTGAAAACGGAATTGCTGGGAAGCCCATATGAAAAGACAGACCCTCAGACTCCTTCACTATTTTACTCACGCCAGGCAACTGTCCCTGTGCTCCCTGGTAGGCTGCCGTTGGTTTATTTGCTGGAGGCATTACCCAGTTGAGGATGGTGTGAGACACCTATGAAAACAGGAGAATTCAGTGAAAGATTGTGAATTGACTGGTGAGACTGCGCAGATCCCTTCCCCATTTAATTCCCGTGTGCTGGCAGTGAGGTTTACACACCCCAGGCAGGGACTGGGGGCTCTGTAGGAGTTCTAGACAGAACTAGAGAGAAGGAACATGACATTGACATTTGTAGGTCCTCTGATGAAACAGTGGGCTCACCAAATGATGGGCCCAGGGTTCGCACAAGCTTCTAGCAGCTCTTTGGTATCTTCTTCTTTTTTTTCCACCTCCATTTTTACTATGGAAAAAGGTGAACAAATTCCAAATATAATGAACCCCCATATACCTACCTCTTAAGTTCTACAATAGTTAGCATCTTAACAAATTTGCTTTATCTTTATTTATTTATTTTTTAATAAATGTTTATTCATGTTTGAGAGAGAGAGAGCATGAGCAGTGGATGGGGCAGAGACAGACAGGGAGAGAGAGAATCCCAAGCAGTCTCCGCGATGCCAGTGCAGAGCCCGATGCAGGGCTTGAACTCATGAACCATGAGATCATGACCTGAGCTGAAGTCAGACACTTAAGTGACTGAGCCACCCAAGCGCCCCTTTGGTTTATCTGTATCTTTTTTTTTTTTTTAACATTTATTTATTTTTGAGACAGAGAGAGACAGAGCATGAACGGGGGAGGGGCAGAGAGAGAGGGAGACACAGAATCGGAAGCAGGCTCCAGGCTCTGGGCCATCAGCCCAGAGCCTGACGCAGGGCTCGAACTCACAGACTGCAAGATCGTGACCTGAGCTGAAGTTGGACGCTCAACCGACTGAGCCACCCAGGCACCCCGGTTTATCTGTATCTTTAGGTAGAAGTGTGTACATACGTTGTTTCTCTGAACCATTTGAAAATGAGCTGCAGACATTATGATATTTCACCCCTGCATATTTCAGTATAAGGACATCATCATACATAATTAAAATCCACACATAATCCATGGTCAGGCTTAAGAAAATTTAAAATAATTCCCTAATATATTCTAATATTCAATCCATATTCAAATTTCCCCCATTGTTCCTAGAATGTCATTGCATTTGGTTATTATGTCTCTTTATTCTCCTTCCTAGAACAGTCCTCTTCCTTTTATTTGCCCCACAGTGTTATCTTTTTTGAAGGGACCAGGCCACTTAACTGAAGGAGGGTCCTGATTGTTTCCTTGTGGTATCATTTAACTTGTCCCTGTATCTCTTGTAAATCCTGTCAACTGGAATTTATATCTAAAGGCATGAATACATTCAGATAAGGTGTTTTTGGCAAGTCCTATAGGTGAAGCTTTCTACCTCATATTGCATCCCATCAGGAGATAACATCTGCATATCTTACTAGTGGTGAAGCTAAGTTTGGTGAAGGCAGGTACTGCTAGATCTGTCCACTGTAAAGCCACACTTTGCCCTTCAAGAGGGCCATGGATAATGCCTGGCACAGTGTGGATGTCCTGGGCAAGGCATTACTCAAATGAAAACAGACAATAAAGGTTGACAGAACTTGTGACAAAGAGCCTCTAACATGAAAGAGAGAGACAAAACAAAAGTAACTCAGGAAAAAGAGATCATTGCAGGAAACAAAAGAAAACTTCCCACAAACAATAAAAATCCTTAGAAATAGTCGGGGCACCTGGGTGGCTCAGTTGGTTAAGTGACTGACTCTTGATTTCAGCTCAGTTCATGATCTTACAGTTCATGAGATTGAGCCCTGTGTAAGGCTCCACACTGACAGTGCGGAGCCTGTTTGGGATTCTCTCTCTCCCTCTTCCTCTGTCCCTCCCCCGATCACACTCTCTCTTTCTCTCTCTCTTAAAAATAAGATGAACTTAAAAATATGTATGTCCTTGGAAATAAGAATAGATATCACACCCATGAGGCAAATTGCTATAAAAAATATTTAGATAACAAGAAAGAGTCCTTGGAATCTACATGGAAAAATCTAACACAAAGTTGGGAGATGAACTAGAAATAAAAATCCCCTGAAAAATAGAATAAAATATAAGGGATATAGAACAGGAAATTAAAACATAAGAACACTAGAGAACTAGTCCAAAAGTTTGGCATCAGAATAATGGGTATGCCAGAAATACAAAAAAGTAAAGGGGGATGAATTATCAGAAATATAAAACATGAACATTTCCCAGAACATATGAATTTCTACCTTGAAAGGGTCTATAGAGGGCCTAATACAATACATTTTATAAAGATAAATACAAAAACTTAATACTGGGAAATTTCAGAACATCCTAAAAGAGAAAAACAGGTCACATACAATAGATCAAGAATCAGAATCGTGTTAAACTTCTTTTTAAAAAAATTTTTTTAATGCTTATTTTTTTAATTTTTTTGTGTTTATTTCTGAGACAGAGAGAGAAAAAGAGAGCATGAGTGGGGGAAGGGCAGAGAGAGAGGGAGACAGAATTAGAAGCAGGCTCCAGGCTCTGAGCTGTCAGCACAGAGCCTGACACAGGGCTTGAACTCACATGAGATCATGACTTGAGCTGAAGTCAGTCGCTCAACTGACTGAGCCACCCAGGTGCCCAATGCTTATTTTTTTTTGAGAGAGAGAGAGAGAGAGAGACATAGTGAGAGTGGGGGAGGGGTAGAGACAGAGGGAGACACAGAATCCGGAGCAGGCTCCAGGTTCCGAGCTGTCAGCACAGGGCCCGACTTGGGGATTGAACCCACAAACCATGAGATCATGACCTAAGCCGGAGTCAGATGCTTAACCAACTGAGCCACCCCAGTGCCCCAGAATGGCATTAAACTTCTTTTTTTTTTTTTTTAATTTTTTTTTCAACGTTTATTTATTTTTGGGACAGAGAGAGACAGAGTATGAACGGGCGAGGGGCAGAGAGAGAGGGAGACACAGAATCGGAAACAGGCTCCAGGCTCTGAGCCATCAGCCCAGAGCCCGACGCGGGGCTCGAACTCATGGACCGCGAGATCGTGACCTGGCTGAAGTCGGACGCTTAACCGACTGCGCCACCCAGGCGCCCCGTATTAAACTTCTTAATAACTATACTGAAATCTTAAAGGATAATGGAGCAAGGCCTTCAAAGTTCTGAGAGCAATTAAATTAATTAATTAATTAAAATGTGTATTTATTCATTTTGAGAGAGAGAGATAGGGAGAGGGGCAGAGAAAGGGGAGAGAGTCAGATGCTTAACTGACTAAGCCACTCAGGCACCTAAGAGCAATTTTAGCAATGAAACTGGACTATACCCCCTAGAATAAAATAAATATCTGTGAATCCATGCTGATGTGAAGAATAAATGGATGACTAAATAAATGTAAGAGAAGCGACAGCTCTACCTTACAAAAATTCCATTAACAAATGTAAAAGGAGGAAAACAGAAAATTACCATTAAGAACATTACAGTAATAATTGTTGTAGGCAAGATTCACCAATTGAGGCTAAAATTAGTGGGTGAAAGTTTGAAGATAAACAGGATATCTGCATAGTTTTAAAGTATATTCACCAGAGGTTCCTCAAAAAATTAAAAATAGAACCACCATATGATCCAGTAATCACATTATCGAGTATTTACTCAAAGAATATGAAAACACTAATTTGAAAGGATATATGCACCCCTATGTTTATCACAGCATTGTTTACAATAGCCAAATTAATGGAAGCAGTCCAAGTGTTCATCAATAGATGAATGGATAAAGAAGAGGTGGTGGAATATCATTCAGAGAAATGAATGAAATCTTGCCATTTGCAACAACATGGAAGGAGCTAGAGAGTACAATGCTAAGTGAAATAAGTCAGAGAAAGACAAATACCATATAATTTCACTCATATGTGGAATTTAAGAAACAAATGAACAAAAGGTAAAAAAGAGAGATAAACCAAAAAAACAGACCCTTAACTATAAAGAGCAGACAGATGGTTACAAGGTGGGGGAGGGGGATGGATGAAAGAGGTGATGTGGATTAAGAAGTGCACTTGTGATGAGCACCGGGTGCTGTAACGAAATGCTGAATCACTATATTGTACACCTGAAACTAACGTAGCATTGTATGTTAACTATAATGAAATTAAAGTAATAATAATAAAAACTATGCCCACCACTATATTTATTAATTATGAAAAGAAAAATCTCCACTTACAGTGGAGAAAACTGGCCCAAACTATATAGCCAAGTGGTCAATATTAACATCGTCAGTAATAAGTTATACCACCTTCACACACCCCTGATTGGATGCACTAAGAAGGGCATTCTTGCAAAAAAATTTCTTGCCAAAATTCTGTCACCTCAGTCTAATTATGAGAAATCAGAAAAATATAAATTGTGGGATGTTCTACCAAATAACTGACCACTATTCTTCAAAACTGTTAAGATCATGAAAGACAAAGTAAAACTAAGGAACTGTTCCAGATTGGAAGAGACTAAGTAGACTCCACAACTAGATGTAATGTGGGATCCTAGAATGGACCCTAGAAAAATAAAATGACATTATTGGGAAAACTGATGAAATCCATAGTCTGTAACTCACTTAATACTAGTGTATCCAAATTAATGTCTTCGTTTTTATCATTGTACCATGGCTATGTTAGATGTTAGCATGGGGGGAAGCTCAGTAAAGGCATTACATAGAATGCTAATGTTTTTGCAACATTTCTGAAAGTCTAAAATTAAATTCAAAATAAAAAGTAAGAAAAGAGACATTCTGAGGGAAAATTATTGCCAACCTAGAATGTTATACCTAAGCAAACTATCAATCAATCATGCAGATGGAATAATGACATTTTCAGACAAGTAAGGTCTCATGAACCTTTTCTCAGGAGGCTATGAGTAGTTGTGCTCCCTCAAGAGGATAGACCAAAATGAAGACACAGGATGCAGGTAGCATGGAATTCAACACTAGAGGGTAGCAAAGGAGTTTCCAGAACAACAGCTATGCAGAGGTGTCCATAGCAACCTGTATAGCTGGAAGCAAGAGAACGAATGGTTCCCAGCAGGCTGTCTCAAGCCATCAGACAAAAGAAACTAACAGTTGACCTTATGCTTGATTGTATCAGTGAAGTTTTCAGTATTGACAGTTTAGGTTGTCTTATTGATAAGTATGTGGAAAACCAAGCAAACAAATATGCAAAGAAGGGCAATTATCAAAAGGTTGCACTGAGAAGAAATGTACCCATAGTATATTAAATGGCCCAGTTGTAAACAATTTTCTTTTTCATATTCACAACAATGTGCATACCAACTATTCATTTAACCAAACTATCTATATTGGGAATACGGGGGAAGGGATATATGTGTGGGGGTGGAAATGGGGGACAGTGCAAGAGTGTTAAATTCTTATCTTCCAAGGTAAGAAAAAAATAGGTTGTGTCTAAAGTTGAAAAATCAAGAAACAGCAACAGAAACATGGGGGAAGAAAGCAGGGAAAACATCAGAACACACAGCTAAAACAGTTGTTGTCTTGGGTAAGGCAGATCCTCACCTGGCTGCTCCAGGGGCTCTCACTCCCTCAGTGCTTTCGTTGGTGCACATTTGTCAGAACATAAAGGTTCACCACCCTTAGCCATGGAAGAGTTACTTGGTCGCCATGTTGCCCTTCTGCTGCCTGCTCCCTCTACACTCCTTGGGAACACTCTGGGTGGCGTCCTGGTTCTCTGGCTCAGGGAGCCTGTGAGCATCTTGAAGAGCTTCCCAGGAGAGAACTGTTGTGAAAAACAATCACTAGACAGTGAAGATGTGAAGACGCAGGAGAATCCTCTCTCCTCACCTGTTGCCCTAGGATGGCTCAGCTACTAGGCAGACAGGAATGTAGCAGAAAGCCAGGGCTGAATGGAATTAGGACTGGGAAGATGGGCCAACCGGGGCTGTTCCCCCCACCCACACACACATTTTTTTTTCCTTTCAGACTTACCTTCAAGAGTTTCCCAGGACTTCTGGGTTCCCTGGAGCATCTCTGCAACAAAATGCTGCTGTAGCAATGGTCAGAAGAAACCCTTTACCCCTTTCCTATGTACCACAGGTGAGCATGGTGGTACTATCGGCCCCAGTTCTTCACTCCTTTCTCCACCCACTCCCTTACTATAGCCTCATCATGGATGGAGTGTCCTTTCGCGGGGACTTTGAGCTTGGCCATGTGACTTTCTTTGGCCAATGGCTGGTAGTAGACGTGATACAGCAGGGATGGAAGTGTTTTGCACACTGGGACTTCTCTCTTCTGCTTCTGCTGGCACCATCAGAAGAACAAGCTTTGGTTAGTCTGCTAAGGAGGACAGGATGAGAGACATGTAGAGCAAAGCCACCAACGTGGTCCAGAGACCTGATGTGAGAGGCAGAGCCACTCAGCCATTGCAGCCGGAGCAGAGTTGACCAGCTGAGCCCAATTCAGATCAGCCAAATCCCAGACAACACACAGAGCTCTGAAGACAAATGCTTATTGTTGCATTGAACTGAGGAGACTTTTGTGGGTTTTTTTTTTTTTTTTTTACCCCCTTGGCGCTAGCTGACTAACACAGGCACTGAACTGTTTTATATCAAGATTTCACAAGCTTATAAAATAATGCTCAGGGATGGTATTCCAAGTATGAGTCAGGAAAACAGCTTAAATAATTTATGAGCTAAGGAAAGGAGTTATAGCTTCAGAAAGGTGTGGCAGATGGTAAAGATATCCTACCTTACTTAAGCGTATGCTTTACCCTTTAAACCCAAGAGAGTCCAACATAAATGCAGTCATGTCAAGGGAATATGCCCCCCTGGATGTAGAGGGGGAGAGCACAGTGACATTGGCTACTTCTCAGTTTTAAGTTGTGTGAAATTGCACTTTAAAATTCTGACATTCCTTGGTCTTCCAATTTCACATGTTCTTGGGGTGTCCCTGGCCATAAAACTCTTTCCCATCCTGGCGATGTTTTGTTGATCCAGCGTGAACGCAAGGATTAGATGGTGTGCTGAGAGCAAGTTTTAGAAAGAGGCGAAGAGCAGGCAATGGAATTCAGAGGCCAGAGATCCTGGGATGGACTCAAAGCAGAGGCTCCAGTATGATGATCACAAAGCAGAGAGGAAGAAACCATTATGAAGCAGAGGGGGAAATGCACCTTGGTTGGACAGGACCCGCTGGGACCTAATCACACCCAGGCCCATAACAAGCATCCCCATCCAGGCAGCAGTGTTGGCTCTTGGACCAGGGCTGACAGGTGGGAGAGACTGGGTGGTGAGAATCCTGTGTGGGACTATGGACAGGAAGAAAACCAGAGAGGAAGGACAGGTATATTTGAGGGCTGTGGTCTACAACTGGTTTGGATTTAAGAAAAAACAAAAATGGAGTAAGACATTTTCAGACTGCCAGCCAGGATAGCCAGGGCTAAAGTCTTCCAAATCAGGAATGAAGCTGTATGAGACCTGTTCACCTAATAAAAGGTTCCTGCCAGGCCCAGGGCATTCCAAGCAGAAGTCAGGGAGCACAGGATAAGGAACCAGAAGGGAAGAAAGCAGGAAAAACAAGCAGATCACTCTCCAATGGGATCCCAGCTCGAAGGTGAACTGCACCCTCTGGGTATCGATCTGAGTGGACAGTGAAGATGGGAAGACACAGGAGAATCCTCTCTCCTCTCCTGTTGCCCTAGGATGGCTATTAGGCAAACAGGAACGTGGCAGAGTGCCAGGGCTGAGTGGGATTAGGACTGGGGAGATGGGCCAACCGGGGCTGGCTCATGATGGGATGAGCTCAGGTCCACTTTGGGGAGGGATCGGTATCCTAGGAGATGCATCTGGGGTGGAATGCGGCCATGAGTCAAGGCAGCTGACAGCTCTCAGGAGGTAGCTATGCTTCCCAAAGTGGGTTCTGTGGAGCTCTAATCTGAAGGACAGGAAGTGCTGTTGACTTGAAAAGAGGCCTCCATGGTCCAACAAACTTGGGAAATCCTGGGTTCGATGAAATTAAACAGGTTTTTCCACTAGAGGACATCTCAGAGCTCTTATTATGATGATGGGAATTACCAATCTTAGAGACTGATCACAACCATGGAACTCTTTCTACACAGAATATGACATTGAACTAGTGAGTTATGGACAACAACCACTTTCAGCATGGGGGCCGGGAAGGAACCGGGGGCCAGTACTCACAGGGAAAGGACCTTATTCCTTATATGTCGGCACCAACACCACCACTGACCGCCAAGGTCCTCTTCACTGGCTAGGTCTACTTAGGCTTTCAGGGTCAACAGGCAAATGAGCTGAGGCTCGAGACAGATTCTGCCCACCCCCCAGGGAAATGGCTCACTAAACAAAGAAAAGCAGGGAGTGATCCAGTGAAAAGGTATGTAGGCACCCAGCCGGGAGGCTGGAACCCAGTGGGCCCACAGATCCATGGTGTGAAACACCAGGATCACACTGACAGCAGCCCCTCCCCATCAGCTGGAGACCTCGAGGCTCACGGAGGCATGCCTGGGCTCCAGAGATGCTGGGGCAGCCGTGGAGAGGACAAGCCCAGGGGGTCCAGCTCAGCTGCTCCAGGTAAAACGCAGGAGAGCACGACTTGGATCGACTTGGATCGTAGCTCTCGCCCACTCCCTCACTGCAGAAAGCTCGGTCACTTCATTGTTCCCGTCTCTCCAGGTCTCTCATGGTGCTGATACCATTCTATCCAAGTGCTGGTGAAAACACCCTCTTCCCTGAAGCGCACACAGAATGTTGCCTTGGAAAGGAAACAGATGCCAAGGACAAGGCATCACAAAAGCATTTGCAGCACCAAATAGTTGTACCAGGGAACTCAAATCCAGGTTCGGAGGGTCCGATTGACAAAGCATCTGGGCACACAGCCTTTTCCATTTTTACCTTTTTTTCTCTCTCTGATGTGCCTGCTTGGAAGCCCCAGATTTGAGCACTTGGTGAGTTTAATAGTTGGTTCGGAGATTGTCTCTCGTGTGAGGGCAGCGGCAGTGTCATATATTTAGGGCCTGGCCCTGGACACATACAAAGCCAAATAAATGTGTGAGAATTTTTTTTTTTTTTTTGAGAGAGAGGGTGCAACTGAGTGAGGGGGGAGTGGGAGAGAGAGAGAGAGAGAGGGAGAGAGAGAGAGAAGCCAGGGCTCACCCAAAGCAGGGCTCAAGCTCACCTGAAGCAGGACTTGAACTCACGAACTGTGAGAACATGAGCCGAAGTCAGATGCTTGACCGACTGGGCCAGCCAGGCTCCCGACCGTGTGAGCTCGCATTTGGATGAGAACAGTTTATTGCGTATTTGATTAGACATCCTCACAGCTGCATGTGCCAAGGACCACGATTCTCAGTTTGGGGATAAGGAGAGAAGTTAAACATCTTCCCCTGAATCCCAACACTGGTGAGCAGCACAAGTGGGTTCTAACTCAGCACGGCTGGTGGCAAAGCCAGGACAGCCCAGCTTCAGGTTCCACCGTGTGCACGTCCTGTGACATCGGGTGATCGCTCACCTTTCTCCACCAGGTTCTTCCGTACGAGGAAGATAGATGATAGTTGCTGACCACAGAGTTCACGGGATCATCGTGAGGATCCAATAACACAGTGCACGGAGAAGTGCTTTGAAATGGAATGAGTATGCACTCAGGGCGTTAATAATATCCAGTCGCTTTCCTAGATACCAAACAACCCGGGCATTCCAAAGGTATCTCGGTCTCCAGCTAGGAAAAGAAAAAGGCAAAGACATGCAAGAAAACATACATGGTTTCTGAAGTGAAGGCCCCTGTACCAGGAGCCTGAAAGCCCACAGGAAGTTAAGGAAGAGACCCCACAAGTGGGAGGCTTTGAACTTAAACCTTGGAAGAGCTGAATCCCCGAGGCCTCACCTTTGCTTCCTACCCCCACCCAAACCTGCTAAAGGCCCCAGACACTAAAAATACCCTGGCCACCTGCTGCCCAGGGAGGCAGTAAATCACAGGTCCTCTAGCACCAGAATCCAGGCTAGGCCCAGCCTAACACGACCAATGGCAGCTGACAAGGCCCCACAGGTAAGTGCACTTCTTCCCACGCAGGCTGTTATCATTAGCTTGTCCACTGCTCAGTTGGGAGGACGGTGCCCCGAGGAAGTTGGGATGATGTTGAAGGGTTCTTGGGCCAGAGGTGCTAACTGGATGTGCAGTGATCAGGGAGAAGTGTGTCATGGGGAGGGGCTCCCAGGGAAAGGGGAGCAGCTCCTGTGGTGAGTGGCAGCTGCTATAGGACATAAAATAAACTCATCTCCCCCAAATCCACAGATCACGGCCTCAACTGCTGTCCTACTACTCTGGGGCCACCAGATGTCACTGTTACAGGGAGCATGAATATTTGTGGTCCGGTCCTGGGACAGGCACTGAATTTACGAAGGCAGTTTAAATCATGGGCGCTCATGGGGACACCAGTGACACCCATGTCTTGCTTCCAGTTCTTAAGTTCTCACTAATGAGATCATGTTCGCAGGTACCACTATCAGTCCAATCCCCAAAATGTAATAAAAAAAATGCCAAAAATTTGTTCGCCTTTTACTGTCAGTACAGTACCATGAATCAGAAATGAGAAGCCAAACAAAACGTTTAATTTACTTTTTACTGAAACGCATCATCAACAAACACATTTGCAGGGAACAAGTAGTGTGCTATTCTGTGGTGTTGCTCAAATTTGGTAAAGTGGGGACCCCCGAGTGTCCTCTATTTTGTCACCCCTTTCCCTAAAAAACAGACTGCATTATATAAGTTAATTGCTGTCACCTGACCTCTTGGTCCAACGAGTGAGAAGTACTAACAGGACAATACAAAACACAAAGCCAAACAATGAAATTGAGAGACGACTCAAGTTTAATGAATAGACTCAGATGATCAGAAAGGCATTTTAGGCCAAATTTTTTAGATCATAAAAAAATAAGCAAAGTTGAATAACTTCATAACTTATAAGCTCTGGGAATATGTCTAACACTGCTGGAATAGAAAGAACACTGGGTCCTACCTCACTTAAAAGCTATGTGGCCTTGGGCAGTTATCTAAGCCCTCTTGAGCCTCCTTGGGTGGACCTCTCCGAGGCTCCCTTAAGCAGTACAAGAATCTAGGATTCTAAGTGTGGCCTCGAGGCCCCTGTGCAGTTGTGAAGGTGGATGTCAAAAATAACAATACAAGGCCACCCAGGGCCATTTAAGGGACACAGACAAGGGCTGCAAGAATTCAGTCTTTGCCTCTGACTCTAAAGGGACTGAGGAAGGCTTCTGGAAGGGAAGGGATTAAACACGTAGGACGTAATACTGCAGCAGGCTCAGCACAGTTGATCCCTCCCTTGAAGAGCTGGGATGTGGCCAATCAAATATTTTAAGATGTCAACTTGATCTGTGTCAACATAAGCATCAACGGAAACTAGTTTCCAAAAATAAATGATAACTGCTACCTATCAACCTCTGTAAGTGCATGGATTTCTCAAGAATGGGGCCATGTTCTGTAATACTATCCACAGCTGGTTCTGTAGGACCGCTGCTTCTTGATGATCAGCTGAGGGCAAGGGAGAGAAAGGAAGGAAGGGGTGTGAACGCCCTACTTCCAAGGTTGAAGTCTCCCCAAAATGTTAATACATGCACAGACAAGAGCTTGAGAAACAGAAACTAAATTTGTAATAGTGGTTCTTCCTGATGATACTGGGCATGTTTGTTTTCTTTTTGCTTATCTGAATTTTCCATTTCTCAGCAATGAAAATGTATCAGTTGTGTAATACATTTTTTATGCAAATGCATTTGGGAAGGGTAATATCACACTAGGATCAATTATTGATACCTTAAGATTAATTAATGGATGTGATTTGTTTCCTACAATGAAGTGGTGATGGGAAATGGATTTTGTTAGGTCTGGGGTCTGTGTCAAGCAATGGAAAGGGGGAAGGGAAGGTGTAGAGATTCTAAAAGGGCAGTAGGTGGAGAAGCCTCACAGTTAGCTCACATTATGCTTAGGCCTGCCAGGCCCTCCCTGTTACCTCACAGGTATTTAACTAAAATTAAAGATAGCAACAGTTTACCTTGTTCATGCAAGCCTTGCCCAATTATTCTCTTTATATATGATTTATCCTTAGATTCAAACTCTAGCTTCCACAACAAACAAGAAAAGGTTCGTGGATTTTAATAATTAAAAAGAAAAAAATTTTTAATGTTTATTTATGTTTGAGAGACAGAGAGAGACAGAGAGTGAGCAGGGGAGGGGCAGGGAGAGAGGGAAACACAGAATCCCAAGCAGGCTCCAGGCTCCGAGCCGTCAGCACAGAGCCCGATGTGGGGCTCGAACTCACGGACCGTGAGATCATGACCTGAGCGAAGTCAGACGCTAAACCGACTGAGGCACCCAGGCGCCCCCAATAATAATTTTAAAATAAACAAAGGATTCTTCCCCAAACTTTTTGCATTTTGTCTTCAATCAAACCTGTCTCTGACAAAGTATTATTTTACAATTTCATACTCTGCAATCTTGGACCTTTCCCGGAGCCCTGGTGCTAGGACTCCAGGAGTTGTAGAGTTGACATAATTAATTGCAAGGAAACGATCACTTACACCGTGAATTTAGATTGGTTATGCTGATCATCTGCCTCAACGTTACCTGGAAAGGAAGAATCTCCAAAGGAAATTTAGTGTAAATAATACTGGGGACGGGACAGCCTGTTTGCAGGAATCTGGTTACCTAAAATATAAGCAATTAATAACCTACCGCAAATCATTTTATGTATTCCTCCAAGCCTGTCTTGTGTGCTTGGCTCCCAGGGAACAAATGTGAAGGGATGGAAGGAGGGGTGGAGGGGAGTATTCAAGTAAGTGATCCCTAAGGACCCAAGCAAAATTTAGACATTTGTTTGTTTATTTAGGGAGGGGAGGGGGAGCGAGAAAATCCAAAGAAGACTCCATGCTCAGCATGGAGCCCGGCACAGGGCTCGATCCAACGACCCTGGGATCATGACCTGAGCCGAAATCAAGAGTGGGTTGCTCAACCAACGGAGCCACCCAGGCGCCTCCAAAATTTAGACTTTTAAGGTAAATTTGAACTATCACCTCCAAGTAGTTGGAGATACTGAGGCTTGAAGGAACAACATTGAAGATAGTGACTTCTTTTTTTTTTTTTTTTTTTAATTTTTGGGACAGAGAGAGACAGAGCATGAACGGGGGAGGGGCAGAGAGAGAGGGAGACACAGAATCGGAAGCAGGCTCCAGGCTCCGAGCCATCAGCCCAGAGCCTGACGCGGGGCTCGAACTCACGGGCCGCGAGATCGTGACCTGGCTGAAGTCGGACGCTTAACCGACTGCGCCACCCAGGCGCCCCGTGACTTCTTTAATTGAATCTGAGATACCATTAATGATAAGATGCCTCATACTTTGATAGAAAAAAAAAACCCACCTCCAACGAACTGAGGCACGGCAAACGTAAAATGCATTCTAATTTTTAAAATATTAAAATATGGAGGAAAAAATCTATCTTAGCACCAGTGAAACACAGTATTGCCTTGGCACCTTGCCCCCACCTCTCTCTGATGGGGAGAAGGGCTTCTAACAGGATATGTTAGACTTTCACACTGGGACACCATTTCTCGCCAACTCCCTTAACCGTTAAAACATTGAGATCTGTCCTTCTTTGGCAGCAGCGTGTATCTGTACTCCAAGTTCCTGTCAAAGTCTGTAATCCCCATTTCTCTCCCATTCAGCACTCAGCAAAAACTGTTGAGAGACATCATGTTTTCAGGACTGCCTGCAGGGTTGCGGCCCATCCATTTTTCCCTACTCTGTTCACCCTTGGATTGAGCCAGATCAGCAGACAGCAAAGTTCCGGAAACAACTAGGTAATCCCTCATGGAAAGGCTTTTACAGACTCTCCCTCTGGCATCCTGCCTTCTGCCCACATCGGGGACACTGTTAGAAACAGCCTGTTACACTGAATCTGTTGTCAAGGACACAGTGTCCTCTTCATGAGGGTCCACTGAAGACATTTTCCAGGTCTTCATACCAGGGATTTTTAAAAATAAACTTTTAAGGAGTGCCTGGGTGGTTCAGTTGGTTGAGTGTCTGACTCTCGATTTCAGCTCAGGTCATGATCCCAAGAACGTGGGATTAAGCCCCACACTGGGCTTTGCACCAAGCGTGGAGCCTGCTTCAGATTCTCTCTCTCTCCCTCTGTCTCTCTCCCCCACTCATAGTCTCCGTCTCTCTCTAAAATAAAAAAAAAGTTTCTAAATATAGACTTTAAAATCGAAGCAGAACATATAGAGAGAGAAGTGTACCATTTGTAAGTGTACAGCTGAATGATCAGATTATAACCACCATGCAAATGAAAAATAAATAGACTAACAACATCTCAGAAATCCTCTCATGACTTCTCCCTATCAGTACATCCAACTGTCTTCCCCAAGGGCAACCTTTATCCTGTTTTCTTTTTCCTTTTTCTTTTTTGTTTTAAGTTTACTTAGTAGAGGGACACAGAGAATACCAGGCAGGTTCCTTGTGGTGTCAGCACAGAACTGTGAGATTGTGACCTGAGCAGAAATCAAGAGTCTGATGCTTAACTGACTGAGCCTATCCTGTTTTCTAACACCACAGTTTTACCTGGTTTGGGACCTTATATAAACAAAATCATACAATACATATTCTTTTAGTCTGGCTTCTTTTGTTCATCATTGTAAAATTCATCTGCATTGTTGTAACACTAGTTGTTAATTTGCATTGGTTTCTAGTCCGCCGTGTGTCTGTATTACAATATATTCATTTAAGGTGTTTCCAGTTTGGGGTTATTAAATGAATAATGCTGCCATTCTGGTGCATATAGTAAGCACTTCTGGGAGGTGTATACCTAGAGTCAGATTACCGGGTTCTAAGCGCGTACACGTCCAGTTTTAATAGTTATTTCTAAACAGTTTTCCACTTTACGTTCCCACTGGCGCTGCATGAGAGTTCTTGTTCCACCTCGTCACCAACACTCCTCATTGTCAGTCTTTTTACTTTTAGCATTTTGTTTATTTATTTTTGAGAGAGAGACAAGAGCATGAGTGGGGGAAGGACAGAGAGAGAGAGAGAGAGAGAGAGAGAGAGAGAGAGACACAGAATCTGAAGCAGGATCCAGGCTCTGAGCTCTCAGAACAGAGCCTAATGCACAGAGCCCGACACAGGGCTTGAACCCACAAACTGTGAGATCATGACCTGAGCTGAAGTCGAACGCTTAACCAACTGAGCCACCTGGGTGCCCCACTTTTACCATTTTGATAGGTGTGGAGGAACACCTTATTGTGGTTTCCTAAATTCTCATCTGTATATTCTCTTTCATGAAGTAGTTATTCAAATATTTTGTTAAGGGGTGCCTGGGTGGCTCAGTCGGTTAAGTGTCTGACTTTGGCTCAGGTCATGATCTCATGGCTCGTGGGTTCGAGCCCTGCGTCCGACTCTGTGCTTACAGCTCAGAGCCTGGAGCCTGCTTGGGATTCTGTCTCCTTCTCTCTCTGCCCACCCCCGCTTGAGCTCCGTCTCTCTCTCTCAAAAATGAATAAATATTTAAAAAATTAAAAAACAAAAAACCACAAAAAACATAAATATTTTGTTAACTTTCGATTTGACTTTCTAATCGACTTACAGGAGGTCTTTATTCAGGATGGGTCCTTTGTCAGTAATATGTACTGCAAATACCTTCTACCTTCTGGGTTCCTTTTCTACTCTCTTAGTGGTGACTTGATGAACAGAGTACTTTTAGTGCAGTCAAACTTATTGCAGCTTTTTGTATCCTTTTGTGTCACCTGTCTGTGTGAAACTTGGTCCATTTCTAATCTACTCACAGGGTTCTGCTACTATCATATCTGTTGGCTTCACAAATTTGATAAAGGACAAATGTAAAATAGAAGCATTCATTTCATGTCTGGTCTCACTTTGGTAACCGAAAGATAAGTGAGATGATTAAAAGCTGAGGCAAGTGATGAGTCACTAAATTCTATTTCTGAAATTATTATTACACTATATGTTAACTAACTTGGATTTATTTACATTTTTAAAAAAGCTGAGGCAACAATATGTTCTTGGAATAAAAAATTAATATAATATGCTCTATAGCATTTTATGATAATTGGCTTTAGTAATGTGGAACAATTAATAGAGCCATAAAAGTGTATAATTAAAGATGTTATTATTACAAGTTAAAATTTACTCTCTGTTCCCCATATTGTCATTTAATTGAAAAAAACAAAAACAAAAACAAAGACTTGCCACCTTGCAATCAATTTGAAATAAGCTGTTGAGGAACAACACTATAAAAGGAAAGTATACACTGGAATGCATTACATTTTGGCCAAACAAGAAGGTTTGATCCATTCTGGCTTATAAAGCAAGAAATCAGTGTTTGTGATTTTGAAAAGTCACTGAAACTTTTTCCCTGAATTGGTTCCTTTGTAATACATTTTCTTGAGTTCTACCCATGACTGACACAGTAACAGTCCTGGGATCAGAACCCACACACTATTGAAAAATACCAGATAGACCCCAAAGTAGAGCCAACTGTCGGTGTTGAGGTTGGGGCTTCCCATAAGCCAGTCCGGGAAGAAGGTCATCCACCCGCCATATAATTCACACACGCACAGGGTAATCTGCAGGAAATGCCTGTTAGAGAGAAAGAAACAAGGGATGAAGCTGCCAGCTCAGCCCAGCCTGTCACCCTGAATCCTGACCTCTTGTCTTAAATGGCAGCATTTACACCGTCTTCCACAGCAGAAGACCTCTCTGAAGTTGGACCTCAGGTTTCCCACAGTGCTCCTTCAATGGGGCAAGTCAATCCAATTCATGGGAGATCCATGCTTTCTCTGGAGAAGCAATACTGCCCTTCCTGGAAGATTATCCTCAGAGTTAAATAAAGTCTCTCAGGTATCCTGTTCCACTCTTAGGAAGATTTATGGAGGTCACATCTCACCCAGCAAAGAGAGACCTAGATGCGAATCTTGCTACAAGCCACAATTTTACTGGCTGTAAAAGGGGACAGTAATAACAGTTCCTTCCTCAAAGAATATGGTGGAGAGTAAACGAGATACGTGGATATGTAAGTACTCAACAATGCAGATATTATAGATGGTTCAAGTACTAAACAATTGGGTGCATGTAGTAAATCTACAACCAAGATCATAGAGACAAAGATATATCAAGACACCAGGAAGAAATTTAATTTTTCCTGCCAACTATCTAAGTAAAACTGGGTGGGAGGAAAGTGGACTAAATGACCTTAGAGGTTTCGTTCAAACCTGAAATTTTGTGACGAAGCTTTAAAAAATACTTCTTTGATTCAAGACACTAAAAAGTGGAATGCAATCGTGCCTATTTGACATTGTTTTGGGAATCATCCCCAGGATGGCATCCTATTTGCCCTACGTCACTTTGTCTGAAAGAAGGAAAGGAAGGGAAAGGGTAGGAGGGAGGGAAGAGAGTTCAAAGTCTCAGAGTCTGACTGACAGTGGTTAATCTTCCACCTTTCTCCTCCCTTTCCTCTCTCCTGCCTTCCTCACACCCTCCACAACCTGTTTCTGAAAAGATTTGTCCTGCATATCTAATTCCAAATTAAGAGAATTTACTTGGTGTAAAGTGAAATAGGAGTTTTCTTTTTTTTTTTTAAAGGTTTTTTTTTATTTTTGAGAGAGACAGTGCGAGTGGGGGAAGGGCAGAGAAAGAGGGGAGGGACAGAAGATCTGAAGTGGATTCTGGATGCGGCCCAAGCTCATGAATGGCAAGATCATGACCTGAGCTGAAGTCGGATGTTCAACCGATGAGCCAACCAGGCGCCCCTGGAATAGGAGTTTTCAAGATTTGGGGGGCGATTGGGAAAGGGTTGGAGGCATTACCCTTTACTTTCCAAAATATTGGTGAAAAATCATCCAATGCTCTTCACACTTCCTTCCTCGTAGAATGACTAGGTGGTCCCTACAATCCTATTTCCTATCGTTTTTATTTTGAATCATCTGAAATTATCCTGGTGGCACCACGCTTCCTATCTAATATTGAACAATTTTCATTTCTAATCTAACAAATGAATGTGGTCCTAATCTACTCCAAATGCCATGTAGGCATCGAGACAGCTAATGTTTCTCCTCTCTTCAGCAGGCCAGAAGAAGAGCACTTACCGATAATATTTCTCTTTGACTATGGCATAAATGAGGACCAATGCCAGAGACCCATCCAAGACAACAGTCAGAATTTCCAAAGACACAATGGTTGGGTCAAAATAAAGCCATCTTGCATCAGCTTTGCCATATTCTTTCCCTAAAAGTGAAATACATTTTGTTACTCATCTGGCAACTATTTTTATGACAGTCAGTGAAAATGACCTTTTTTTCCCCTAACGAGGAGACAAAGAGAGAAACTGTCACTCCCTACGCTGCCCATAATGCCTTAGAGGAAGGCAAGAGGAGAACGGAGGCTGAAACGCATTTACCGCACAAGTACTAATAACAATATCTTGGTATATTTGTAAAAGGATTTCGTTCCCAAAGTGCTTGCATACATGTGCCCTTTTCACCCCTGCTATCATTACTCTAAGCAACAGAATTCTGAATTAATTCAACACAGCCAGATTTTGCAAAGACCATCTCTAATAATTAGCTTGTTAACTGTGTTACAGTTCCTTACTTCAAAATTCCCATATAAAGTCTGTAGGTATAATCCAGATGTGGGAAAGTTATTATTAAGGAAATGTTTATTAAAAAAACATGTGTTTATTAATAACTGAAGAGAAACTGAGCCCTGTACTGGCAGTGGGGAGGTTCGGGGGGAGGACGGTGGAATGGTAATGACACAGAGAATGAATCCCCCACATGGACAAAGGGGATGTTTCAGTCCAGACAGGAGTCACTAACAACAGACACCACAAAGGCCTCAAATGTGTTCACCAGGGAGTGGGCATGCCCTAAAAGATCTTTCCAGACCCCATTATCAGGATTGTTTCTTCTAGACAGAATGAGGTGAGAAAGTCTTTTTAGAGCAGGACTGAGAGCCATGCACTGGGAGAGCCAACCCACCCTTCCTTCCTTCCTCTCTATTTCCCTCTCTCCCTCCTTCCCTCTCTCCCTCTTTCCTTTTTTTAATTTATCAAACTAATACATGCCAGTCCTAAGATCTCAAATGATCAGAGTAAAAAAAATCAAAGTCTTGGGGCACCTGGGTGGCTCAGCTGGTTAAGCGTCTGACATCAGCTCAGGTCATGATCCAATCCCACAGTTGGTGGGTTCGAGTCCTACATCAGGCTTTGTGCTGACAGCTCAGAACCTGGAGCCTGCTTTGGATTCTCTCTCTGCCCCTTCCCCAGCTCACACTCTGTCTCTCTCTCTCAAAAATAAACATTAAAAAAAATATTTTTAAATGAAAGTTTCACCTCTTCTCTCCTTTCAATATTATTCTCACATTATTTAGACAAGATATGAATCATCAAATATTAGCTACATAATTGGGATTGGTGAAGCAGCAGGACAAAGCTCTAGTCTCCATTAATGGCCCAAGGTAGGATCCCTCAGGGCTAGGGACAACAGGTTCTAATGAAAGGCTGTCTTGGCAGAAAGAAAGGCCAATAAACAGGATTAGTCATTTAATGAGATAACACACAGACACAAGCTGAGCAGAGACTCTGAAAGGCCAGACAGGGCCAGCAGGACAGGCAGAGCTTTCCTGCTAGTCCTTAGCCGACCGCCAGCCCAGGAATTAACTGAAAAACAACATACTAGTGAAAGGAAGCTTTTCCTGTAAATCTAAACACATACACAATACCTGAAGTGTTCCCTCTAGTGCACCCCAAGTCTAAGGAAGTGTCACTTAAGAAAAATGTCAGTGCTTTAGGAACTGAGAGATTAGTAGTTGTTTAGACACTCAAAAATAACACCATTCATTCATTCTTTAATTCAACAAATCTTCTGGAGCATATGGAAGGTTCTGTGCTGGGCCTGGGGAATGTAGCATCAGCTAGGGCCTAGGGCACAGGTGGCCCTCTGGGAGCTCCCGTTCCATGAGGTTGGACCCTGTCGTAAGTGATGGCAACTGAGCATGGGACATGGAGGAAGTGACACTTTAAGCCAGATGAGGGAGGTGAGGTGTTTTGATCGCTTCCTCTTCCCCCTGTTGGTGAGGGAAGGAGTCCCACCCTCGGGTTATAGGGACGGCCACACAAGACAGGTGGCACTGGATAGATGAGGTTGATGGCAACTTACTAGTCACACACACTCACAGCCTGGGGAGAGATGACACTGCACCACCCAGGGCCACACGGGGTGGGGTGGGGGGTGCACTTAGAGACGGAGTGAACTAGGAGGGGCCACAGGAGCCAGTTCTGCAGTAACAACAATGGGGTGGCCCCTGGTTCCTGAGGCAAGATGGGATTGGCTTCCTCCAATAATTTGGGGGGCTGGCAAGGAACTGAAGCCCACTTGCTCCTCAGGGACCCGTAGGCACCATGCCTGGTCCCTGTGACAAGGAGGGTCGCTTGGCTAGGGGACCTCACATGAGGAAGCAGAGTGGGGTTCCTCTTATGGTTAGGCCATGTGAGTCCCTCTAGATTTTATCAGATGTCAAGGCACACATAATATCGGATTTTAATCTCGGGCCTTACACCACAAGAGGTGACCCACGAACTGGGTGAAGGAGAGGGTGCTTCAGGGAGGAGCACGCACACCACAAAGGCCCGGAACGGAGGGAACACAGTGTGTCTGAAATCACATTTAGTTCAGCAGAACTGAAGGAGACTCTGTGTGTGTGTGTGTGTGTGTGTGTGTGTGTGTGTGTGTGTGTGTATGCATGCCCGCACGCGCGTGGATGGGGCCCGGGGTCACTGCTGGAGAGGAAGGTGGTCCCAGTGCATCAAGCCTCTGGCATCTCCTCCTCTGACACCTAACTCTGGTCATTTTTTCTGCTGGTTAAACACCTAGATAGCAACAGGGCAAACAGAGTGTTAGTAAGCCTGATGATGTGATTAGTGTCATTTATTCTGTGACTGACTGCCAGGCTCAGGCAGAAGTTTAGAGGGAAAGACACGCTGGGGCTGGAGTAGGATCCCAGTCCCTGAGCCACAGCTGGGCCCTGCACCCCAGAGTGATTAGGAGAGGGTGAGGGGTGACAAAGATTGTCTTCTTGACCAAGTTTGAGTCGGGGTCCTCTGAGCCCTCTCCTCAACAAGGCCCCCCATCCAGGGCTCTGTCCTTGGCTCGCTTAGTCCAGTTTTAGCCAAGAATCCTACTAGGTCACGACAGCAAAAATCCCCCTTTCTTGGTATCTGCTCGCTTCCCCCACCACCAGTTTTGTTGAGATGTAACTGACAAGCAGCACTGGGTAGGTATAAGGTGTGCAACACACTGACTTGGTTTACATCTGTTGTGAAATGACTGCAATAAATTTAGTGAACATCCATTACTTTACACAGATACCAAAAAAAAATAAGAAAAAGAGGTGCTTTCTTCCTGATGATGAGAGCTCTTTGGATCCACTCTCTTGAAAACTTATAGCAGTGGTAACTAGAGTCATTATGTGGTACATTATATCCTCAGTACTCCTCTATCTTGTAACTAGAGGTTTGCACTTCTTAATCAACTTTATTCCCTCAATCTCCACACCCCACAAATCTGATCTCTTTTTCTATGAGTTTCAGTTTTGTTTTTGCCTTTTCTTTTTTTTTAATTAGGATTCCACACATAAGTGAGATTATATAGTATTTGTCTTTCTCTGTCTGGCTCGTTTCGCTTAGCACAATGCCCTCAAGGTACAACCATGTTGTCACAATGGCAGAATTTTTTGATTTTTTATGGCTAAATAGTATTCCACTGCATGCACACGTGCATACACACACACACACACACACACACACACACACACACACACACACTTTATCCATTCATTCATCAATGGATACTTAGGTTGTTTCCATGCCTTTGCTACTGTGAATAATGCTACCGTGAACATGGGGGTGCAGATACTTGATCACTCTTGATAACTGATCAAATTCCTCATCTACACCCTGTATGTCATATCACCCTGGCCTGCCTGCAGCAAGAATCCTGTTGAGTCAGTCTATTAAGAACCCTCCAAACCTCAATGTTTCTTCTTAGTAATTTTCCATCCACGGACCCCACCTGCTTCTTGGCTATAAAGCTCCACCTTCCTGGGGCGCCTGGGTGGCTCAGTTGTTTGGGTGTCCAACTTCAGCTCAGGTCATGATCTCACAGTTTGTGAGTTCGAACCCTGAGTCAGGCTCTGTGCTGACAGCTTGCTCAGAGCCTGGAGCCTGCTCCAGATTGTCTCCCTCTCTCTCTCCCCCTCCCCACTCACACTCTGTCTCTGTCTCTCCCAAAAATAAATAAACATTAAAAAAAAGGTCCACCTTCCTTGCTGTATTTGGAGTTGAGCCCGATCTTTCTCCCCTGCTACAAGCCCCCACTTTAGTAGTACCTCCTAAATAAATTCTTCTTTATCATCTTTAACCAGTGGCATGAATAATTCTCCTTTAACAGGGTCCACATAATGCTTATAAGCGAGCTCTACATCCTTGTGAATCTAAGGATAGTCTACTGATCAACATCTGGGAGGCCTTACCCTAGACCCTCTGAATCAGAATCTGTATTTTAACAAGAGCCCAAGGCAATCTGGTGCACTTTAAAGTCTGAGAAGTACTACTTAAATCTATTGGATTTTCCTTTTCTCAAGAATAAAGGACCCCACCATTAAATGGGCTTTCACTTTTTTTAAGGCAAAAAATGTAAACTGAAGATGACTGATAAAAATCATGTTAGACATTTGCATTTCATGGGACTAAGTCAAATCTGGGCTGTTCACTTGCTCTGATGCCAGGCCAGGCAGCCAGGGTGGAGGACAATGACTTAGGCTGGGGTCTTTCAGCCTTCGGGCCTCCCAGGCAATTCCCAAGCACAGTTTAATCTGGCCAACTCATCACATTACAAACACAAAGGTGCACAAGCAGCATTTCACTCCTAAAGTGGGGATCAGGCTCCCTGAGCTACCATTGGCTAGGACCTGGCAGGCATCAAAGATGACACATGGTTTGCTTTGAGAAGCACTAACTATAGCTCTCTCAATTCTCCAGAAGTTTCCTAACACAAGTGATGAACCGGAGTCCCAACACAGATCCTGGCTGGAGGATCTGATTTCAGAATCAAGGAAGAAATGAGATAAATGACGCAGAATTTCAGAAGCAAAATCTGAACGAAGTTACCTTGCACAAGGCAGTTCTGTAATAGTGGCAAAGGACTCTGTTGTTACAGGGCTCACTTGTCAAAATTGACACAGTACATGAGAGGAAGTCGATACTAACTGATGGAACGTCAATTGATTTACAGTAAGCATGAAGAAGATAGGGAAAACCAGTTAATAGCTCTGCAGAGCAGCAGGAGTTTTGGAAATTATCTACAAGACTGCAGATACATATATATAATAAACTGAGAGCTGATATTAAAAATATGGGAAACACCCAGTTTAAATACTGCAAACCCTTCAATCTGCACTAAGAATATTTTTTAGTATACAGCTTTATTGAGATATAATTCACGTGTCTTACAAGGCACCCATTTAAAGTGTCCAATTCAATGGGTTTCGGTACACTCACAGATTTGAATCATCACAATGAAATTTTTCAAACATTTCATTAACCCCTCCCCCTGCAAAGAAACCCATACCCATTATCAGTCATTCATTCTTCACCCCCCTCCTCTGGCACCCCTTCTCCGCATGGTTCTAGGCAACCATCAACCTATAATCTGTGTCTTTAGATTCACCTATTCTGGACATTTCACATAAATGAAATCATACAATTTGTGCTACAGGTACTCATTTAATGGACAGCCACACTTGCAATTAATCTCCTCAAACGTTTCAAATGCAAACATTTTAAATTACTCACACAATGAAGCAATCAAGCCTTCGGAATCTGCGATGTTTCCTACGAAAGACAAGTAGACAAAAGGGCCTTCCTGGAGAGAAAATGAAAACATGCTCTAATTCAGCATCACAACCACAGGATGGCACCGGAGATACACGGCTTCACATGGCCACGTCCCCAGGAGCCCACCTCCTGGTCTGCTCCCTCTGAACATCGTACCTGCAAGCACCTACACAAGCCGGTGGGGTGTGATCCTAGAGACTGATGCCCAGGCCTTGCAGACAGAGGGAAGGTTTATATAATAAATGCTGTTTTTCAATGATTGGCATTATAAATTTAGAGGTGTGTTCTTATGGGAAAAAATAAATTGAAAATTTTGCACAAGGAAAGAGCTTAAATGTTATATTAAACAGGCTAAATTCTGGATGATTCCAAAAATTTTGCACCTTTGAGAGGTGCCTCACAGCAGTTCATTTTGTCTTGTCTCAAAAAAAAAAAAAAAAAAAAAATCCAAGATCTCTCTTAACAAAAATGGTATTCACCTATCTGTACCAGACCTGAAATAATTCTTTTTCCTGCACATAGGGCAAATTTAGGAAAATTAAAACACTTACAGGCTACATTTTAAATTTTAGGTAATAAAATACCTGCAATCACACTTAGTATTTTTCTATCACCGAAATGTTTCTTTGCTTAAAATTTCAAAACTAATTAATTAGAATTCACTGGGGAATCTGACTGGCATGCTGCTCCTTTGAACAAATTAAAAAAAAAATTTTTTTAAGTTTATTTATTTTTGAGAGAGAGAGCACAAGCAGAGGAGGAGCAGAGGGAGCAAGGCAGGAGATCTGAAGCAGGCCCCATGCTGTCAGCACAGAGCCCGATGTGGGGCTCAAACTCACAAACCAGGAGATCATGACCTGGGCTGAAGTCAGACACTTAACCGACTGAGCCACCCAGAGGTCCCTCCTTTGAACAAATATGATCTCTGGTCAATACAACTTTTTTTTCCCATTTCTTTTTATCAACGCAACTGCTTATATGACATTAAAATCGTATCTCTCCCTATTCCCTGCTCACTTATAGTGCTGCTTCCCAGAGTTCACCATTTAGAGCCACTTCTGTATTTATTTCTGGGGATTATTGTCCTAACTCACAATACACTTGACACTGCTATTTCTTTAGACATTCTCAATTAACTGCCAATCCTGAAAAACTATGATTTAATAGATGTCTACCCTCTGCTTCCCCACACTCTACAGGTTTTTGGACAGCATAGGGGTGGAAAACCTTCCTTCTGCGCTCTTAGACCCAGGAGCTGGCCTAAGAATTAACTGACATGATGGACTAACAGGAGGAAAGCACGCAAATTTTATTTAATATTTTTACATGTACATGGAAGTCCTTAAAAGGAAAACAAAGACCCAAAGAAGCTATTAGGCCAAAAGGTTTACATACTTTTTTACACAAAGAACAATAAATTATGGAAATGTGACAAGACAAAGGGGCTTGGACTAGGGACAGTAAATTGTGGGAAAGTGACTAAGAAATATATGAGGGAAACTAATGGAAGATAAGGGTTATTTTAGTAGGTTTGTTTGTAGAGGCCCATTTCAGCATAGACTCCCAGTCTCTGGTGATAAGAACATTCTTCTCTTCCTGGTACAGGGAGGGCACCTTTCTCATGGGAAATTTAACAATCTGATTTTAGGTAGAAAGGAGGAGGCCAGAAAGCCTAAGGTAGAAAGCCTTCCCACATCTGCTGCTTTCCAATTGCCTTCCACTCAAAATAATCAATATGCCAAAGTGGCATAGCTTAGAGTGGCATGTCCTAAACCTTTCAAATAGCTATATTATTCTCTTTAATTCTTCCATTAGTCACCCAAATTTGTAACTTAAGTAGTAAACTTAAAACCTCAACTTACTCATCAGTGTTGCACACCATCTGAGAGGAGAATGCTAGCCCCCACCATGCTTTCTTCTTTTCTTCCCCATTTCCAGTGCCCCACTCTTGTCTACTTTGTACATTGCCGAGATTGATTACATTTCCATTCTTGTTCTGTAAGCATTATTTGTCTTCCTATTTTATTTATATGTAGATTCTAAAGGCTGAAAATCAACAGTATTTACAACACGGTGATTATGTAAACGTCATTCACTGCAAAGGGCTGCAACTTCTCTCTCCAGATTGAGTATTTTGACTTGTCATTTAGGAAGGATGTGGCAGCTGGAATATCCCTTATTACACTCACAAATTTCTCAAAATCATGCTGTATTTTAGTTTGCTACATATTTGGGCCCTGACTTTCTTATATTTCTGTTTACATTACAGTTTGTAATTGCCTTTCTTTTCTCTGACTGAGAGAAGAAATCTGATTTTCTCCCCATCTCATTAATATCTTCCATTTTCTTACCCATGCTAATCCCTGCCAAACAAGCTTTAAAGTTGGTTTGTTTTGTTACGTTACTTACTTGGTAAATGGGGTTTACCTCAGAGTATATGTAAACATTATATTCTTTTTTTTATTTTTTTTTAAATTTTTTTTCAATGTTTATTTATTTTTGGGACAGAGAGAGACAGAGCACGAACGGGGGAGGGGCAGAGAGAGAGGGAGACACAGAATCGGAAACAGGCTCCAGGCTCTGAGCCATCAGCCCAGAGCCCGACGCGGGGCTCGAACTCACGGAACGCGAGATCGTGACCTGGCTGAAGTCGGATGCTTAACCGACTGCGCCACCCAGGCGCCCTGGTAAACATTATATTCTTTAAAGGAGATTTTAAAAAATTACATAGGAGATAAACAGCAATATTTAAAAATAAGAAGTACTCCCCATCCACTTTGAAGCACTTTATTTTCACCAATTTTTTTTTTTTTTTTTTTAGCAGAAACATAGCAGGAAATCCACACCACTTCCCTGGCTTGGCCTGGGGACTTTCTAGATAAAATACAGCCACTGGTCTGGCCAGTGGGAGCAATAAGTCTGGGCTGAATTTGACCCTCTATAGGGCTCAGTCCATCTATCTGTAAGATAAAGGACCTCCTAAAATTAGATTGTGGATCTCATCCTAAAACTAGACATGACTTCCAGTCACAATCTCTTTAACTGGAGCATTAGTAAAACACAGACTCTGGCATTAGGTCCAGGACCTTTCCTCAGAAGCAACTCTGTGAGTAAGAACAAGATGGGGATCTGGCAATCTATAACAAGCAGGGACCTATGAGTGTTTAACAAAATTTCTCCCTTTTATATCTACCTGTTTAAGTTCTATTACTTTTTCAAATGCCAGCTCAAATCCTTCCTCTCCAAGAAATCTTCCCAAACCTCTTAGCGACGAATTTCTCAATCTCCAGTGTTCCTAAGTTTGTGCTTCTATAGTCAACTGTCTGCTGGTTATGGATCTCCCGTCCATAACCATTGGATCATTGGATCAGACATCTTTAGGGTCTGGGATGTTGTCTTATCTTAGAATCTTTAAGAACCCAGGATGATATTTTGTGTCCAGTGTTTGCTAATCTTGAATTAATGACAAGTTCATATAACGAGTTACTTAGAAAGGTACCTGGAGGGGCTTTTAGAAGGCACTCTATATTTCTTACTATATTAATGTCTCAAATATAATGGCAGTATGCAGCTGACTGTTTAACAACACAGGTTAGGGGCACCAATCCCTGTGCAGTCAAAAATCCATATATAATTTTTAACTCTCCAAAAACTTAACTACCAACAGCCTACTGATGACTGGAAGCCCTACTGATAACATAAACAATTGATTAACACATATTTTGCATGCCATATGTATTATACACTGTATTTTGACAATAAAGTGAGCCAAAGAAAATTAATTATTAAGACAACCATAAGGAAAAAACACTTACAGTATTGTACCGTATTTATCAAAACCCACATGTAAGTGGACCTGTGCAGTACAACTCATGACTTCAAGGGTCAGCTGTAATATATGTAAAGTATAAAAAATATATTCATGCCTCCACATGCTGATTGGATGCTGCCTCTTCCAGGCAGCAAGGCTTCCCTGATTCTCTTGGTGGGAAGTGGGTGCCTCTCCTACATAGAAACCTGCTTGCTTATCTCTTCCTCAAAACTGTCAGTTCCTTTAGGGAAAAGTCTTTGTCTTTTATCTCTGCATCCCAAATGCCTGATAGATGTACATGCTGACAAATGTTTACTAAAAGAATAAGAAATAAAGGGGGGGGAGGGGAGTAACAGTTAAACCACCACTACCACCCAAACAATCCATTTAGAAAATGGGCAAAAGGAATGAAGACACATTTCCCCAAAGAGGATATACAGACAGCAAACAAATGAAAAGATGTTCCACATCATTAGCGGACAGGGAAATGCCAATTAAAACCACAACGTGGGGCGCCTGGGTGGCTTGGTCGGTTGGGCATCCGACTCCGGCTCAGGTCATGATCTCACAGTCCGTGAGTTCGAGCCCCACATCGGGCTCTGTGCTGACAGGTCAGAGCCTGGAGCCTGTTTTGGATTCTGTGTCTCCCTCTCTCTCTGCCCCTCCCCTGTTCATGCTCTGTCTCTCTCTGTCTCAAAAATAAACAAACGTGGCACAAAAACAGACACAAAGACCAATGGAATAGAATAGAAACCCCAGAACTAGACCCACAAACGTATGGCCAACTCATCTTTGACAAAGCAGGAAAGAACATCCAATGGAAAAAAGACAGTCTCTTTAACAAATGGTGCTGGGAGAACTGGACAGCAACATGCAGAAGGTTGAAACTAGACCACTTTCTCACACCATTCACAAAAATAAACTCAAAATGGATCAAGGACCTGAATGTGAGACAGGAAACCATCAAAACCCTAGAGGAGAAAGCAGGAAAAGACCTCTCTGACCTCAGCCGTAGCAATCTCTTACTCGACACATCCCCAAAGGCAAGGGAATTAAAAGCAAAAGTGAATTACTGGGACCTTATGAAGATAAAAAGCTTCTGCACAGCAAAGGAAACAACCAACAAAACGAAAAGGCAACCAACGGAATGGGAAAAGATATTTGCAAATGACATATCGGACAAAGGGCTAGTATCCAAAATCTATAAAGAGCTCACCAAACTCCACACCCGAAAAGCAAATAACCCAGTGAAGAAATGGGCAGAAAACATGAATAGACACTTCTCTAAAGAAGACATCCGGATGGCCAACAGGCACATGAAAAGATGTTCAGCGTCGCTCCTTATCAGGGAAATACAAATCAAAACCACACTCAGATATCACCTCACGCCAGTCAGAGTGGCCAAAATGAACAAATCAGGAGACTATAGATGCTGGAGAGGATGTGGAGAAACGGGAACCCTCTTGCACTGTTGGTGGGAATGCAAACTGGTGCAGCCACTCTGGAAAGCAGTGTGGAGGTTCCTCAGAAAATTAAAAATAGACCTACCCTATGACCCAGCAATAGCACTGCTGGGAATTTATCCAAGGGACACAGGAGTGCTGATGCATAGGGGCACTTGTACCCCAATGTTCATAGCAGCACTCTCAACAATAGCCAAATTATGGAAAGAGTCTAAATGTCCATCAACTGATGAATGGATAAAGAAATTGTGGTTTATATACACTATGGAATACTACGTGGCAATGAGAAAAAATGAAATATGGCCTTTTGTAGCAACGTGGACGGAACTGGAGAGTGTGATGCTAAGTGAAATAAGCCATACAGAGAAAGACAGATACCATATGGTTTCACTCTTATGTGGATCCTGAGAAACTTGACAGGAACCCATGGGGGAGGGGAAGGAAAAAAAAAAAAAGAGGTTAGAGTGGGAGAGAGCCAAAGCATAAGAGACTGTTGAGAACTGAGAGCAAACTGAGGGTTGATGGGGGGTGGGAGGGAGGAGAGGGTGGGTGATGGGTATTGAGGAGGGCACCTTTTGGGATGAGCACTGGGTGTTGTATGGAAACCAATTTGACAATAAATTTCATATATAAATAAAAAAAATAAATAAACAAACGTTTAAAAAAAAAAAAAAACACAACGAGTTGGTACTATACACCTATCAGGATGGCAAAATAAAAAATAGTGACCACACCAAATACTGACAAGGATGTGGATCACATTTCTGGTGGGATGAAAATGATACCATTCTGGAAAACCAGAGTCTGGAAGTTTCTTCTAAAATGAAGTACGCAGTCACTATAGGACCCAACAACTTTCTTAAGCACTTATCCCAGAAAAACAAAAACTTATGCTCACACAAAAACAAGCACACAAATGTCCACAGCAGCTTTATCTGTAATAGCTTAACGCTGGATGTCCTTCAACAGGTGAATGTTACACAAACCTCAGTCCATTCATACTGGAGCACTCCCAAGCAGTAACAAGGAATCAACTATTGATACACTCAACAACGTGGATGGATCTCCAGGGGATTTGCTGAGCGAAGAAAGCCAACTCCAAAAGACTATATACTCTCTGATTCCATTCATTCATTCACTCATTCATCCATTAAAAATTTATTTATTTTGAGACAGAGACAGTGAGAGTGGGGGAAGGACAGAGAGAGAGAGAGAGGGAGCCAGAGAACCCCAAGCAAGCTCAGCACTGCCAGGGCAGAGCCTGATGCGGGCCTCAGACAAATTGTGAGATCATGACCTGAGCTGAAACCAAAAATCGGACGCTTAACCGACTGAGCCACCCAGGTGCCCCTTTCACCCCATTTATATAACGCTTTTTGGAATGATAAATTTTATTTTTTTTTTAATTTTTTTCAACGTTTTTTATTTATTTTTGGGACAGAGAGAGACAGAGCATGAACGGGGGAGGGGCAGAGAGAGAGGGAGACACAGAATTGGAAACAGGCTCCAGGCTCCGAGCCATCAGCCCAGAGCCTGACGCAGGGCTCGAACTCAAGGACCACGAGAATCATGACCTGGCTGAAGTCGGACGCTTAACCGACTGCGCCACCCAGGCGCCCCCTGGAATGATAAATTTTAGAAATGGAGGACATATTAGTGGTTGCCAGGGGTTAGTGGCTGGAGGAGGTGGGGGGAGTTGATAGTTGATACAAAAGGAAAACACTAGGTATCCTTGTGGTGTTGCAACTGCTTGATATCCTGTTGTGGTGGACACTTGAAACTAACCAGTTGATAAAATGATACAGAACTTAATACACACACATGTGCCAGTGGATCCAGGGAAATCTGAATGAGTGGACTGCACCAACGTCAATGACCGATACTATACATGTTATCGGGTTGTTTTTTTTTTTTAACATTTTTTAAAGTGTATTTATTTTGAAAGAGAGGGAGTGGGGGGAGGGGCAGAGAGAGAAGAGAGAGAGAATCCCAAGCAGGCTCTTCACTGTCAGTGCAGAGCTGGACGCAGGGCTCAATCTCACGAACCTCAAGATCATGACCTGAGCCAAAATCAAGAGGCAGATGCTTAACCCACTGAGCCACCCAGGTACCCCTACACTATAGTTTTGAAAAATGTTACCACTGGGGAAAGCTAAGCCAAGTGTACATGGGCTTTCTCTGTATTATTTCTTATAATCACATGTGAATCTACAATTACCTCCCCTGGCCAAAAAAAATTTAATTAAAAAAATCAGACAGGTAGAACAAGAGACATGGAAGAAAGAATAACATTACTAACTGAATAACATTTTTTAATCAATTGCCAGGACTTTTAAAAATTTATTTATTTATTTATTTAAATTTAGACTAGCCTGGGCCCTGGCCTCAGAGAGCTTATCTAGCTGAGTAACACCAACTTCTAATTCAATATAGACTGGAAAAAGATGAGGGGGCCTATGGTTGGGACAATCAGGGAAGACTTCCAGGAGGAGGTAGTCCTAGAGCTGTGCCTTGGCAGGCAGGCTTAGAGGTGGAAGGAAGGATAGGGATGGCAGCCCAGGGGTATGAAGGGCAGGCCGTGGTGAGGCCTGGTGGGTCCAGACTCTGCCCTGCCCAGCACTGTAGCCAAACAGTGATGAGCCCCCGGCCCGCCCCTTGGGCTCCCTTGCCAGGGCTGAGGGCACTTATACGTGTGTTCTCAGAAGGCCTCAGGCTGGTTTTTACTCCTCCAGGCCTGAGCATGCACAGCTCCTCTGTCTTGAGTACCCAGGCCTAGCTTTCTTTCCCCTAAAAAGAGTGTAAATAAAACAAACAAAAAAAATTTTTTTACTGTAGTTAAATAGACATAAAATTTACCATTTTAACCATTTTAAGCATACAATTCAGTGGTGTTGAGTACATTCACATTCTTGTGCAACCATCACCATTTATCTCCCTCCATAACTGAGTCTTCCCAAACTGAAACTCTGTGTAACTCTGTAAAACTCTGAATAACTCCTCATTCTCCCCCTATCCCTGGCCCCTGGCAACCTTCACTCTACTTTTTCCCTAAGTACCTCATATAAGTGCAATCACCCAATTTTTATCTTTTTGTGACTGCCTTATTTCACTTGGCATAATGTCCACAAGCTTCCCTGTGTTGTGGCATGTACCAGAATTGCATGTCTTTTTAAGGCTGAATAATATTCCATTGTATGCATACACCACATTTTGTTGGTCTGCTCATCTGCTGATGGACATTTAGGCTGCTTCCACCTTTTGGCTATGGTGAATAATACTGCTATGTGCACGTATCTAAGTCCCTGGTTTCGATTTCTTTGGATATTTATGTAAAAGCGGGCTTACTGGATCACATGCTAATTCTATGACATTTCTTCTGGTGGTGCACCTTTACTATTTTAATTACTAAAAAATATTATTAAAGGGATACATAATGAAAGTTTAAAAAAAGAACTAAATAAAAAGGTATAAAGTGAAAGCGACAACTCTTTCCCTCCTGACCCCCAATCTCATTCCCCTGAGACACCGTTGCTGAGTTTCATGGCAGTGTTCAGGAGCCTTTCCATGTGTAGGTTATCATAAAGCAATAAATGTTGAAAATATCTTTTTCCTGCTATTAATTTTTCAACTATAGTGAAAATTCCAACCATACAATTGAAAATTTCAACGATAGTGAAACTATAGTGATGAGTAAAATTCCACAATGTTTGTTTATTTAAATGTTCAAGTTCTGCGGATCAGGATTTCTGGTTTCAAAACATACAAAAATTCCTAGTAGATGCTCTAAAACATGATTGGAACCATATATCTAATTGTGCTGCTAACAACATCAACTTAAAAGCTAAGACGTATCATGGCAAATAAAAGTAACCACAGCCAGTGTCAATTTTCATTTAAGGTGTTACAGACATGTGATTATAACCACAGTATTTTGTAGGCTTTCAGACAACTACTACAAGTCAAAGCTCAGATAAAAACAAAAAAAGTTTGGGCTCTGCAAGTTACTGCTCTCTGTAATTCAACGACCACTTTAGAGAAAATACTCAATTTACTATTTCAACCTTTAAAAGAAAATTTAGTGGGGGAAAAAAGGGCTTCACAGAAATAAAAAAATAAAAAAATAAAAAGAGGGGCACCGGGTGGCTTAGTTAGTTGCGCCTCTGACTTTGACTTAGGTCATGATCTCACGGTTGGTTCGGGAGTTCGAGTCCTACATTGGGCTTGCTGCTGTCAACACAGAGCCCACTTCAGATCTCCTGTCCCCCTCTCTCTCTGCCCTTCCCCCACTAGTGCGCTTGCTCTCTCTCTCTCCCCAAAATAAACGTTAAAAAAAAAGAAATAAGAAAGAAAAAGAATCCAAATTTCTTTTTTTTTGTAATTTGTACTAGTATTTGTAAAGGCTAAATTCGTATTCTAATGTATTTGCAAGCTTTTTGTTTTTAGCTTGTTTGAATGAAGAGCCAGAGAAAACAGAACAACATTCATTATTAAGGGTGGGAGACTAAAGTGGAACAGAATAGAATCACTATGTAAATCCTGTCAAAATTTATTAGCATTTCCTATTCAGATTCACAAAATCTCAGCCTAATCAGACTTGATTTTTCCATGTCACGGCAACAGCACCCATCATTGTTTCTGGAAGGATCAGCTGCTCAGCCTCCTATGGACCTGGATGACAAGGCTTTGGTGACTTCATAAATCTATGCTGCCCAGCTGTCGTCCCCTTAATGACATGATGACTTCTGTTTGATGGAACCTGCCGGTGCAGACGCACTGCCGCCTGGTATTAATGGAGGACAGCGCTGGCCTTTTCAGAACCCGCGAAAGTTCTATTGTGCCCACATCGCGGCAGCTTAGTGTTTCATTTAGAACTTGAAAACATCTTTTAAGAATATGCCCTTCCCTGCCAACACAGTTATTCCTCAGATTAAGGATTTGAAAGGAAACTTTCCAAGGCTTATCTCAATTGGACAAGTGCATTGTTACTTTATTACACAGGGACAGGATGAAAATTAAAAGCTAATCCTAGGACAGAGTATGGCGAGAGGGGTCACGAAAAGGACAGAAGAAGACGGAATCAACCTTTGCTGAACTCTGCTAAGTGCCAGGCATCATGCCAAGTGTCCTACATCCTTGCAATTCAAATGTGGCTCGTGAATCCCAACTTGGGCATCTCCCAAGAGCTTGTTAGAAATGCAGAATTTCAGACCTAGATTTATGGAATCAGAATCTGCACTGTGAAAAGATCCCTGGGGTGATTCCTATGTACCTTCAAGTTTGAGAAATACTGCCCCATTACAAAGCTCTATTTAATCCTCATGGCAATGCTTTGAAGAAAATATTTCCATACTTTATAGGTAAATGCTAGGGTGTGAATGTGTCCCACCCAAATGCATGTGTTGAAATTCTAATTCCCAAAGATGATGATATTAGAAGGTGGGGCCTTTGGGAGCTGCTCAGGTCATGAGGGTAGAGCCTTCCTGAATGCAATTAATGACTCTATGAAAGAGGCTCCAGTGAGATCCCTAGCCTTTCCACCAAGAGGACACAGCAAGAAGGCACCATCCAGACACCAGGGAGAGGGCCCTCACCTATGACAGCAGCCTGATCTCGGACTGCCAGCTTCCTGAACTGAGAAAAATAAATTTTTGTTTATAAGCCACTCAATCGGTGGTATTTTGTCACAGCAGCCCAAACACATGAAGACAATAAGGAAACACAGAAAGAAAATGTCTTTCCTTCTTCCCCTTCCTCCTTACAGAAAGGATTTGTGGTAGGGAAAAGGTATTGTTCAGAATTTCACAGCTGGTAAATGGCAGAGCCAGCATTCAAGAGTGCATCTGTTAGACCTCTAAACCCATAATCTTTCTACCTTCCCTCCTGGACCCAGGCTTCCTGAGTAACAAACAGTCAGATCCCTCTGGAACGGTGTTGAGTAATGAGGACAGAAAAGCGCCAGGAAACCAGGTCAGGAGAAATGGTGGAATGCACTGACACTAGGGGGCGCTGCAGTGTAGACAGGGGATTCTACTTCCTTTTGGGTTGCATAGGGCAGAACTAGGACCAATGAAGAGAAGTCCTAAGGAGACTAATTTCACCTCACCATAAGGAAGAATTTTCTTATCACCAGAGCTATTTAATTCTGGAAAGCTGGTATTGGCTGAAAGTTTTCAACCTATATCTGTCTGGGTTATTGGTAAAATACCTATTTCAAAGGGGATATGGGACTTATTGGCCCCTTGAGCCCCTTCCTAGACCGAGGTGGCTGTCTTGTTCTCCACACATGGTACTGGGCATTTCTTTAGATGTGTTCATCATGATGCATGCCATGCCCAGGCTACCCCCCAGTCCCCAGAGAGGGGACAGCTGTGGGAAATTGTGGTTTACACAGTGACAGGCACTGCTTTGGCTAGAGGTGACTGAGCCAGAGGACAAGGAGGGATGACAGGACTCCAGAACAGACAACTCAAGCTGGCTGCTGGCCTACGAAGCGGCCTATCCAAAAAGCCACATTCAAACAGGGACAGGCTGGGCCAATGACATTCTTAACTCTCTGAAACAGAAACTGACAAACAGGGGAGTGAATCCAAACTGATTCTGAAGGCAAGTATGTAGGAGAGGTCATGAGAGGCAGACAACAACTTGACATTATGAATAAACTCAAGTTACAAGGAAGCATGGATGAGTAAGGAAGGTGTAGTATTTGCTAGGGCTGCTATAATAAAGTACCACAAGCTGCGCGGCTTAGAACAATACTTACCATCTCACAGTTCTGGAAGCCGAATGTCCAGGATCAACGTGTCAGCACGGCTAGTTCATTCTGAGGGTTTTGAGGGAGAGCGTATTCCAGAACTTCTCCAAGATGCTATGGGTTTGCCTGCAATCCTTGGTGTTCTGTGGCTTGTAGAAGCATCACCCTGATCTTTGCCTTCATCTTTACATGGAACATGTTTGTGTCTCTGGGTGCTGATTTCCCCTTTTTGTTTCTTTTTTTTAAGTTTATTTATTTACTTTGAGAGAGAGAATGCAAGTGCACACGTGCAAGAGAGGGGGAGGTGCAGAAGAGAATCCCAAACAGGCCCCAAGGTGTCAGAGCAGAGCCTGATGTGGGGCTCGAACCCATGAACCGTGAGATCATGACTGGAGCCAAAATCAAAGGTCTGACACTCAACTGACTGAGCCACCCAGGTGCCCCTCAATTTCCTTTTTTAAAAGGACACCAGTCATACTGGATGAAGGCCCACCCTTAATGGCCTCATTTAACTACCTGTGTAAAGACCTCATCTCTAAGTAGGGCCACATTCTGATGTACTGAGGGTTAGGACTCCAACATGTTCTGTTGAGGGGAGGACACAATTCAACCAAAAATACATGCATATGAGTAGATGCTATGGGGATACACAAAAAGAATAAAGGGCGAGAAAGCCAGCAAGTAACAGAAAGAGAAGCAAACCTAGAGGGGAGCCATGAGGCAGTTAAGTTACCTTAACGCAGAGCTGCCTGTGAATCAGAACCAACCTCCAGTGGCCCAGCTACATCTCAGTTTCTGCTGCATTTCCATGAGTTTCCCTGTGTGCCCATCCATCACTTGAACTAGCTTGAGTAAATAAATGCAGAGGTTCTTGCCCCAAAGAGCTTCACTAAGAGGTATACCATGCAAGTAAAATCTCGAATAACACAAAAGCTTCTCTGAATCTCTTCCACAAAGTGGTTGTGATTTGGGGCTGTGATTTTGGAAGGGCAGAAACAAATTCTCCAGTGGAAAGCATCACTCTAGCCAACTTGCTTTTCATTTGGCTAATGGAGCTGATGGTCATAAAACATCTTGAGGTCTTTGGGATGAAATCAGTTTTGCAAATGAACTATGCAGCCAGGCAGTGCATCTTTGAAGATGCAAAGGTGGGAAAGTAATAGCCTTTGTCCCCAAGGGACTCTCCGCTTCTGCAAGAGAGGCAGTAACTCCCTGACACCCCTCCAGAAATAGGCTGTGGTCCACCGTGATAAAGAGCTCACAAATATAATGATAACCAGAAAATAGTGATGAAATCTGCCTCAGGGGTTTCTCTCAGAGGGGTGTGTGTGCGTGTGCGTGCGTGTGTGTGTGTGCGTGTGTGTGTGTGTTTGCGCGCACATACCCAGAATATGTAAAAAGCCCTTTTCCCACAAGAAACTAATCATCCCAAGACTTGGGATAAACCAGCTTTCTTCTAATTCCCTTCTTTTTGTATTATTAAAAAAAAAAAAAAGCTGTTCTGCCTCAGTTTAAATATAAACAGTGCTGTTAGATATCTTCAAATCACTATTTCTTTACCCTTGGCAGTTTTGGGTAGATGACAGAAGACTTTCTGGAGTCAGATTTTCTGGAGGGAGAAGGCAGGACAAAAGCTAGAACAGGAAGACAAGGAGACACAGGAAAGGCATGGAGGTCAAAAGTGAAAGAGACAGCAGGTAGGGTGACCCCCCCCCATCTCAGGAACACCTTCAGTCCCTGGGAAACGGGGACTGTTTGTCACCCCACCATGGGGGACAAAAGGTGGCCGGGGAGGGGGTGGCCTAGTGAGAATGTAGAGAGGTGCCTACAGCTCCAGAGCAGCTCTCTGCATCAGGAAGGAGAGTCATGTGCATCCTGCCTCTGGCTCCCTCTTTTGAGAAGGTGCCCACCCACTCAGCTAGGCTGTGCAAAGCATTTAAACGGCCACAGCTCTTCCAGGGTGGGAGCGTATGGGGCTATCAAACCTTTGATGCCACCTCCTTGTTGGAGCCCTTGGCTACAATCACTAAGCTTCCTCAAGATAGACTGTGAGGTGTAAGGCAATTCTCTTGGGTCTTGGCCATTGCCAGCAGGTTGGGTTTGGGGCATGGAGTTTCCTCAGCCCCGCGGGATCAGGGCTGCCGTGATGGCAGCGGCTGCTCAAACACAGGGTACGAGTGAAGGGGAGACACTGATTGCTGGACCAATCATAGGAGAACCTGGGGGCGATGAGCTTGGGGGTTGCTGACATTTGTAATTCCATAAATGTCTGAGCATGTGCTCCTTGTTCTTCCTTCCGATTGTGTCCCTGTCAATATCCTCATTGTGATACTGTAATTTTGCAAGGTGTTATCATTAGAGAAACTGGATAAAGTGCACATGGGATCTCTCTATATTAAAACAATACCAAGTGTTATGTACCAAATGTGTCTCCTCAAATATATCTGCTGAAGCCCTAACCCCCAGTGTGATGGTATTTAGGGGTGGGGCCTGTAGAGATGATGGAGTTTAAATGAGGTCATGAGGGTAGAGCCCCCATGATGGGATTAGCACCCTCATAAGAAGAGGAAGAGAGACAAAGGTTCTGTCTGAGCCATGTCAGGACTCAGCAACAGGCAGCCATCCGCAAGGCAAGAAGTGTCTCACCAGAACCCGACCATGGTAGCAGCATGATCTTGAACTTTCAAGCGTCTCAAACATGAGAAATAAACGTCTGTTCTGTAAGCCACCAGTCTATGATATTTTTGTTGCAACAGCTGCAGCAGACTAAGACACCAAGTGCTGGTGAGGATGTGGACCAGTTAGAACAATGAAACATTGCTGGTGGGAATGGACATCGTAGAGCCCTTTGGAAAATGTTTGGCAGTTGCTACTCTGGTTAAAGAATCACACTCCCAGGCATTTACCCAGGAGAAATGAAAACACATGCCCACACAAAGACTTGTACACAGACACTCATAGCAGCATTATTTATAAAAGTCTAAAACTGGAAACAGCGCCTAGGGGCGCCTGGGTGGCTCATTGGTTAAGCATCCAACTCTTGGTTTCAGCTCAGGTCATGATCTCGCGGTTTGTGAGTTTGAGCCCCACATTGGGCTCTGCGTTGATGGTGGCTTTGCATTGATGGTGCAGAGCCTCCTTGGGATTCTTGCTCTCCCCCCCTCTCTCTGCCCTTCCTCAGTTCATGTTCTCTCTCTCTCTCTCTCAAAATAAATAAGTAAACTTAAAAAAATTTAAAACTAGAAACAGCACCATTTTTCATTAACTGGTAAATAGATACATAAATTGGGATATATCCATGTAGTGGGACAATATTCAGTAGCTTAAGCTAAATAAAAGACTACCTATTGTATGATTTCATTTATAGGAAATTCTAGAAAGAGTAAAACGTTAATGCCAAGAAAGCAGATCAGTGTTTCCTGGTGCCAGAGGTCGGGGTGGGGAACATCTGCAAAGGGATGGGAGAAACCTCCGTAAAAAGTGACAGAAATGTTCTATATGGTGACTGTAATGGTGCTCACATAGCTCTGCACACTCACTAAACTCATCAAACTGTATTCCTAATGGGTGGGTTTTATTGTGTGCAAATTATCACTCAATAAAGCTGGAATGGGGAGAACAAGAATTTAGAAAAGTGTCTGGTTACTATATAGATATAGATATAACTCAATAGTTTTCACTTATAGCAATAATCAGTTAAAATACAAAGGAAAAATATCTCATGGTAGCAATACAACTCTAAGAATACTTAGAAGTAATTTTTTTAAGTTTATTTGAGAGAGAGCAAGTGGGGGATGGACACAGAGAGAGGGAGAGGGAGAGAATCCCAAGCAGGCTCCACACCGTTAGTGGAGAGCCCAATGCGGGGCTCAGTCTTACAAACCATGAGATCATGACCTGAACTGAAGTCAGACGCTTAACTGAATGAGGTACCCAGAAACCCCTAGAAGCAAATTTTAAGATGGGGTGCCTCAGTTGGTTGAGCATCTGACTCTTGATTCAGCTCAGGTCATGATCCCAGGATCATGAGATCAAGACCCATGTGGGGCTCCTCAGAGAGCATGGAGTCTGCTTGGGATTCTCCCTCCCTCTCTCTCTCTGTCCCTCCCCTGATCGTGCTCTCTCTAAAATAAAATTTAAAAAAAAAGAATGTTAAGAGACTATAACAAAAGATTTAAATAAATTGAGATCCACTTAGTTCTTAGAGGAGACTCAGTATTGTAAAGACATCACTTAATCTCAAATTAATGTATGGATTTAAGAAAATCCCAAACCGAATGCAAATTGGTGCAGCCACTCTGGAAAACAGTGTGGAGGTTCCTCAAAAAATTAAAAATAGACCTACCCTATGACCCAGCAATAGCACTGCTAGGAATTTACCCAAGGGATACAGGAGTGCTGATGCATAGGGGCTCTTGCACCCCCATGTTTATAGCAGCACTTTCAACAATAGCCAAAGTATGGAAAGAGCCTAAATGTCCATCAACTGATGAATGGATAAAGAAGTTGTGGTTTATATACACAATGGAGTACTATGTGGCAATGAGAAAGAATGAAATATGGCCCTTTGTAGCAACGTGGATGGAACTGGAGAGTGTGATGCTAAGTGAAATAAGCCATACAGAGAAAGACACCATATGGTTTCACTCTTATGTGGATCCTGAGAAACTTAACAGAAACCCATGGGGGAGGGGAAGGAAAAAAAAAAGAGGCTAGAGAGGGAGAGAGCCAAAGCATAAGAGACTCTTAAAAACTGAGAACAAACAGGGTTGATGGGGGGTGGGAGGAAGGGGAGCGTGGGTGATGGGTATTGAGGAGGGCACCTTTTGGGATGAGTACTGGGTGTTGTATAGAAACCAATTTGACAATAAATTTCATATATTGAAGAAAAAAAAAAAGAAAGAAAGAAAATCCCAAACCAAAATACCAAGTTTCAGAACCTGGCAAATTCATCTGAAATTCATGTGGAAGAATTCATTTTAAAGTGTTTAAAAATGAGTGGTAAGAAGTTTGCTTTGTCAGATGGATACTAAAGTTCACTATAAGGAAGGCACCTGGCTGGCTCAGTCGGCAGAGTATGCCTCCTGATCTTGGGGTCACGAGTTCGAGCCCCATATTGGGCATGAAGCCTACTTAAAAAAATAAGAAGGGATGCTTGGGTGGCTCAGTCGGTTAAGTGTCCGACTTTGGCTCAGGTCATGATCTCGCGGTTTCTGAGTTTGAGCCCTGCATCGGGCTCTGTGCTAATGGCTCTGTGCTGACAGCTTGGAGCCTGGAGCCTGCTTTGGATTCTGTGTCTCCCTCTCTCTCTCTGCCCCTCCCCTGCTCACGCTCAGTCTCTCTCTCTCTCAAAAATAAAGAAAAACACTAAAACTTTTTTTTTTTTCAATAAAAAAAAGGGAAAAAAGAGATTATCCTTTGGGGTGCCTGGTTAGTGCAGTTGGTAGGGCATGGGACTCCTGATCTCAGGGTAGTGAATTTGAGCCCCACATTGGGTATAAAGATTATAAATAAGTAAACTTAAAAAAAAAAAGAAATAAAATTCAGGATAAGGCTAAAGTAATAGAAACTGTATAGACAGAACAGAAACTAAAATATTCATAAAACAACCAAATTTTATTTTTTATTTTTCTTATTATTTTTTTTTTATCTGAGAGAGAGAGATAGAGAGAGACAGAGAGGGGCAGAGAGAGGGAGGGAGGGGGGGAGAGAGAGAGAGAGAGAGAGAGAGAGAGAGAGAGAGAGAGAGAGAATCTTAAGCAGGCTCCACACTCAGCATGGAGCCTGACATGGGGCTTGATCCATGACCCTAGGATCATGATCTAAGCAGAAATCAAGAGTCGGATGCTTAACCAACTGAGCCACCCAGTCGCCTCCGTAACCACATTTAAAAAATCTCCCAATTTATCTATGCATAATACGTGGGAAAAGGATGGATTAGTCAACAAATGCAGCTGAGACACCTTCTCGGCCAAACAGAAGAGCGTGCATAAGGAAATGTGAGTGACAGCATCTGTGCTATCATGTGACATCCCTTTCAGATCAATAAGGAAAGATGAGCCCTACAGAAAAACAGGCTATTAGGAGGTGGACTCTACGGATCTAAGCCTCAAATTCTTATTTTAAGCCTGGCACAGAACAGCAGGCTTGCTGGCCTTCTAGAAAGCATGGGGCTCCGTCAGTGAGGGTATCAGCTGTGATCACGATGGAGCAAAGGTTACACACTCCTTTTCTTCTGGGAATCACGTAAGTCTCCTGGGATCTCACGAGACCCTACAAAAAAAGGAAAACCCCTACTAACTGAGGTTGAATTTCCAACTGCTGGACAAGATGCGAGCTAGCCAATTCAATTTATTTTGATTGTTTTCAGTTCTATTAAACATCCTACAGAAGTAAAGATACCTGCTCTAGGAATTTATTATAGATTTTTGGCTGGTTTTAGTGGCAAAAGCAATTAGACATAACCTGAGGTTGCACAGTCGGTTCAATTATCCATGCTAAGGAAGGGTACACAACTGTTAAGAAAAAGGATATCAGGGCACCTGGCTGGCTTAGTCAGTAGAGCACATAACTCTTGATCATGGGGCCGTGAGTTTGAGCCCCACATAGGGTGAAGAGATTACTTAAAAAAAAGAGAGAAGGGATATCTTGGCTTTGGTCCCCTGGAAAGCATTATACTGTGTTCCACTACTTTTATGGGAATTGTTCTCCCAGGGAGACTGGAAGGTGGAAGCAGGTGGGGGGGGGGGGGGTGGGAAATGAAAAAGAGAAGGACAAACCAGGTCTGAGGCAGCATTATTAAGCTTAGTAACTTAGTAGCAGCACTCAGTAACAGGCTAGCTGTCTCAATCTTGAATTTTTCCAGAGACTGTATGAACTACTGCTTCTCTAGGGAGTCCTTCTCTGGGGAAGGGAGGAAGAAGAATTGATCCCGGGGCTCCTAAATGTCACTGCCAAAGGTTCATTCCATGGCAGGTGTGTAGAAGGTGAGTGGGTCTCAAGGATCTCACACCTCAGCTGCGTCCAAGGGGCCTGGGGCAGGAGGCGAGAGCAGGTGCTGCCTGCTCCGGGAGGTGAATGAAGTCAAAGTTAGAGTTGGCTGCCATGGTGGTGGCTGGACAGAACATTTTGTCAAGGGTGAAATGAGACCAAGAACTGACTTGAGCCAGGGCAAAAGAGGTATCTGATTCAATAATGACACCTAGCACTGGCCCAGGTGTGAGAAAGTTGCTGATGGGAATATAAATGGTCACTATCTTTCTGGAGTTTTTAAAAACTCTTTTCCTTCAGACCCATCAACCCTACTTTCAGGATTTATCCTGGGTAAACAATTATACAAGTTCAGGAAAATGCACAGAATGCCTTCTATATAATTGCCGGCAACTGAAAAGAGCCTTAAGTCCCACAATTAAGGATTGGTTAAATAGATTATAATAAAATACAATACAGTCCTCTGGAGTTATTTAAAATTATGAGGCAGTTCAAGAGATAGTGATATGGATGGTCACTGAACACAGTTAAGTGAAAAAAGCAACAGAGAATGATTAGTATGACCCCATTTTTATAAAAAAGAACTCTGAAAAACATTTATCTGGATATATATTTTCATATAAATTCTGGAAGACTATTCTTAAGAATACTAACCGTAATAATCTCTGGCTAGTTTTACCTTCTTCCTTTTGGATATGTAAATGTTATATGTTTTGCAACGATCCTGGGAATACACAATTTAAACTAATGTTCCCTCTACCACTCTCGTTCTCTCTAAAAATAAATAAAATAAAATAAAATAAAATAAAATAAAATAAAATAAAATAATAAATTTATAAAAAATGGGCGCCAGGTGGCTCAGTTGATTAAGTATCTGACTCTTGACTTCAGCTCAGGTCATGAATCTCATGGTTTGTGGGACTGAGCTCTGAGTCGGGCTCCGTGCTAGGCGTGGAGCCTGTTTGGAATTCTCTCTCTCTCCCTCTCTCTCTCTCTCTCCCTCCCTCTCTCTCTCATCACTCTTGTGTGCACTCTCTCTCTCCTTATAAAAATAAAATACAATAATTTATTTTTTTTTCAACATTTATTTATTTTGGGGACAGAGAGAGACAGAGCACGAACGGGGGAGGGGCAGAGAGAGAGGGAGACACAGAATCGGAAACAGGCTCCAGGCTCTGAGCCATCAGCCCAGAGCCCGACGCGGGGCTCGAACTCACGGAGCGCGAGATCGTGACCTGGCTGAAGTCGGACGCTTAACCGACTGCACCACCCAGGCGCCCCAAAAAATACAATAATTTAAAAAACGATTTACACCAATTTTGTTTTAAAAAGACTGACACAGAAAAAACATTCTGACCTTTTAGATATTTGAGCTATTTGAGGCTTAGCATGTGACCGATAACTACTATAAATTAAAATGATAGAATCATTCTTCCATTCATTGAATATTAACAAATTCTCCAGAACGGCTGGTACAAACTAGGCACCACGCCAGGTACTGGGGATAGAGGAAGACCAAATACTTACAAACTGTGTTTCATGTTACAAAAGGAAAAAAAAAAAATCAACATGGTATTTCCCTAGAACATCTCTTCCATTTCAAAGGGAATCAATTTTAGCTGCATTAAAATTTTTTGAAGTATTTATACATTTCATCTTATATTTTAGGTCAATTACAAAAAGACATTCAATTAAATGGTAAAATGTACTTAAAAGTTTTTAAATATCAGTCATAAAAAATACAAAAAACAAATTGAGAATCCAGATCAGGTGGCCAGTAAGAAGATATATATGTAGACCTTCTTTTGTTATTATAGTTTAATGAGGTTCTGAGCTTCCGAGCAGCCAAATGAAAGGGGAAAAACATTAACGTTGTTCTCGCTGTGAGAAAGCAATAGACCAATTTTTTAAGGAGAAACTAAGCTTCTCCCAGCACTACCTGCAAAAGAAATTTCTCACATGGGTTATGCTGAGAGTGACATCAATAACTGTTATTCTCCATATGAAACACCTAGGGAAAAATTCTCTGCTGCTCTCGAAGTTCTGAGAGGGCACAGGCCATCCGTTCTCTCTGTGTCCAGCACAGCACCGGGCACCCAGGTGGACTCCAATCTTGTGGACATGAGGAGCACCAGAATAGGATTTCATTCTGAGCTGTGGCTACACAGACATCTGTCCCTATTGCTAGGTGGCACGTCTTATGCAATGACGTTAGAAAACAAACTGAGTTCTGGTCTGCAGAACTGCAAGGGCCGTGCACCCACACCCTGAAAAAGGCCAGCAGGTCACTATGGGTGCTGTTCTTTGGACTTGCAACTTGGCATCATTTCTAAGCTTGTGTTAGGGTTCTCCCAAGACACAGAACAGTGGATGGGCATACACACAGACACACACACACGAAGAGGCTGAGTCTGAGGAAGTGGTTTATAGGATTATGAAGGCTGACAAGTGCCATAACCCACAGGGTGAGTGAAAGCTGGAGACCCAGGAAAGCTGATGATGTAGTTTTAGTCTGAGGCCAGAGTCCTGAGACCCAGGAGAACTGACAATGTAGCTTTAGTCCAAAGGCTACACACAGGCTTGAGAGCCAGGAAAAGCCACTGTGTCAGTTTGAGACTGAAGGAGGAAAAGGCCAATGCACCGGTGCGAAGGCAGTCAGCCAGGAGGCATTCTAGCTCCTTCTACGGAAGGTCAGCCTTTTTGTTGTATTCAGACCTTCAGCTGAGTGGATGGGGTCCACTCACATTTAGGGAGGGCAATCTGCCTTGCTCAGTCTACCAATTTAAATGTCATTTAATTTAATTAATGTATTTATTTTAAAGTAGGCTCCACACCCAACATAGGGCTTGAACTCGCGACCCTGAAATCAAGAGTCATGTGCTCTACTGACTGAGCCAGCCAGGCGCCCCATAAATGTTCACTTTATCCAAAACACCCTCGCAGAACATTCAGGGTAACACGTGGGCGAATAACTGGCCATGCCACGGCTCAGCCAGGTTGACACAGAAAATTAACCACCACAAAGCTTTACCACTAATATTCAGCAAGACCAACCGTGACTCACCAGATCTGCCAAACAGCACGGAGGCTATAAATGCATTCACCAGAGAGGGTATCTATCTTAGAGCAAAACCAACGAAGAGGAAAAGGAAAACAGAGACAGTAACAGACTGTGAGCTAAAAGGCAACTTGAGACCTAATGATAAAGCAAGTAGGAGGAGGAAGAAATTTTTAGAATCCCAAGAGTCGGAGGCTGAAGTCATTGTGGTGGAAGGTGGGAACAGATGGTGATGCTAAATGGAAAAGGGTAATGTCCAAAATACACAAATTAATAGGGACTTGGGCAGCCACTGGGACTCAGGACTTGTTAAAGAACGATTCATGGGGGTTAAGGTGGAATGAATGGAGACAACTGAAGCCCGTGTTTTCAGTGACAACTGCCCCTCACCCTGATGGACAAGCCTCGGTCAGGCTCTCAGTGACAGAAGTGTGGGAGGAACTAGTCAGACGGGTTTGTTGCGAGGACATGTGGTAGACTGAGGCAGGTTCAGCTCTGCTGTGCGTTAATTCATGCAGGCAGGCACCGCACCAGACAGCATGTGCTACACAGCCCACTTCTCTGCCCCTTCACTCTTCCTTCGACCATGGTCTTGCTCACAGATGCTCCCAGACCTTCCCCTCTCAGACAGAACCCAAGATTCCTGCCTGGTCCCTCGATGTCTGTTGAGCTCCCTGCTTACACCCCCCACCTCTTCCTCCCACCAAATCTCTTGGAGGTCTTCATAGGCTGCCTCCACGTCTTTGCTACCCCACCTGCTAAGCCCTTGTCTTTAGCTTCTCAAACAATACCACTTTTACCAATGACTTTTTTTTTTTTAAGTAAACTTTACACCCAATGCAGGGCTTGAACTCATGACCTAAAATCAAAAAGTCAAAGGCTCCACCAACTGAGCCAGCCAGATGCCCCTACAAATGGTTTCTTCTTCTTCAAGTTTATTTATTGAGAGAGAGAGAGAGAGAGAGAGAGAGAGCGAGCGAGCTGGGGAAGGGCAGAGAGAGAGAGGGAGAGAGAGGATCCCAAGCAGGCTCTGCGTTAACAGCACAGAGCCCAATGCGGGGCCCGAACTCAAGAACGATGAGATCATGCTGAAACCGAGAGTCAGTCCCTTAACCGACTGAGCCACCCAGGTGCCCCCTACCAATAGCTTCTTAATCACTGGACCCAGAGGCTCTGGCTCAGCCCTCACCATTTTTTTTTAAATGGTGCTACAATAATTAACAGTGATGTTGAAATTCCTTCCCTTGGGTCCCAGGGCCCAGCACTATCCTGGTTCTTGGTCTGGTCCACTGGTCCGGTCCACTGTCTCCCCTTCCTACTCGTTCAATATATATACATTTTTAGACACTTGAAGATTCTGCTCTCATTCCTCAGAGTTTGCACCTTTCTATTCTCTCCTCAGAAATCAGTCACTCCCAGAGCTTCCTGCTGTCTCCTCCAACGCAGTAAAAAGGTCCAACTCTCTCCATTCTGCCCTGAATCCATCTCACCAGCTTGTCTTGGGCTTTCAACTGCCTTCTGACCATTTCTCCTCAACTACACACCAGAACCCCAGATTCATAGTTCTAATATCTGATCTTCCTGTCTTCGTTAACCTTGTCAACATTATCCGTGTTAGCCAGATTCTAAACTCCAACATCATCTCCTTCCCTGATGTATAAGCGGTCACTGTGACCTATAACATTCTCCCCTGGAAGGTCTCTCGTATTTATCTCTCCTCCCCATTTAACTTCCAATAACACCTTAGCTCAGCCCTCTTTCATCTCCTAAAATACTGCAATTGTTTTTAGCTGATCTTCTTGCCCCTCAACTATCCTTTGCAATCCAGCATGCACTGCACTGGGAGAGCATTCTCCATGTATATCTCGTATTCCTGCACTGACTGAGGTCCCTGAGCACAGGCATTTACACCAATTTAAGAATATTTACATAAGGAGACACTCCAAGGTAGTAAAGCCTGGAGAGACCTCTCCCTCCCAAGATGTTCCAGGGTGGTAAAGATAAAGACCCTGCCTTTCCTCCCCAGAGATCTGTTTACATTCTGCGTAAAGATAAACACTCTCCGCAGAGAAGTAGGAGCAGGTCACCAGCAACTCCATATGAGATGGGAGCCTAAGTGTGCAGTTCCTCACCGGTAATGCACCCATTGCATGGGCAGGTACCAACGGGCCCTCCTCACTGTGTTGTCCTGTGGCACGTGGGGGAATCAATCAGGATAATTTATTTCTTTTCCAGGTAGACCCTGTGTTCTAGTCAATCAGGATGTGTTTCCCAAAACACAGGCATACATATCCTTCCTCCGCGCCCTGGCCATGCCTAGAATGCTATACTTAGATTGCAGATGAGGGGGAAAAACCAGGAGGCACCAGTGCACAACACGCCCACGGTCAACTCTGAGAAACAGTGAGCCAGACCACCGATTTCTTTATGTATGTTGCCATGGCCCCTTCTAGGTGCACTGGTGGGAAATCAGCCTGGCCATAACCAACTGAAGACCAGTGCGGCAGCCCCTGGTGACCACAGTCCAGTTGGACATCGGGGAGCTGAAGTGCCCTCTGGGAACGCTTAGCTTGAAACACTGTTGAACCGGGAGCTCTGCATTTGATGGTGTCCAACAAATCCAAACATTTCCTCCCCTCTGAGAAAGTTAAAGGGGTAAGAAGAGGCAGCTCAGGTTCCAGTGTGAATAAGTGAGTTGTAGTTTCAGTTCTCCGTGAGGCTCTATTTTCCAATCCTAGCCTCTGCCACATTTCTCGGTATTCGTGCAGCAAACTCCCTACCAAAGAGAATACGGGCATGTGTCTTTCTTGCAGGCCTCAACCTTAATCCAAGTGCCCCCCTCACCGATCCCTAAGGTAAGTATACACAGATGCTAGTCAAAGAACTCTGTGCAAACGGCAAAACAGAAACATACCCATTAATATGAGCTGGTTCAATTATCGTATTTCATCATGAATTATAAGATACATCCCAATTTTGGGGCACCTGGGTGGCTCAGTTGGTTAAGCGTCCGACTTCAGCTCAGGTCATGATCTCACGGTCCCTGAGTTTGAGCCCTGAGTCGGGCTCTATGCTGACAGCTCAGAGCCGGGAGCCTGCTTCCGATTCTGTGTCTCCCTCTTTCTCTGCTCCTCCCCTGCTCACTCTGTCTCTCCCTCAAAAATAAATAAACATTTAAAAAAAAAAAAGATACATCCCAATTTCACAGACATAAAATATCAATAAAATAGCCCACAGTGGTTTTATGTCATTGGTCATTCTAATATGGGGGGAAAAATGTGCACTTTTTAAAAAACTAAGGTACGGTGCATTCATACAGAGGACTCTTCTGCAGTTGGGACAGGTATAATAAGAGCTGTGGGAGGGACATTTCCTTCAGGACAGAGGGTGGGAGGAAACCAGAGCAACGACTCCATGCATCGGGTCATATACCTCAAGTTGCCACAAATGGAGATGTACCTGGTGTTACCTGTAAAAGGCTGCGCTTGAAAGGCAGACTTGATTTTATTAAACTAGGTGATGGACATATGGGTATATATCTTAGTATTATTATACATTTTTGTACGTCTAAAATATGTTATAATACATTTTCTTTAAGCGGGCCTAGCCACCTGTTTTGCTGCCCCTGTTCTTTGGGAGACCCTGTGTCCAACGAGAGCTTAAAAAGTCAATTCCATAAACAAAAGAGTTGAAGGAACTATTCGCTGTCTCTTATTTCCACTTGTAAACTGTTAGGAAAGAAAGAATTTCGCATTCCAGTAACATCTGGTATGTGCACATATCCAACTGATAAACATTTAGAAACCTAAATAATTATGAAAGATCTTGCTTTCTCCTTTCTTAATACTATAGACTCTGGTTTCACATCAACCACAGGTCTGCCTAGATTTAAGCAAGGTCAAATTTGCAAGAAAGCTATTTTGGCATAGTTATTAAAAAAAAAAAAACTTAGGGGCGCCTGGGTGGCTCAGTCCGTTAAGCGTGCGACTTCGGCTCAGGTCATGATCTCACGGTCGGTGAGTTCAGGCCCCGCATCAGGCTCTGTGCTGACGGCTCAGAGCCTGGAGCCTGTTTCAGATTCTGTGTCTCCCTCTCTCTCTGACCCTCCCCCGTTCATGCTCTGTCTCTCTCTGTCTCAAAAATAAATAAACGTTAAAAAAATATTAAAAAAAAACAACAACAACAAAACTTAAAAGTGTGTGCATAGGGGCGCCTGGGTGGCGCAGTCGGTTAAGCGGCCGACTTCAGCCAGGTCACGATCTCGCGGTTCCTGAGTTCGAGCCCCGCGTCGGGCTCTGGGCTGATGGCTCAGAGCCTGGAGCCTGTTTCCGATTCTGTGTCTCCCTCCCTCTCTGCCCCTCCCCCATTCATGCTCTGTCTCTCTCTGTCCCCAAAATAAATAAACGTTGAAAAAAAAAAAAAGAAAAAAAAAGTGTGTGCATAGTGGAAGGGGGCATTTCAATAGAATTCCCTTAAATACTAACCTCCTCGCTATTTATAAAGTGGTTTGAATTTTGAGGGACACGATTCTCAAAGCCCGGTTTGATACCAAGGGTGCAAGCTCTGGAGCCAGACTCAAGTCAGAACTCCAGGTGGGTGGCACGGTGAAGTCACCTAACTTCCCAGGGCTTGCTTTCTCCTCTGTAAAATAGGGTCAATAAATAAGTTACAGGGTATTGTAAAGATCAGAAATATTAAACACAGCGCTGTGCCTGGCATACAGTCATTACCCAAAACATGGTGATTACTTTTAGGACACCGGGCTTTTTTGTTTTGGTACAGGCTCGCGGACTTTGCGCAGTGCGCCTCCTCATCTCTCCTTGCTCTCTTTGGAGCATTCAAAAACTCTCTCGCTCTCCATTAGTTTCAGTTCAAATGTGCAGGTTACAAGTCAAGAAAGCCAAGGCCTTTGGGCTGCTTATAATCAAACTAACATAACAGTACAGAAATAATTTTCAGAGATTTTCTGTTCGCTTGTTTTTAATTTGGTAGAGGAACGGCTGCGCCCCCTGGGAAGATGCGCTTTCTACGGACTAGGGAACCGAGAGGGGGTGCAGCATCGCGGCCTCCAAGCACCTTCGGGGTCTCCGCAGACCTCCCGCCCCAGGGCTTGGGGCGGCCAAAGGGTCTCCCGGTCCTCTACCGGAAACTCCCGCTACCGGGGAGGGGAGGGTCCCGAGAGCGGCGGCGTCCGCACTTACCAGGGCGAAGTGCACCAGGGCGTCATAGCACAGCCAGGCGAGCACGCCGCGGTCCGCCGCCGCCCGCCCGCGGCCCAGGCGCAGGCCCAGCGCGCAGCCCGCGACCAGCAGCGCGGCGCACAGCAGCAGCGAGCGCCCCGCCGCAGCCCCCAGCTCCCAGCCCGCGCCCATGCTTCCGGCGGCAGCCGGGAGAGCCAGGAAAAGGGGGGGGAAGCCGAGAAGGGGCGGAGCGGGGCCGCCGGGGAGGGGCGGGGCCGCTCGGTCTGGGCGGGCGGGTGAACGGCTTCCCTTCCCGTCTGGCGTCCCGGCCACCCAGCTGCGCCCGGAGCTTTTCAGAAGAGTGAGGATCTTGCTCCGCGAAGTCGCCCAACTGCCAGAACCAAACCTGTTCCCAGCCCAACACCAAGCGACTGGTAGTAGAGCCACATTTTCTGATGCGGTTTGATTTTCCACAAGGTTCAAAACCTTAAGCAACAAAGTGAAGTCCAAAATGTTAGAAATTTGGCCCGTAGACTGGGAAGAATTTTAGGGAGCAAAGAGTCTAATTAGGATCCTGCAAGTCTTGCAGGAGAGGTGAGGGCCAAGGGCATTTTCAGCCACCAGCAGGCTTTTTAAAGCTGTTGTGGCTTACTCTGACCCTTTTTTTTCCCTCGCTTCCAAGGGATTTTTAATTTTTTTCTGTAATGTACTAATTTTTTATAATTTACATCCTAGTTAGTTAGCATATGGTGCAATAATGGTTTCAGGAGTAGATTCCTTAAGCCGCTTACCTATTTAGCACATTCCCCCCTCCCACAACCCCTCCAGCAACCCTGTTTATTCTCTGTATTTAAGTGTCTTATGTTTTGTCCCCCTCCCTGTTTTTATATTATTTTTGTTTCCCTTCCCATATGTTCATCTGTTTGGTCTCTTAAAGTCCTCATATGAATGAAGTCATATGATATTTGTCTTTCTCTGACTAATTTCGCTTAGCATAATACCCTCCAGTCCCATCCATGTGGTTGCAAATGGCAAGATTTCATTCTTTTTGATTGCCGAGTAATACTCCATTGTATATATGTACCACATCTTCTTTATCCATTCATCCCAATTGCCGGGTCATACGGTAGTTCTATTTTTAATTTTTTGAGGAACCTCCATACTGTTTTCCAGAGTGGCTGCACCAGCTTGCATTCCCACCAACAGTGCAAAAGAGATCCTCTTTCTCTGCATCTTTGCCAACATCTGCTGTTGCCTGAGTTGTTAATGTTAGCCATTCTGACAGGTGTGAGGTGGTATCTCCTGGTTTTGATTTGTATTTCCCTGATGATGAGTGATGTTGGGCATTTTTTCATGGGTTGGTTGGCCATCTGGATTTCTTCTTTGGAAAAGTGCCTATTCATGCCTTTTGTCCATTTCTTCACTGGATTATTTGTTATTTGGGTGTTGAGTTTGATAAGTTCTCCAAAGATTTTGGATACTAACCCTTTATCTGATATGTCATTTGCAAATATCTTCTCCCATTCCATCGGTTGCCTTTTAGTTTTGCTGATTTTTTCCTTCACTGTGCAGAAGCTTTAGCAGCAAAAGTATGGGGCAGAAGAGCAATAGGTCATATTGGCTTGACACTAGATTCTTTTAACATTATCTTATCTAACGGCACTACAATCCTAGGAGGTCAATGTTTTCCTAGTTAACAAACAGGAAAACAGCCTCATACAAAGTAACTTGTCTAAGGACTCTCAGTGATAGCAGAAGCCAGAACCCATGACTGCATCTGAGGCCTTTGTGTTCTGACCCTGCACGCTGAATTCTTAGAAGGCAATTATAGCCCTCCTCTAATGAAGTGCCACTTTGTCCTGATCACATTAACCTTTTCTCTCTGCTTTTGCTAGCATCTTGTTTGCTTTTAACCTTCTCCCCTCTCCCTTCCTTAGGCCTCTGTTACTTAGAGACTTAGCACTGGAGAAAGGTGTCAGAGTTTAAAAAGACTTTAACTCCTGTTGACCAACCCTGTCTTTTCACTTTTGGATAGCCAGATAAAATACAGATGACCAGATAAACTTGAGTTTCAGATTAAAAAAAAAAAAAAAGAATGTTTAAATACTTAAAGTATCACTAGGGTACCTATGCTAAAAAATTATTCTTGTTTTCAAAGAGGACATTATGCTCAGTGAGATTAAGTCAGTCACAAAAACAGGACGAGTGTTATGATGTCATTTATATCTGGTATCTAAAGTAGTCATATTGCTAGATACAGAAAATAGAAGTTGCCAGAGGCTTGGGGGAGAATGAAAAAGGGGAGTTGTTTAATGGCTAGAGTTCAGTTTTGCCAAGATGAAAAAGTTATGGAGTATGGTTGCACAAAGATGTGAATATACTTAACACTGCTGAACTGTACACTTGAAAATGGTTAAGATGGTAGGGGCACCCGGGTGGCTCAGTCAGTTAAACATCCGACTTGGGCTCAGGTCACGATCTCGCGGTTTGTGGGTTCCAGCCCCACATGGGGCTCTGTGCTGACAGTTCAGAGCCTGGAGGCTGCTTCAGATTCTGAGTCTCCCTCTGTCTCTGCCCCTCCCCCACTCAGACTCTGTCTCTCTTTCTCAAAAATAAACATTAAAAAAATGGTTAAGATGGTAAATTTTATGTTGTGTGTATTTTACCACAATTTAAAAATATGATTTCTGGCACTGAGCACCTTTCTCCCCTAGTCATTCCTTGTATAATGTTTCATATAGCAGCTAACACCAGATAAATTATCTAATTTATTTACACACTTATTGCTAGTCTCTTGCCACTCAAGTATAAGCTCCACACGGCCAGGGACTGCAGGTATCCCTGGCACCTGTCAGAGTCTGGGATATAATAGCTGCTCAATTAAGTAAGTGCTGACTGAAGAAGAGAGTATGGTCCATCCTGTCACCTATGCTTTGGATTCTCTCTTGTAACTTAGAAAACTGACGATCACTCTTCTCATGTATATTCAGCAACTTTCTCAATTGGATTTCCCCTACCAATTTCCCCACTCATCCTTCAATGACCCTGACCTCCCCTTCAGAGCAAAATAAAAACCTGATCAATGTCTCCATACTGTGTCTCTACTCCTCAGTCCTTCCTAGTTTCCACCCTCATTGCCTCAGTGATCCAGCTCTAAGGTGATTGGTGACCTCCCTTATCACTAACCCAAAGGACATTTTCTGTCCTTGCTTTACTTGACTTCTCTACAGCATCAGTGGGCACCAGAATCTCTTTTCCCTCCGTTTTCTGAGGAAACACACAGCATTTTCTTTTTACCTCCCTATCCATACCTTCTGTTCCTTTTGCAAGCTCATCCTCCACTACATGCCCATTAACTCCACAGCACTGCCCTGATCCGTGTTTTCCTTCCAAATGCTGGACCCAGGCAGTCTCATCCTCACCCCCTGCACTAATAACCACCCAAACAGGCAGAGGGTTCAAATCTCTAGCTTAGCTCTCTCCTCTAAGCTCCAGACCAGTATTTCCAATTGCCCTACTTGACAATCATTTAGATGTCTCAACATAACCCAAACTGAACTCATCACCCTCTGTTCGCTATGTCTCAGTGTTCCCTATCTTGTGTTAACTTCCACTCATCAGTTATTGCAACTCAGAAACCTAGAAATCATCCTTGACACTTCCTGCTCCCCAAACTCCAGATCTAAGGCATCACCAACTCCTGTCTATTTTAGCTGCTGAGTATCTCTTGATCCCATCCACTTCATGGACCAAGTTGTTGAGCCTCTCTTGCCTCAGTGCTTCACACTCACTAATGTGACCTCTACACATCACTAACCCCAAGTACGTTTCCTGTCCTTACCTTACTAGGCAATGATTATTACACACGATTCTTCTGTCATCACTCTGTAATGATAATGTGTAATAATAACGATAATGAGTAGTGATTTCCCATTTCTCTTATAATGACTTACCAGCTGTGGGGACTGGCCCTTACCTATCTCTTTAGCCTCTCCCATGCCCCTAGTAATCCTGCTCCCCATCCTCATTTTTGTTCTAGTTATACCTGCTTTCTTTCACTCCCTTTAACTCGCCATGGTGCTTCCTGTATGCCTGAAGACATTGAAAGGACACATATAAATACAGTCTGATGAGGAAAAACTGGGCTGAAATTGGAAATATGGCACTTACACATTTTTTTAAAGTTTACTTATTTTGAGAGAGAGAAAGAGCATGAGCAGGTGGGGGTGCAGAGGGGGAGAGAGAGAAACCTAAGCAGGCTCTGTGCTGTCGGTGCAGAGCCCAGCGTGGGGCTCGATCTCACGACTGTGAGATCATGACCTGAGTTGAAATCAAGAGTTGGACCCTTAACCGAATGAGCCACCCAGGTGCCCCAGCACTTACAAATTCTCATATTTAGGTTTGGAAGTATAAATGCCAACCTACTGAGTCAAAGAGAGCTGATGACAAGGGGAGCTGAGGCTGTTACTTGATGATGTCTAATTATGATGAAGCTGGCAAAATAGAGAATATCTCCACAATAACAGAATTAAGTATCCAGGGGCACCTGGGTGTCTCTGTCAGTTGAGCGTCGGACTCTTGAGTTCAGCTCAGGTCATGATCTTGCGGTTTGTGAGTTCAAGCCCCGCCTCAGCTCTGTGCTAATGGTGCAGACCCTGCTTGGGATTCTGTCTCTCCTTCTCTCTGTTCTTCTGCTTGTGCTCTCTCTCTCTCAAAATAAATAAACTCAAAAAAATTTAGAATTAAGTGTCCAGATAATGGAATGTTCCTATTCCACTGTACCCACAAACTAGTCACATCACAGTGTATTATTGGGGTCTTTGGGATGCACCATGTGACAGGAACCAGTTCCCAGAGTGGCTCTGTAAGCTGTTGCTTGGAATGCATGGGGTGTTCAGGTTGAGGAAGGCAACTGTTGAGAGCAGAGCTGCCTCTTCTGCTAACTAGGAGTAACAGAAAGTTTATTTATAAAGATGGTCATTTACGAGAGGCGCCGTTGGTTCAGTATTAAGAAAAGAGTTGGTAGCAAGTAATGCTACTCGACAGAGTAGAACAGGCTCACTTAGTGTTTCATCATTGCTTCTCCAACTCTCTGATTCCTACTCTTGACGCAATGTTTCCATAAAATGGCCTGCCTCAAAAATCTGATTTTATCTTTAAAACGTTATGCAAAATGTGTCCTTTACTCTGTAACGCTTAGGCTTGTATTACCATAAAACTGCTCTACTTATCATCAAGTAAAACTGCTGTCCCGTGAAGATATGCCTTGTTTGTCTTGTGCAATCACACATTACCTGGCAGAAGGCCACATTTATTTGGGCACCAGAGTTTGAAAAAAGAGATTTACTCGAGAAGGTAGATAGCAGTTTTGTTAGGGTATGGAAGAGGGATGTTGTAGAAGTTCCCTGCAGGGAATACATCCTTTGTAGCATGACTCAACGATAGTTCCGCTGCTTTGATCGTTTTGAATAAACTTGTAAGCTTCCTGATGGGGCCAGTCTCTCACAATGCTTCAAAGAAATGCTTTTCAGAATTATGTATGCTGTGATTTTCTGGTCCAACCCAGCTTTCCTAGAGGACTTAACTATCTCAACTAAAAATGTCTGAAAAACACTGCTACAAAGCAGTGTTGAGAAAACTGTGGGCAATCAACACATTTGCTTTATTTCACACACCTTGTTTTTTTAGCCACAGGATAAATTCAAGGTTAGTAGTTCCTCCATCTTCCCATTTCTCTGTTGCATAAGTCCTATGCAACAGATGGGGCTTAGTATTACCAGGAGTTCCTACAGATGGGTGACAGTGCTGACTCTGATCTCTCCTAAAATGGAGAATGAAGAAAAGGCATGTATTTGTCTCCCCATCTGACACACCTGAGCAAAGTCTAGGACTGTTTATACAACAAAAAGGCATGCTTTAGGCTGTCTCCCTTGAGTGGGGAAGTTTTCTACAGAAATTAATTCAGAGCAGTGGTTTGCACCTGGGCAAATTTGGCCCCCAGGGAACACGCGGCCATTCCTGGAGGCACTTTTGGTTGTCATGACTGGGTAGCATAGAGGTACTTAGTGGGTAGAGCCTAAAGATGTTGGTCAACATCCTGTAACGCACAGGACAGCCCCCAATAGAGCATTAGCCAACCTACGATGTCAATACTGCAGGGTTTGAGAAACCCTAATTTAGGTCAAAGTGAGTGAGTGAGGGGTTTCATGGGCAAATAAGGAGGCTAAGGAGGTGAACAGGCTACATTCTCACGTCCCTTTTCCCAAACACTTCCTTTCAGTATAGTACTGAGCGCCATCTGTACATCTAGGTAGATAAACACGTACACCCCTATTGCGATATAGACGTTTTTGAGAATCATTCTACCACTGATTTTTAGCTATGTAACGAAGTACAAAATTTATACAAAGAGTTCCTCTAGACATACGAGTGGTGGGTTACACAGAGCACTCGCTGGGTTATAGACCTTAAGACTTACAGCCTAATGTACAGAAATTATATTTCCTTTCTCCGAATAGATTAAGATCCCCCAGTACAACTAGAGTCAACAAAAATTCAGAACCATCACTGTAAGACAACTGACATTCATGAATTTTCACTTGCAATAATTAAATAATGAATCCCCGAAAAAGGACAACTGTTCTGAAGGAAATCTTGGCACGGTTACATAGAAGTACTATCACATTTATTTACTTGTACACTGACTTCTTTCAAAAATAATTTGAAGTGGCATTATACTAAAGTAAAAATATTTGTATACTCAAAAGTTCGGTTGCTCTTTTGTTCTTTTAATTAATCCAAGATTTCACTTAGAGCCACCACCTTGATCTCACAGGTTAAAATTTTCCAGTTTACTTCAATTACTATCTTCCACAGTTACTTGTTTTCAAGGATTAGACAGGCCATAAAGTGTGATTTTGTCGTTGTGGTTTCATGAGAGTCACAAGCACACCATTTTCTCACCAGGCCTTTCTAAGTCATGGTATTTGAACCTGAGGTATGCGCAGAGAATGCCACAGGACGATGATGAAAGCAGAGGCTCGAGGGACGCCAAGCACTGCCGGGGACACCAGAAGCCGGGAAGAGACAAAGAGGGGCCTCCCAAGAGCCCACGGACACAGCGCGTTGCACCCGGCAGCTTGATTTCCGACTTCCGGCCTCCGAAACCGTGCAACCAAAGGTTTCTGTTGTTTTAAGCCACCTGTTCTGCTGTACCGTGTGGAAGCTCTGGAAATTAATAAAGATTTAGGTATTTCTTATTTGTCATAAAATACTCTTAAGTCGAGCACTGCTATTGTCCTAGTTTGTTAGAGTGGAAGAGAGATACTAAAATACAACGAAAGAGTAATTCATGATTTGCCTCCACTGTAGTTGATGTTTGAAAAATAGTTCCAAATTTAAATTTAACCACGCAGAAAACAAAACTAGGAAATTAAGAAACTTTTAGAAATAAGTTCTTCAATGTTTTATCGGATTTGATAGCAGCTTTTTTTTATTGGTTACAAAACCTAAGCCCATATACAAAATTAGGAACACATTTAGATGCCTCTTTTGAAAGAACGTTTTAGTCTTTTTTAACTGAGTTTAAAAAAAATAAAAACAATGCGATTTTCAACACTGTTCTGAAAACTTAAAAGTGCAGCAAATATACTTAGTTTCCTTTGTCTAAGAAATGGTGCAATTCCAATTCCAAACTGATAAGGTCACAACAAATTGAATCAAGCAAATGCATACATATGTCTGCACTACTTGATGCTAATGTTCACTTATGTTAGTTTGCACTTAAAACACAAGAGGAAATCGGAATCGGCACAGTAGAGGCCTGATTTAATCTCAATGTGTGCAAAATTTAAAAGGTAACTGTCAGTAAGTAGGATGGAGAGTCCAGAAGAAACTAAACCAGGAGGGGTACAATTCACAATATCAAGAAGATTTGGACTTTAAGGGTTTCACCGAAGTTTGTGACCTTAATTGGCTTTGACTTTGTTATTCCTACTTTTAGTGAACACCACACAGTTTCAGAAATTTAGACTACAGTGTCTGAACAGGATGCAGTTACCATATGAAGCTTTAACTCAAAATTTGGATAAAGAAAAAAAGGCACAATGAACTTCAACTCAATTTTATGTGCACAAGAGTTGAAAAATCTGAGCCACCTTAAAGAGAAATTGATTCTAAAATTTATAAAACCTATAAATAATCAGAGGCCAAACCACTATATTAAAACAGATTCTCTAGCAAGTAAAAATCTTGCAGTTTAAACATACGCTTGTATCCATTTTGGATACAAGACAAAACTCACTCTTTAAAGTGGCTCCACCTTGGCAGATACATGTATTTGTAATGAATGCACACCTGCTATGTGTTGTTTATCAGTGAAAACACCCCAGCTGATTCACAAAGCTCTGATGGCATCGGTCTCATCTTCATCACAGTAAATACACCCCCATCGGATAACTACGTTAGTTTAGATTTTCTATCCCTTCACATCAACGCATTGGGAAATCATACCCAGTAAACAATAGCAACAAAACCATTTCTGTGACAGCACAAATCATTCAGTTTAAACATGTTCAAATCCATATTCTTTCATTAATAACTGGGTCAGATGACAATTTACCAAAAGCAATGACTTTACATAGTAATACCAGATTTTGCTTCAAGATCACTGCAAATCAGGTTTATGTCAAATAACTGCAGATTATTCCTCTACACAGATCCTTGACTGAATCTTTTAATATGTGAATATGCTTTTAGAGTAGGATCTGAATTAACTTTCCCAATACTCAAAGAATGAAGTTGTATAACACTTCTAAATAGTTGCTGGTTTGTTGCCAACCACATTATCAAAAGCACTGGTTACTAAGTAAAAAATATTTTAAGACTAAATTACAGTAAACATGAAGGCTCCACAGTTTAAACCCAATATAAATCAACCATATCCAATTATCAATTTAAAACAAAAAATATTAACTCCTGAAAGCTGAAAGCAAGATTTTTTTTTTTTTTTTTAAACATCACCAATCGGTACGTTAGACCTTTGCTTTTTGTTGTTGTTTTTTATTTGTTTTTTTCTTTGTAGTCAGGGACTCTTGCTTTCAACTTAAACAGAAGTTCAAGTCCGTAACAGGTTGCAGCTCAGGTAAAATACCATGCACAGCATTTGATTACTTCAAAACAGCAGGAACACACAGGCTGAAGTGAGTGGTCAAATAGGGCTTGCTGTTCTCAAAAATTAGGTATAATGGCGAAAGCATTACCATCCATAGCTAAAGTTCTTCCTCCAACCCTGGCTTCTGAGGCAGATAATAAACACATCAATTACTGGTAGATGAAGCACAGTTTTTTTAAAACTTAACTGTTTAATCAATAACCAAGTTTCTTTTTTTAAGTTCCTTTTTTTGTGTGTCAGTTCCACCAATGAAAATCATTTGGCTTGTACTTTAAAATCTATTCTTCCACATAAAGAATATGAAAATATGTTTGTGGAGGACAATGATGGAGGCTCAGATCAGACTGCACCTCTTTAAAGTCTTCCAACGTGTATATGCATCATACCGAAGTGTCTTGATCCACAGCGCACCATTTTCCAAAGGAGTATCAAGTGGGCAGCTGACATGCCACCACTATGGAATATTCTAAACTGGAACTGCAGTTGTCAGCGTGTGGCACCAGGGAACAGGGAAAAATAGGGTAGTCGAGATTGTTAAGGAGAATTCTAAAACAGTTCAGGAAATCATGCATATGCATTTACAGTCCATGTGATAGTAACTTTTGGCAACTGCAAAGTGACTGAGACATGGCTTGCTTTTAGAAGCATCAAAACGAAGAGGCATGTGTGTTTTGGAGCCTTTTGTTGTTCTTCTTCTTGTCATTTGGTAGCCATCTGGTGGTGCTTCGTATTGAATTGGGGAAGATGCTGCACTCAACTGAACTTAAAAATTAAATTCTTTTGTTTGAAGGTTGGCTGTTGGGTCAAAATTGTAAGTACCTCCTTGTGTTGCTTCAGGAATCAGGCTAGGATCTTCATCAATCTATAAAAAGCAAAACAAAAAAAAGGCCTTTGTTAAGATACTACATGTTATGGTATAAGCAGAACTTACTTCTTACAAGAGAATTCTGTACGGATGTTGTAATCGTTCTATATGATGTTTTAATCGATAAATTAAAATATTTAAGTAAATCAGTAACATTAAGAAACTTAACAATTTAATTAAACTGAACACACATTTCAAAATTGTTTTAAGTTCTTTTCTTTTTTTTTTTTAACCCCCTCCCCTGTCCCTGCCCCATTCTTAAGTTTCTGTATCTGTAGATTTATTTTACCTGTTTGAACACACGTACTTTCTTTCGTTTTGTGATGTTTATTTTGAGAGAGAGATCACGTGTGTGGATGAGCTGGGGAGGGGCAGAGAGGGAAGAGAAAGAATCCCAAACAGGCTCCGCACTGTCAGCACAGAGCTTGATGCGGGGCTTGAACTCACGAACCATGAGATCATGACCTGAGCCAAACTCAAGAGTTGGCCGCCCAACTGACTGAGCTACCCAGGTGCCCTTGAACACACATCATTTCTGTAACTGCAGTTGACCCTTGAACAACACGAGCTAGGGGCACCAATCCCACCCCCTGCAGAGTCAAAAATCTGAGTACAACTTCTGACTCCCAAAAACTTTACTAATAACTTACCATTGACTGGAAGCCTTACCAATTACATAAACAGTTGATTAGCACATATTTTGTATGTCATATGTATTATATACTTATTATTACAATGAAGTAGGCTAGAAAAATGAAAATGTTACTAAGAAAATCATAAGGAAGAGAAAACACATTTATAGTACTACACTGTATTGAAAAAAATCTGCGTATAAGTGGGCCCATGTGGTTCAAACCCTTGTTCAAGAGTCAACTGTACTATTTTTTCCCATTTAACAGATTACAAATATAACAAAAAGTGGGTTTTTGTTTGTTTGTTTGTTTGTTTATTTATTTATTTTTAAGTAATCTCTATGCCCAATGTGGGGCTCAAACTCCTAAGCCCAAGATCAAGAGTCACATGCTTTACACCGACTAAGCCAGCCAGGTGCCTCTCAGAGAACTGTTCATACATTTTTTACCTTATAATGAAGTTTCAAACATAGTATTTAATAAAACTGATTGAGGGGTGCCTGGGTGGCTCAGTAGGTTAAGCATCCAACTCTCGATTTTGGTTTAGGTCATGGTCTCACAAATTTGCGAGACTAAGGTCCGTTGGGATTCTGTCTCTCTCCCCCTCCCCTGCTCTCTCAAAATAAAAAGACTTAAAAGAAAAAAATAAAAGAAACTGATTGATGGAAAACAATCACTAATTTTTTAAAATTTAGATTATTAAAAATAAGTGGAAAATGCCACCTCAAAAGTATCTGATAGAAATAGAGGGGTGTCTGGGTGGCTCGGTCGGTTGAGCAACCAACTCGTGATTTCAGCTCAGGTCATGATCTCACGGTTCATCAGTTCAAGCCCTGCACTGGGCTCTACGCATTGGATGGTACAGAGCCTGCTTGGGATTCTCTGTGTCCCACTCTCTCTCTGCCTCTCTCTGCCCCTCCTCAGCTTGCGCATGTGCTCACATTCTCTCTCTCTCAAAAATAAACAACAAAAAAAACAACCAAATACAGTATATACTTGTCATATTAATGATAAAAAAATTCTCAGTGAACTTAACAGTATGTGTAGGTTTTAATGTACATGTAGGCATACCATACTTTAATGGATACTTACATCATCACCAGAGAAATATTGATCTATGATTTCAAATGCTAATTTATATATGTCTTCATTTTCATGTTGCTGTAAAACTTCGATTTTCTCCAAACCTGATAAAAACAAAAAATCAAATAATCAAATGGACATGAATAAAAACTGTGTTCATTCTAGTCATGGAAAATCCTAAAGAACTCGCAACACCCTCCCACCACACCCCGAAAATGACAGTTTGTCTAAAACACAGATAAAACTCTGAGCTGCTCTGATTGGAGGACCAGCATCCCACTAATTTCTTCCTCTCTAGAAACCCTTGACCCCAAGGGTTATCTGACAGATGAGGAAGCTATCGTATAGAGATGTAAAGGGGTTTATTTTAGGTTGAGTGGCAAGTTAGTGACAGAACTTGAACTGAGATCTCCCCAGGCTGCTTTAGTGGAATCGTACTATCTCATATAGTAATTTTTATCTTTCCTTTTGTTTTCAAAATGCTATTACTTTTATATAACAACAAAAACATGTTTTCAGAAACTTCATGATTAACTGATATAAATAGAAGACAAAGCTTTAAATTTTGAAATAATTTCTTTGAAGAAAAAAACAAAGAGGGTGCTTATATCCTATAGCCACAATGAAATTGAAAAATAAGTTTTCAGAACTGTAGAATGTCTTCATTTACATTCCCAATATATTTACTCCATGCATCAGATGCACAAGTCTATAACTTTAAATCCTTAACAATATTCTTCCTTGAAATATCTTTTTAGCTAGGTTATTTTGAAATAGTTGCATTTTTTTTCTTTTTAACAGCAATATAAAAAACCAGAAAAATGGGAATATAAGTGTCACAGATAATGGATGTAGAGTTCTTCACAAAATTATAAAATACTAAGTAAACGTGTATCCTAATTGTGAGTATACTTCCCAGAGACCGAAGCAACTATATTGATTAAAGCTGAAGAGTAACAATTCTGCAGCTCAAACTTTCTGGGGTAAGTTCTGAATTAGACTACAATGCTAATTTCAAATTATCTCAAAATATCTTAAAACCAGAATGAGCAGTGAATTAAGAGTATGAGGATCTACTTCCATGGCCATAGACAAAACTTAACATCTCTAGGATAATTTCTTCTTGTTATTAAGAAGATACTTCCAGTCTGAATATTTTATGATGTGACTACATTTACTTTCTCTTAAAAAAAAAAATGAAAGGGGTAATATAACTGTACATAATAGTCAATAAAATATACAAAATAAAACATGACAATAAGGTTTGGGCAACTTAGTACATACTGAACAGGTATCCTTAAAATATGCCTCATATATCATTATCAGAGAAATATTTAATATTTCAAATAAGTTTTTTTATTAAAATTTCAAAGTAACTTCTGTGGTAATAACTTCAGCAGACAGCTCTAGCAATCACAAGACTGAAATAAAATACCTAGATGACTCCAAAATCATTAACCTTTCCAACAACATGGAATAGTATTTCACAAAGTAAGATCTATAGAATAACGTATCAGGTATAATGTGAAGAAAGTGTTTCACTGTCAAGGATTCTAAGAAATTCTGGATTAAATGAAGCTTATAACTTTCTCTATCATAGCAGTTCCCAAGCTTTTGCTCTCGCGCACTGTGACTTCAAGAGGAGTGTTCATGTCACCTAAAAGGCAATGTGACCCTCTAGGAAGGTCACAGAATGACCTTCACAACCAGTTTTCCCCAAGTACGGACTGATGCCTGCTGGAAAACCCTCATGTAATGCTAACTGGTGAATACAGGACAGCAGCATACTTTGATGATGGAGCAGTGTTTCCTGACAGTTTTCTTTCTACTTAGTTGCCTTGAAAGGAACTGATCTTTCAGCATTCCACTGCTCAACTATTTTTCTTCAATGCACTCTTACCTCCACATTCTTCTATTATTTCAGCTATTGTGCTTGCTTCATCACCAGCCATGATCAGAATGTTTTTCAGACCATCTAGAACCACCTGAACAACTTGAGAATCTTTTACAGACAGTAAATTACAGAATGGTGGTATTACATTCTGCTGTACAAGGTACTCAACCTAGGCAACAAGAGAAAAATGTTTATTTATATAATTATCTTTTACCCAAAAAGAACACACTACAGGGATTATGAACAACCAGCAGCTCCTACACATAAAAGAGTAGTGTACTTTCCGATATTAACAATCCTAACAGTTTTTCCAAACTTACCTGATCTTTTCTGCCACTTATCGTTAAGTTGCTAATTGCCCAGGCAGCTTCTTTTTGTGTTCCAAAGTCTCCCTGAAGGTTAAAAAAGAAATGATTGTATGAATTCTTTATTAAAAAATCTTGGTTATAATATGTTAATGTACACTATAAACTCACAATATGACTGACCTTAGCAAGCTGATGAATAATCATAGGAATTAACCCGGCGTCTATTACAGCTTGAACTTGTTGCTGGTTGCCTGCTGTTATGTTGGAAAGGAACCACACTGCTTCCTATAATTGAACAAAATACAGGGTACCTTTGTTTGAAAGATTAGTTTTAATGCATTTATATTTTTATTTTTATGTAGTTTACATAAACTATAACAAAATCACTTGAGTTGCATTAGGGAAATGCATCTAAAAAGCAATGAGATGACACAGAATGTCTCATTTTAAACCCGTTATAAGGAAACTTCCATCCATAACATGTGGGCCCACTAACCTTGCACTGATCCACCCAATAAAACATATGCCTACATCACCCAGGAACTACTTTATTTTATTTATTTTTTAATGTTTATTTATTTATTTTGAGAGAGAGTGAGAATCCCAAGCAGGCTCCGTGCTGTCAGCACACAGCCCAACACGGGGCTTGATCATACAAACTGTGAGATCATAACTTGAGCCAAAATCAAGAGTCAGATCTTTAATCAAGCCACCCAGATGTCCCTAGGCACTATTGTAGACAATGGTAATATGGCAGTGAACAAAAGAGACAAAAAAATCTTTACTCATGCAGCTTACATTTTTTGGTGCTTAAGCTCCCTCTAAAAGATAATGATAGGGGCGCCTGGGTGGCGCAGTCGGTTAAGCGTCCGACTTCAGCCAGGTCACGATCTCGCGGTCTGGGAGTTCGAGCCCCGCGTCGGGCTCTGGGCTGATGGCTCAGAGCCTGGAGCCTGTTTCCGATTCTGTGTCTCCCTCTCTCTCTGCCCCTCCCCCGTTCATGCTCTGTCTCTCTCTGTCCCAAAAATAAATAAAAATCGTTGAAAAAAAAATAAAAAAAAATAAATAAAAGATAATGATATAAATAAGTAAGAGACTCAATTTCCTAAAAGTTTGTTAAAACTATTTCTAAGAAAGGAGAATTGCTTTCTTGTAAAAATATTTACTTGCAAGATATATTTAGAAATTAAGTGTCCAATTATCTGGGATGGGTCTATATAACAAATTTTGCTGTAACCTTTAAGGATTTACAAGTCACAAACACGCAGGTCTACTGCAATTTTAGTGTCAAGTGCTGTCTCTTCTTCCTCTTCTACAGTGAAAAAAGTTAACTGTAAATTTATTTTGCCCAATTGTGGGAAGAGGTTAACAACTGGTAAGTCAGTGTTCACTCTACCATTCTTACAAATTTCTTGTAGGTTTGAAACGTTTTAAACTAATATGCTGAGGGAATAAACCCAAGTTTGATTCTACCTTGAGGGTCCCATGATGATCCCAAGTCCAAGTAACACAAATGCTCAAGGTGAAAAACTTCTAAGGAGACTAAATGGCTGCTGAGGCTGAGTAAACATCTATGTGAACCCTTTGTCCCCCATGATACCTTCACTCAGAGCATATTGGTCACATGCCAGAACTTCTCTACACCCACTTCTGTCCGGCTTCCTCACTTCTCAGCTCTGTTTCCAATTATGGAATACATTTAGCTATAAAAATCCCAAATTATTGAAATTTCTACAGTAAAAGTAACTGGCCCAGAGGCTAAAAGACTCTGGCTTCTTTCCCTTCACTGGAGCAAATGCATTCATAAAATGCACTTTTTCGACAACATACTTTTCTGTAACAATCCAACTGTCAAATTATAGTTGAGCAACTATATAAATACAGCTATGACACAGAAGAAATGATCAGTTCTGCTGGTTTGGGGGATGGTGGCATTTCAGGCAGATAAAACTACATGCAACTAAATGCGAATCAAATCCATGAGACATCATTTCACACCTACTAGAGTGGCTATAATAATTTTAAAAAAGGAACTGGAACCCTCATACAGTGCTTGTGGGAACGTAAAGTGGTACAGCCACTATGGAAAACAATTTGGCAGCTCCTCAAACAGCTAAACACAGAATTACCATACGACTGGGCAGTTCTACTCCTAGATATATGCCCAAAGGAACTGAAAGCTGTGACTCAAATGGACATCTGCATGCCGATGTTCACTGCAACATTATTCACAACAGCCACCAGTAGAAAAACTCCAAGTGTCCACCAACAAATGACTGGATAAACAAAATGTGGTATGTATGTACTATGGAATATTTATTCAGCTATAAAAGGAAATGAAGTTCTGACACATGCTCCAACATGGATGAACCTTAAAAATTGTATGCAATGTGAAATAAGGCAGATACAAAGAGACTGAAGTACTTAAGTATATTTAACAATTAATAATAAGTTTGTATCTAAAGTTGAAATTTTAAAAAAGACTTTTTTGATCCTTCAATTTAGGCACTGCATCTTTTGGTCCAATCTAATTTCATAGGGAGATTAAATTATGATCTGTTTATAAAAGATACCAGCCATCCAGCGAGAGATTTTGTATGGATTCTCACTTCATGGCTACTAATTTACCGATCCTTGCTACTACCCAATTTATTTAAATAAAAACACTGGTTATAACAAAATAACACTTGTAACAAAATAACTGCAGAGGTGATAGGAAATAATTCTCATCATAACTACAGTGCTTGTGAAGAAAATTATGATCAAACAAACAGCAACAGAAAACAAGGGGACAGTTTATACAGACAGAAAGAAATGCACCAATGAGGCTATTATGTGCCTTACCTTATTTATCTTCTCTTTGGGGTGTGATAAGAGATTGGGGAAGTGTGACAGGACATCACAGTTGAGAACAACCTGGGTCTGCTCATCGGTGCCAGTCACTATGTTGCCAACTGCTCTGAGTGCTGCTGTCTGGGGTGGGGATAAAATACTTTCTATACATTTATTTGTTTATGAGGAAACTGACTCTATAGTTTTCATAATCCTGAGAAAACGTAAAAATGCAAGGGGTGAATGATTAGCACTTACTGTATTCTTAGGCAAAGTACTATGTAGAACTGAGAGGCAATTTTGAATTTTAAACAATAGTCATAAAAAATGGAACTACAGAACTATGGAACTACAGAAAAATGTGTGAAAAACTATCGAAAAAATTTTTCAAAAAATTTAAAAAAAAGAAAAATTAACAGGTAAAGGTTCATTTTAACAGCAGCTATTTCTAATCTATTACTAAATGAGTAGCACAGAAATATTTTAATAAAGGCCTGGAATGGGCACACATTTCCATCTAGAAAGTCACTTTGGTAGAAGTGGAATAATCATCTATCAGCCACCCACACCTAACTAAAGTGAGGAGAAATGAGAGAGGAAAAAAATGCAGTTAGGATGCTGTTCTAATTATTTGGACAGAAAAAAAAATGAGTCTTGAACTAAATCAGTGGCTCTAGATACTTAAGGAGTAGACAGATTCATAAGCTATATAATAAGAATTAACAGAGCTTTGTAAATGGAGGGGAAAAGAAAGGAGGAATCAAGATTTGAAGCTTGGACCATGTGGTCTACTGAAAGGAGATATAGAAAGAGGAGCAGGTTTGGGGAAGAAGACGATACACTTTTTGTCTGGTTAAAATGGCAATAGAATGCTTTAAAGGAGTTCTCAGAGGAGACGTCTAAGGGCTCAAGGACAACTGGGTACTAGGAGTCTGAAACTGTGAAGAATCTGGGTGAGATAAAGATTTGGAAACCAACAAAATCAGGTTCAGTAAAACAGAGGAGAAATATGGAAGATATGTACATATGGACCGAACTGAACCCGGGTTGTTCAAGTTAACAGGTTATAGCAAACACAATTTTAAACAAGTTAGAAAAAATTTTTAAATACTTACTTGGACTTTCACTTCCTGGTGGCTCAAAAGGGGCACAAGAAATGGCACAACCCCTGAATCAATAACCATCTGTATCTGCTCATTACCTCCATCTGTCAGGTATGACAGAGCCCAAACAGTATCTACGAGAATCTACAGGAAGTAAAAAAGAATTACAATTCAGTTATTTTTTTGAATGCTTAAAATACATAACTCAGAGGTGGTAACGTAAGAAGTAATTAAACTATGTTTTAGCTTGGTGGCAAAAGTATCTGCTTACTTGATAAATCTACTAAGCAGCAGAGTACTCTCTCAATGCCTACCTCAGATCAATCACTCTTTACAAAAATGAGACATGGAAGTGTGAGACAACTTCTACCCCAACTTATGCATTTATATATCAGATAAATGAATTTAAAAACAAGCAGAAAAGTTGTTCTCTCTGCCCCGCAAACTGAGTACCTAATAATCACAAGGAAACACTTTATATACAGAACAAGACCATATACCAAGCTGCTTCAAGTCTAGAAGAGCCCAAAAAGATCACCTGTCTATACCAGTGGTTTTCATACATGTTTAGCAATATAATTACTTGTTTAGGCTATTAAAATAAACAGATAAAAGAATTAAGTTGGCATTTTAACCTTAGGAAATTATTTGCAAAGCCCTTGAAAAAGGTCCCCAAATGAAGAGCACAGAACATAAACCATGACCCATAGCCATCTGATTTTGCAAATAACAAAAAACAAAAGAACGACTCAGGTTTATTGACTCTTTCAAAGTCAAAGAGGTTATATGTAAGCACAGATCTTATCTCATGTGAAATCCAGAGATGTTTCTTACTAAGGTATGCAAATTAAAGACATTCTGTTGCTTTTAAAATAATGCCACCAGGGGCACCTGGATGACTCAGGTGGTTAAGCATCCAGCTCGATTTCTGATCCCCAGGGTTGTGAGATCAAGCGCTGAGTAGGGCTCTGCACTGAGCATGGAGCCTGCTTAAGATTCTCTCTCTCCCCTCCCCTGTCCTCCCCCATCCCACACCCTCCACTACTCACACTCATACTCTAAAATAAAAACTAAAAATAAAATAATGCCATCTGAATTAAGTCCATCTACATATCTTTCAAGAAGTATATAGATCAATAAAAAGAGCAAATAAAACCACATTTAACCCACACCTTCAGCATTACTAGAAGTCAGAGACTACAAATTTCAAATTACCTGTAAGAAGAGAAAAAATTAAAGTCTAGCTTTTGTCTGGACCTCCTGCCCCAGGCCTGTGTAAGATTTCAAAGAAGAGGAGTGGTAAGGAGAGTTAAGTGTTTAAAACTACCCCATATTAGTGGGACAGAGACCATGTGGCCCCAAAAGCCTACAATATATACTATCTGTCCTTTTCAGAAAAAGCTGCTGACACCTTCTTCGTTAGATGATGAGCTTCATTCAACTAAGAGATGCTTGAGGAAATAGATCATTACAGATCACAAACAAAAGTGGAAGTAAGAGTAGAAGAAAAACTTATAAATGGTATTTATTCTGAAAAAACAGAAATATTGCAACTTCAAGAATGGGACAGAAGGAAGTTGTGCATGAGAGCCGAGCCCACCTACCATCCCACCCCAGCACTAAGGCCTCCCTACTAAAGGGTATCTGCAGACGTGGTGTGTGTGAACAAAGCCTGTCTACTGCCCAGTGTGGCAATAGCAGGTAACAAGACTTAAATAGAACTTGTAGTCACATAACAGAACACCCAAAATGTGCAGGCTTACAAGTGAAAACAACTTGTCATACCAGTAACATCTCAAACTCAAAAGGGAAAAGACAGTCAACAGATGTCAATGCTGAGATGACAGAGATATTGAAATTCTCTGACAAAGATTTGAAAGTAACTATCATAAAAATACTTCAGCAAACAATTGTGAACATATTTAAAACAACTAAATATAGGAAATCTCAGCAAAGAAACACGCCATAAAGAAGAACCAAACAAATTTTTAAAAAAAGTTTTTGTTTATTTTGAGAGAAAAGAGAGAAAGTACGAGCAGGGGAGGACAGAAAAAGAGGGGAGAGTGAGAATCCCAAGCAGGCTCTGCGTTTCTAGTGCAGAGCCCAACATGAGGTTCAAACTCCCGAGATCATGACTTGAGCCACAGTCAGAGACTTAACCAACTGATCCACCCTCGTGTGCCCCAAACAGAACATTTTAAACTAAAAAATTCAGTAATCCAAATTTAAAACTCACTGGAAATACTCCCTAGTGAAATGGAGAAAGAAAAAAAACAATCAACAAACTCAAAGATCAATACAAATCATCCAATCTGTGTAACAGGAAAACAAACATCAAAAAAGATTGCAAAGAGGGGGCTCCTGGGTGGCTCAGTCAGCTAAGGCTAAGTGTCTGAGTCTTTGTTTCAGCTCAGGTCATGATCTCAGGGGTGGTCGGGTGGTCACTGTGGAATCGAGTCCAGCGTCAGCCTCTCTGTCTCTGCCCTTCCCCCACTAGTGCTCTGTCTTTCTCAAAATAAATAAATATTTAAAAAAGATTGCATAAAACCAATGGAGATACCACCTCACACCAGTCACAGTGGCTAAAATTTACAACTCAGGAAACAACAGACGTTGGTGAGGATGTGGAGAAAGGGGAACCCTCTTGCACTGTTGGTGGGAATGCAAACTGGTGCAGCCGCTCTGGAAAACAGTATAGAGGTTCCTCAAAAAATTAAAAATAGAACTACCCTACGACCCAGCAATAGTACTACTAGGAATTTATCCAAAGGGTACAGGAGTGCTGATTCACAGGGGCCCATGTACCCCAATGTTTATAGCAGTACTTTCAACAACAAATCATGGAAAGAGCCCATATGTCCATCAACTGATGAATGGATAAAGAAGATGTGGTTTATATAGACAATGGAATACTACTTGGCAATGAGAAAGAATGAAATCTTGCCATTTGCAACAGTGTGAATGGAAATGGAGGGTATTATGCTAAGTGAAATATGTCAGTCAAAGAAAGACAAGTATCGTATGTTTTCACTCATATGTGGAACTTGAGAAACTTAACAGAAGACCATGGGGAAGGGAGGGAGAAAAAACAGTTTCAAACAGAGAGGGAGGCAAACCATAAGAGACTCTTTAATACAGAAAACAAACCATAAAGGTCGATAGTGGGGGAGAGGGGAAAACGGGTGATGGGCATTGAGGAGGGCACCTGTTGGGATGAGCACTAGGTGTTGTATGTAATCAGTGAATCACGGGAATTGATTCCTGAAACCAAGAGCATAATGTATACACTCTATGTTAGTTAACTTGACAATAATGTAAATAAAAAAAAAAAAAATCACAGGGGCGCCTGGGTGGCTCAGTTGGTTAAGAATCCGACTTCAGGTCATGATCTCGCAGTCTGTGAGTTTGAGTCCCGCGTTGGGCTCTGTGCTGACAGCTCAGAGCCTGGAGCCTGTTTCGGATTCTATGTCTCCCTCTCTCTGACCCTCCCCCGTTCATGCTCTGTCTCTCTCTGTCTCAAAAATAAATGTTAAAAAAAATTTTTTTAAATCACAAAGAAATACAGAGAGTTTCAGAGATCTGTAGAACAATAACAGAAGATCTAACATTTCTGTCATCAGAGTCGCAGAAGGAGAGTGAAGCTGAAAAAATATTTTAAGAAATAATGGCAGAAAATATCCTAAATTTGGCAAAAGACATGAGCCTAAAGATTCAAAAATGGGAGGATGAGGCAAGACAACAGAGAAAACAGAATAAGCTCATCAATTATTGTATAGGTATTAGATACTAGTCAAAAAATACTATCTGCCAAACCAGATAGTAAAAGAAAAGGGCATTATAAAAGGTATAAATAAAAAGGTAATATTAGAACAAAATGAACCTTCCTAAATAACAAAATAAATGAAAAAAAAAGCACACCAAATAAAAAATAAAACACACACAAAATATCATACAAAATGTGACTGAGCTAAAACCAAACATATCAAACAATGTGAACAAGCTTAACTCACCTATAAACCAGAAAAAGGTTCTTAAATTGGCTCCCAAAACAGAACCGAACTCTCTGCTGTATACAAGAGACACAACTAAAATTAAGTAATTCAACAAGGCTAAAAATTAAAAGAATGAGAAAAAAGAATGTTTACACCAAGTAAACATTCAGAAAACAGAGACTATAATCATGTTAGTAGACCAGAACTTAGGCTAAAAAGCATTACAAAGAACAAATAATGCTGCTTTATAAAGCTAAATCCTACAATTTACAGTAAAGACATAACAGTTATAAAATCTACCCACCAAATAACCCTGCAAACACAATTACAAAGCAGAAACTAAAAGGATGCGAGACAAAAATATAAGAATAAATGAGTAATGTATTTTCACACACGACAGATTTTCAGTATGAGAGAAGTAGATAAAAAATGAGGACACAGATCTTATGAATATATATTGAAATTTATACCTTGCTAATAGATAATATAACATGCATATGGAGCATAAAAATCATGTTAGTTCCAAAGAAAACATCAATAAATTACATAAAGCAGAAATACTATAAAACTATTCCAATACAAAAAGTTAGATAGACATTAATAAAATAAAAACCAAAAAGACTTCTGTTATGGAAATTTAAGAGCCATATAACAAACAACACTTGGATGAAAGAGAAAATACCAAAAAAACTAAATTTTGAAAAAATTACAAGGAAAACACCACATACTAGAAAATAATGGATGTATGTAAAGCAGTGATCAAAGGAAAGTTCATATTCCTACAAATTTACATAACACAACTAAAAGGATGCAAATAAATAAATCCCAAATCAAGAGCTAGAAAAAGAACAGTAAATAGTACATGGAAGTAGAGTTGAAATCTAGATGAAATGAGTAACTTCTTAGGGCAATAGTTAATAAAAACTGATCTCGGAAGACACAGAGAGCTTAAGCAAGTCAATTTCCATAGCAAAGACAGAGAAAATTATCAAGGAACTAACCCCACAAAGTACGAAGACTCAAAAATTTCAAGGGCAAAACTACCAAGTCTTCAAAGATGGGAGAGCCCCCAATGCTATATATATTGTTTCAGAGCATAAAAAATAAAGGAAGCACAATGTTAATACCTAAACTTTACAAAAGCAATAAAAATATAATATTAATACCTAATAAAGATAGCATAAAGTAAAACCACAGACCCAGTATCACTTATGTGAATACTGGTGCAAAAATTCTCAATAAAACATTAGCAAATACGATCCAATACTACACTAAGAAAACAATATATGATAATCAAGTGGAATTATTTAAGAAATAAAAAGAAGGTTCAATTTTAGAAATATCATTTAGATGTTAGATTAATAGAGTTAAGAAAAATCCTGATTATCTCCACAGTCACTGAAAAATTAAACACCCATTCTTAAATTTTTTTTTAATGTTTATTTTTGAGAGAGAGAAGAGAGACTGCGCACGTACATGTGAGTGGGGGAGGGGTAGAGACAGAGCTGGAGACACAGAATCCGAAGCAGGCTCCAGGTTCTGAGCTCAAAGTGGGGCTCGAACTCACGAAGTGTGAGATCATGACCTGAGCCGAAGTCAGTCGCCCAACCGACTGAGCCACGCAGGTGCCCCTAAACACTCATTCTTGATGTCAACACTCAAAATAGGATTTTATGGATATTTCCTTAACATAATAAAAAATTTATTAACTCAGGAAAAGGATTTAGATTCAACAAAAGATTGATAAATCTGATTACATAAAAAATAAGTCTGCATGGCAAAATGTATCAAAGACAAAAAAAAAAGACAAATTAGGAGAATATCTGAAATAATGTTATCACAAAGAGCTAATATCCTTAATATATACAGAACTTTTAAAACCTAAGACAAAAAGACCAAAAATCTGATAGAAAAGCAGGCAATAAATACAAACAGGCTACTTACAAAGACATAAAAATGGCCCTTATATATACAACATAATGTCCAACTTCACTAATTAAAAAAAAGAAAGAAAGAAACAAGTGCAAATTAGGGGCACCTGGGTGGCTCAGCTGGTTAAGCACCCAACTTCAGCTCAGGTCACGATCTCACATTTTGTGAGTTTGGGCCCCACATCAAGCTCTGTGCTGATAGCTCAAAACCTGGAGCCTGCTTCAGATTCCCTGTCTCTCTCTCTCTCTCTCTCTGCACCTCCCCTGCACCCATTCTGTCTGTCTGTCTCTCAAAAATAAGCATTAAAATTTTTTTTTAAAAAAAGAAATGCAAATTAAAACTGACATACATGGGAATGCAAGCTGGTGCAGCCACTCTGGAAAACAGTATGGAGGTTCCTCAAAAAGCTAAAAATAGAACTACCCTACGACCCAGCAATTGCTCTACTAGGCATTTATCCAAGGGATACAGGTGTGATGTTTCGAAGGGACACATGCACCCCCATGTTTATAGCAGCACTATCAACAGTAGCCAAAGTATGGAAAGAGCCTAAATGTCCATCAACTGATGAATGGATAAAGAAATTGTGGTTTATATACACAATGGAGTACTACGTGGCAATGAGAAAGAATGAAATATGGCCCTTTGTAGCAATGTGGATGGAACTGGAGAGTGTGATGCTAAGTGAAATAAGTCATACAGAGAAAGACAGATACCATATGTGTTCACTCTCATGTGGATCCTGAGAAACTTAACAGAAACCCATGGGGGAGGGGAAGGGAAAAAAAAAAAGGGTTAGAGCAGGAGAGAGCCAAAGCATAAGAGACTCTTAAAAACTGAGACAAACTGAGGGTTGATGGGGAGTGGGAGGGAGATGAGGGTGGGTGATGGGTATTGAAGAGGGCATCTTTTGGGATGAGCACTGGGTGTTGTATGGAAACCAATTCGACAATAAATTTCATCTATTAAAAAAAAAAAATAGCCAAAGTATGGAAAGAGCCCAAATGTCCATCGAGGGATGAATGGATAAAGAAGATGTGATACATTGGGGCGCCTGGGTGGCGCAGTCGGTTAAGCGTCCGACTTCAGCCAGGTCACGATCTCGCCGTCCATGAGTTCAAGCCCCGCATCAGGCTCTGGGCTGATGGCTCAGAACCTGGAGCCTGTTTCACATTCTGTGTCTCCCTCTCTCTCTGCCCCTCTCCCGTTCATGCTCTGTCTCTCTCTGTCCCAAAAATAAATAAACGTTGGAAAAAAAAAAATTTAAAAATTAAAAAAAAAAAAGATGTGATATATATATATATATATATATACACACACACACATACATACATACACACACACACACATATATATATATATATACACACACACACATATACACACACACAATGGAGTATTACTCGGCAATCAAAAAGAATGAAATCTTGCCATCTGCAACTACGTGGATGGAACTGGAGGGTATTACGCTAAGTGAAATTAGAGAAAGACAAAAATCATATGACTTCACTCATGAGGACTTTAAGAGACAAAACAGATGAATGTAAGGGAAGGGAAATAAAAATAATATAAAAACAGGGAGGGGGACAAAACATTTTTCTTAAATATGGAGAACAAACTGAAGGTTACTGGAGGGGTTGTGGGAGGGGGGATGGGCTAAATGGGTAAGGGGCACTAAGATATCTACTCCTGAAATCATTGTTGCACTATATGCTAACTAATTTGGATGTAAATTTTAAAAAATAAAAAATAACTTAAAAAAAACCTGACATACAGTTTTTTTACCCATCAGATAGGCAAAATTTTTAAATGTGATAACATATGCTATTGGCAAGGCTATGGAGAAAGTCACTTTCATATGGGTGCTGCTGGAAATACAAAATGGCACAGTCTCTAAGACAAGGAGTTTGGGCAGTATGTAAGAAAATTACAATGCATTCATTCTTTGGCCTAGCAATCCCGCTTCTAGGGATTTACTCAAGGGTATTCCAATAATATGAAAATACACAAGAATATTTACTGCTACGTTATTTATATTTGAAAATTCAGGAAACAGCCTAAATACCTATCCATAATAGTGTGTCTGAATAAACCATGTTCACAAAACAATACTAGTTGAGTTGGTCTGTGTTTTAGGAGGCTGCTAAATAAAATGTAACCTCCCCCCCCCCTCATGTGGCACCCACTACTAGCAGAAAACCACCTTTTTCTACTATACAGAGGTTTAGAAAAATGAAATATTTAAGGCTTCTAAACTGAGGTCAGTGAATAATTTTCAGTGGATCTCCATGACAGTATCTTAAAAACTGGTGGGTTCAGCTAAGTTTTAGGCCTCCTGAAACTGCAGTATCTACTCTCTTTAATTTTGTTTAGTAATATACTGGGTCTTCACTGAAAATTTCATTTGAAAAAAGCTCTAAAAACTTTTAAATTCATAGCACACAATTATCAGGCCATTCTAGCTTCTTCTGTTTTCATCAAAATTTGCTTTTCTCATCTCCATTATCAGGCTAACAGCTGCTCTATGTTTCTGATGTTTATAATTTTACCTTTTGTTAACTCTTCCCATTTGAACTGCTTCTGCTCTTTTATACCTTATCCTTCTGCTATTCTTTTATTCTTTTTTCTTGGGTTTCCCCTTTTCTTGATTTCTATGCCAGGCTACCTGGATCTTACAGCTATTAATAGTCAATGAGTGTACTCTTTTCCTTCTAGCTAATAATCTGATTAATGATGTTCCAACAAAGTCTTCAGCAACCCTGGTGTACTTTAATTATTTTCCACTATTCATTTCTGTTTTTCTCTGCTACAAAGCTTTAAAAGTTTTTTACTTCAGCCAATATTTCAGGTACTTAAAGACTTCCAGGAAGCTCATCTCTAGACACACAACAGAAAGCACAAATGCACCCATGCAAAAGACTGACAACTCTACATGGTTAATGTTCTGAAGAAACAATCTTCTTGAAAACTAGTATATGAGTCAAAGGGCAATCTCTTGCAACACAAAGTCTTCCAACAAGAATATGTTCAGCTCAAAGACCTTCAATGGTCTCCACTCCAATAAATGTGCTAACAAATCATGTCCTGCTAGGTACTGTTACTAAAAATGCTATTAACATATATAGCATTTCCTAGAAGATTAGACGTCTGTGGAATATCTATGAAATGTCAACTTGACACATGCTTCAGAGACAACTAGAGCTGAGTGGAGTTACAAGAGTATACTTACATTTAATCCCTATATGCAATAAAGGGTAACTTAGGAGGCCCGAGGTACTCACATTCTATACATTCCAAAGAAAGGACTGGCCCTTGATCAGCAACTTTGAGATAACCTCTGAGTTCTTGGATTATACTGCCTAATGATGTTGTGTACCTCAGATCTTGGGCAAATAAATAGCTATATAACAATGTGATTTTATGTGAGTACCTCTTTTAGTTTGCTTGAGGTTGTGGGACACACTTGTATCAGTTTGACCTCTGGAAGAGGGTGAAGCCTGAGGTAAGGGCCATTATGCGGGATGTCCATGCCTTTGGGACTGACTCCCAATAAATACCTGCAGACCAAAGTTCAGGAGGTTCCTGGTTAGCAGTATTTCATGTGTTCATATGTGTCACACATGACTGCTGGGAAAATAAAGCACTGTCCTTATAACTCTACTGGGAGAAATAACTGGAAGCTTGCATCTGGTTCCTCCTAAACTCTGCCCTCTGTGCCTTTTGCCTTTGTTGATTTTAATCTTGTGAAATAATAGGAAATATATATTTATATACACATATATATGTGTATATATATATACATATGCGCGCACACACACACACACACACACACACACACACACACACATATGATATGAGTAGTGTATTTATATATAGGTGTCTGTCTGATTCCTGGCACAGAAGTCCTAAAACCCGGTAGTTTTTAAAGTGATAAGAGTACTAGGAGCTTCTCTTGTTCTAGTATTTGCCTTTGACCCTGTCTCTAACACAGAGCTCCTAAACTCTTATAAGCTCCTAAGTGGTAAGAGCACTAGAAACATCTTTTGTTCTACTGAGGCGACTCTGAGTGGGTGCTGGTTGCCAGAAAGACCAAGCCCTAATCAGAAGTTTTGGAGTTTTCAACTCCATGCCTCATCCTCTGGAGAGGGGAGAAGGGCTGGAAATAGAGTTAATAATTGATCATGCCTACATGAGGAAACCTCCATAAAAATTCCAATAGGACAGAGTTCAGTGAGCTTCCAGGTAGGTAAACATGTCCCCACCAGAAGGGTGGTGGACCCTACCTCCACGAGGACAGAGCTCCTGCCCTCAGGGCCCTCCTAGACCTTGCCCTATGTATCTCTCTATCTGGCTGTTCATCTGTATTCTTTATCATCTCCTTTAATAAGCTGGCAATTAAAGTGTTACCCTGGCTTCTGTGAGCCACTCTGACAAATTTGTCTAATTGAACCCAAGGAAGGGGACTTGTCGGAACTTCCAATCTATAGCCAGCCATCATAAGCACAGGTGATAACCTGGGCTTGCAACTGGCATCTGAAGGGTGCGTGTGTTGGGGTAATCTGGAAGAACTGAGCACTTAACCTGTGGGACCTGACACTCTCTCCAGATAGACCATGTCACAATCAAATTAAATTGCAGGAAACCCATCTGGTGTCAGAGACTTGCCTGTTGTTGTGGGGAAAACTCCTACACATCTGGTGACCAGAAGTGTCAAGAAGTAAAGTGTTCTGTGTGAGTAATAAAGGAGACACACAGAGGATAAACACACAGCCAGGAAGAACTAGGTCGTTCCCTATGTAGGGAGGAAAAAACTGAGTTTTTCCTAAATGGATCTGTATCCTTTTGTGGTAATAAACTATAAGCAAAGCAGCTTTTCAGTGATTCTTTCCGTAAATTCACTGAGCCTGAGGGTGGTCTCCGGGATCCCTGACACACTTATCATCAAGTGTCACTAACAATCAAGTCTCTACACATAACCCATCTGCTACAACTGATTAATTTTATTTGTACTAGCAGTAAAAGAAGCTAGATTTATATCAAATGTTAGGGAACACTAAAAATTGTCTAGGCATGTCAAGCCATGAACAACTTCAAAAAGGGCAGGAAAACCAAATGCTACAGAATCGCTGCAACTGCAAATTAACTTTAAGAAGCATAATAGCCAGAAAGCAATAAACACAGACTAACCTGAATCAGTCCAGATTTCTTCTGTAGTCCTAAGGGTGAATATTTAGTTTTTCTTCTAATGTCCACACCCCAACCCAGTTTTTCCAGCATTCTCACTAATAAATTAAGTCATTCCGGCTGTTTCATTCCTCTGCCTGCTACTATTCTTGTTTTCTGTTGTGCCCTATACCCTAAAACCCAAATTAGAAAGCTGGATATTATCCCTGACTTCCTCTTTTCTTACCACCCACGTCAAACCCAGCAAGTTATCATCGAAAAAATTTTCAAGTCTTCTCTTGTCTTCCTAATGTCTGAGCTCTAACACAGGTGCTAATTTTCTCTCATCCATACTACAAAATCACCATTGATTTGTCTTTCCAACCTTACTTTCCCCTAAACTCTACACTCCACTTAATGGTATGAATCATCAATCCAGAACACAAATTAGACCATTATTCTATGGTCTGCCATCAGCTACATAAAAAGGATATATGGCTCTTAAGGTATACGAGATGCTGTGTGATCCAGAAACTGCTAGATTTCTGCCATATTTCCCCCCAACCTTTGCTTTATACTTATTCTTCGATCTCTCTAGTTTTAACAACTCCTTTCCTGGCTCTTTTTCTCTTGCTGCCATTGCTTAAGTGTAGAGAGTTTCTTAGAATTGAATTTTTAGCCCTTTTTCCATATTTTCATGAATCCCTTAAATACGGACAAGTCTCAAATCTGTATTGCGTTTTCCTATTTGGACTACTGCTATGGATGAACAACATGGTTCAAGTAAACCAGAATCAATGTGTCTGCCCTACGATAAACTCATTACCTTCCTCTACTAGTCTCATTCCTTTTGCTTTTTACTCCTTCTGATAGTTATGGCATTATTATCCATGAGGATTGCTAAATTAGAAAACAGTAATTTTTACTTTTCCTTCACTTTGATCCTTTCCTCTCGAAGTCCTACTTATTTTATCTCTTAACGCTCAAATTTTCCCTCTCTTAGCCATTACTGTCTCTAGCTCAGGCCTTCATCAACTTCTTTAGACTTACTATGATAGCAAAATAGGCCTACTTAACATTCATACTTTCCCCAGTCCAAACCTTGCATACCTTTTCTAAGTTATTTGACCATAACAGATATGAGCACATCATTTCTGTTTAAAAATCTTCAAGGACTCAAAAAAAAAAAAAAAAAAAAATTTAAGGCACGCCTGGGTGGCTCAGTCGGGTGGGCGTCCAACTTTGGCTCAGGTCATGTTCTCATGGTTTGTGGTTCGAGCCCCACATTGGGCTCTGTGCTGACAGCTCAGAGCCTGGAGCCTGCTTCTGATTCTGTGTCTCCCTCTCTCTGGCCCTCCCCTGCTCACGCTCTGTTTCACTCTCTCTCAAAAAAAACAAAACATTAAAAAAAAAAATCTTCAAGGACTCTGCACTGATTACAAGATAAAGCCAAACTCCTTAACACAGGATTCAAAACCCTGCAACTTAACTCCCCAGCAAATGTGCTGGGTTATTAATTACCTGTGTTCTCCAAACGTCCTAAGTATTCTCTTAAGTCTTTAATATTTTTCTCCTCATATACCGGAAATGACTTTTCAACTTGACAAAATACTACTCATTTTCCATCTGTATATCATTAGACAGATTAGTTACTTAGATATCTGCCTCTTACCACATTTGTAAGAGAGAGAAGTTTCACTTAATTTTTATGATATTTTGGACTATGTCACAAATGGACAGTTACTTTAGCTGCAAAAGTATTCCATCCTAAGAGCTTAAAGTTCTAAAATGAACTAGAGAAATGTGGTGCAACATTAGCATAGATGTATCTTCTTCACCCCAATGACAAATTACACACATAATTCTGGCATACACACATTCATATTATGTATGTATGTAAACAAACACAGAATTATAAAAACACAAACACGTAACAAATCAGAAAGAGATCTTAGCTGAAACAAGAGATGTCAAATCAACTAGATGAACACTAGAATCAATACCAGATTCACTGAAATTTATTCATTATATTACCCCATGGAAGAGTAACATTTTGCATTACTACATTAAGGAGAGTTTTCAGATTATCTAATAAAAAAATCTGCCAGAATATATATAGGAAATTCTTAAGTAAATCTCAGTAATGACCAAATCATCTAAAAATACCTTTGCATTTAAAATTATACTTGATATTCTTCAATACTATACCTCCAAAGGTTTGGGTCTTCAACACTGTACCTCCAACTGTCTCCTGGGAGACAGTGTGGTTTCAAAGAAACCACACAAGATCTGCCATCAGAAGATCTCAGTTGTGTATATCAACTTTGATCCTTATTAGCCCTGCAACTTTGGATAAGTCACTTAATCTTTCCCTGAGGCCCAGTTTTTTACTCAGTAAAATGGTGACAATATCTATTCTATCATAAGATTAAATGAAGGGCGCCTGGGTAGCTCAGTGGGTTAAAGGTCTGACTCTTGATTTCAGCTCAGGGCATGATCTCATGGTCTGTGGGATCGAGCCCCATGTCAAGCTCTGTGCTAACAGTGAGGAGCCTGCTTGGGATTCTCTCTCTTCCTCTCTCTGCCCCTCCCTGGCTCACGCTCTCTAAATAAATAAATAGACAGACAAACATTAACAAAAACAAAACAAAACAAAAAGAACCAAATGAGATTTAAAGAAATATAGAGGTGCTTTCTAAATTTTTTTAAATGTTTATTTATTTTTGAGAGAGAGCATAAGTGGGGGAGGGGCAGAGAGAGAGGGACACACAGAATTTGAAGCAGGCTCCAGGTTCTGAGCTGTCAGCACAGAGCCTGCTGCACGGTTCAAACTCACAAACTGCAAGACCATGCCCTGAGCCGAAGTCAGACGCTCAACCGACTAAGCCACCTAGGCACCCCATGAAGGTGCTTTCTAAAGATTTCACCTCTTTATAAATACTGACACTTTAAAATACACTAATAATACAGATACATTACACATGCAAATCTTCTCCAAAGTTAGCATTATTGCTGTCTGGATGATTTAAGATATAAATTTAATATAACCTTAACCCTGTTTCTGAAAAATAGTTATACATTGTGGAAGCTTCACAAGTTAATAAAATATATGCTGACACTTACAAAAGTCTAAAAAAATAAATAACCTTTCCAGTTCCATCAAGAACAAAATCCCAAATCTAAGCTTCTGCTTTACTTACATTTATATCCGTATGGTATATGAGGACACATAATGCTGGCAAAATCTGAGGAAAGAAGATAAACAATAAATAACACAGAGTTGATGAATATGTCTTTGTAAACATGAATAACTGTGATACAAAAAACAGTAAATACTATTTGCAGAGCAAGAAAAGACAACGTTAAATTTGCTTCAATCCCTATTAGGAAAATGAAAATCTGATAAATTCAATCTGAAAAACCTAAAACATACTTCAGATATCCGATTAAAACTTCCAAATAAATCTGGCAGAGATTAATGTACCTTAAAAGAAAAAACAGTTGTTTTCAGTAACTTTCTTTATGACATAAAATGTCAAGTGGAAAGAATGGAGATGAAACTATACAGTATAGCTCTCTAAAAAAAAAATCTATTTTTTAAGGATTTTATTTTTTAGTAATCTCTACACCCAATGTGGGGCTCAAACTTACAATCCCAAGATGAAGAGTTGCATGCTCCACCGACTCAGCCAGCCAGGCACGCCTAAAGAAAGCTATTCTGAAAACTGTCGTCTCACTTACCTGCCTATATTTAATAAGCTACTTGAGTCAAATTAAAGTTTCTGGCTCCAGATTTAGTCAAGAAAATAACAACCAGTACAAAGTATACAGTTTGTTGAATTCAGGCCTTACAGATCCTTTTTTTTTTTTTTAAATCTGGGAGGGAAGAGGTAGAATCACACTAAGTACCCTTTCCATAACAGCAAAACGCAGGAGAAGCTGGTGAAAGATATCAATTATAAAGATTCAGAGTTAACATTTTTTGACACAGTTAAGTGGTTAAAGGCTGCATAGAATTTTTAAAAACTTAAAATATTCAGATCCATTTACAGATTAAATGTAAATTAAAAATTTTCTACTTTGTTTTAATTAATAAATTTAATACAAAGCATGTCACACATTTAAGAACACTAATTTTATCAGAAATCTAGGGAAATTTCAATTGGATTTAATGTAAATTCATTCAAGAACATACGAATTTAAGTTCACCAGGTTTTATCTGCAGCGATCCTTTAATTTTTTTAGCAGTAAACCAACAATGCAATGTAGTAACAAAATTTCTGAGATTTGATTTTCTCCTTTTGTATTTTTCTTTTTGAAAGTTTGTTTCCTTTTCGTGAAAACAGTCATTAAAATATAAGAATTAGGGTGGACTAATATTCTTTCAGGTGCCATAAGATACTCAACTTCCATTTCACAGGAGTCAAAAATTAAATATGATATGTTACTTAAAAAATCTCATACCTGCAATGAAATCAGTATATGCATTATTTCATTCCCTGTGAATGAAACTCTAAAGCATAACATAGGGAAAATATACCATCTGGGCTTTGCAATTCTTCATTTACCTCCTGAACTGTCTCCATAGGCGGTGGGGGATCCTTATTCCTGCAGAGATTGACAATGACCCATGTGACGTTCCGAAGGAAGGTGATGGGAATGGAGGGATTGATGAAGGACAGAAGAGGTTTGACAACTCCCAGTGATATGACATAATCTCTACATTGAGGACCATCACCTACAGAAATGAAAATTGTATTTAAAAAAAAATTACATTCAGGATGAGAAAGTCTGAAATGTATGCAATGGCTCATGTTGGGACACTGATGTTCTATGTTTCCTCACCATTAGTCAAGGGCATCAAGCGTTGCTGTTTCTCCAGATTTTGATTTGGAGAACACAAATTTAACCTAAAAATCCTGACAGCAAATTGCATATCTGTTTCAAGAGGTACCATCTTAAGTTTGTACTTATAAGGCAAGAAGATAGTCAACCCACGTTAAAATTAGAGGAAACATAGGATGTAATGGCTATGCCAATGTAGGAAAAAAGTTAATTAAGATTCTTAATTGGTCTCTTTTTAAACCTAAATCCAACTTACCTATAATGTTTCCCAAAGCCCATACTGCTTGTTCACAAACATTCTGATGTGGTGAATGGAGAAGTCTCAAAAAAAGAGGTACGGCATCTATAATAAAGAAAAATACTGGTATTATAAAATGTCGAAGAGTTTATAGATTTCAGTCTAAATACATTGACAAAATATACAGAGCTTGGGGGTGCCTGTGTGACTCTGCTCATTAGGCAACCAACTCGATTTTGGCTCAGGTCATGATCTCATGGTTTGCGGAGTTCAATCTTCACATTGGGCTCTGCACTGGCACAGCAGAGCCTGCTTGGGATTCTCTCTGTCTCTATTTGCCTCTGTCCCGTGCTCTCTTTCTCTCTCTCAAAATAAATAAACATATATATATATATATATATATATATATATATATATATATATACACACACACACACACACACACACACATATATATGTGTATATATATACACATATATATGTGTGTGTGTATATATATATATATATAGAGAGAGAGAGAGAGAGAGAGGGAGGGAGAGAGAGAGAGAGAGAGAGAGACAGAGGGAGAGAGAGAGCCTGGCACACTATAGTTACCCAATTATAGTTCAATGAATGAATAAATGTGGCATATACCCTTACCCTAAAAAAATTTAGTATTTTCCCCTAATTATATTCAATAACACACCTATTGACAATATTTAAAAGTTGTTATATCATTAACTAAAAAAAAAAAAAAAAATGAAATTTTTCCTGTAATGCATTAAAAAAAAAAACCCTAAACATATAAACTTAGAATATAATACTTTAGTCAATATGATCCCAATCGCTGATATGGGATTAATTAAAGAACTGATTATTCCCATATCTGGCTTACCTTGAATAATAGAAGAGATTTATCATTATAATCCTTATGCTTACATAATTTACATGTTAGCTTAAGTTCTGAAACAATGGTATCATACCCATTCCAGCTGGGAAGCTAAAATAAGCTGAATCATTTTTTCTTAAATTTCAGACAACTATGTACTACTTACAGTATTTTTTGCTGTATCTCTCTGCACTACCAACACTTAAAACCAACTCACACTTTTAACAGCTTTATTAAGATATAATTTACCTGCTTAAGTACACAATTCAACGTTTTTTAGCATTTACACAGAGTTGTATAGTTACCATCACAATTTAATTTTAAATTTCCATTACCCCCTAAAGAATGCCACACCCACATAGCAGTCCTACTGCCCATTCAGCTTTAGGCAGCCATTTGCTTTCTATCTCTATAGATTTTCATACCCTGGATATTTCATACAAATGAAAGTATATAATAAGTCGATTTTTTTGTGTTTGGCTTTTTTCAATTAGCATAATGTTTTTGAGGTTCATCCTTATATAGCACATACCAGTAGTTCACCCTTTTTAAAAAAAATTATTTATTTAAATCCAAGTTAGTTAACACATAGTGTAATAATCTTTTCAAGAATAGAATTTAGTGATTCACCACTTACATATAACACTCAGCACTCATCCCAACAAGTGCCCTCCTTATTAATGTCCATCATTCATTTAGCCCATCCCCCTCACCCCCTCCTCTCTCCCCCAACCCTCAGTTTGTTCTCTGTATTTAAGAGTCTCTTATGGTTTGTCTCCCTCTCTGTTTTTATCTTACTTTTCCTTCCCTTCCCCTATGTTCACCTGTTGTGTTTCTTAAATTCCACATATGAGTGAAATCATATGGTATTTGTCTTTCTCTGACTTATTTAGCTTAGCAATTATGCTAGCTTCATTCTAGTTCCATCCACGTTGTTGCAAATGGTAAAATTTCATTCTTTTTCATCGATGAATAATCCATTACACACACACACACACACACACACACACACACACACACCACATCTTTATCCATTTGTCAGTCGATGGACATTTGGGCTCTTTCCATAATCTGGTGATTGTTGATAGTGAGTAGTTCATTCTTTTTTATTGCTGAATAGTATTCTATTATATAACACATTTTGTTTATCTACTTATATCAGTTAATGGATATTGAGATTATTTCCATGTTTGGGCCATTGTGAGTAAATGTACAACATCTGTGTACAAGTCTTTGTGTGGACATGTTTTCATATCTCTTGGTTCCACCTACTAGTAGAACTGCTAGGTCATATGATAACTCTATGATTAACCTTTTGATAAACTATTTTCCAAAGAGGCTACACCATTCTACATTCCCACCAGCAGTGTGTGAGGGTTTCAACTGACTCACATTTGTAATTTAACTGATTTTATTTATCACTTCTGCAAACAGAAGACCAGTATCACTTACCAGTATCACAAATAGAAAGTAACCAAAAGATTAAAAATGCAAACAAAATACTGTTACTAAATTGTAGGTACAATTAATAGGTAGATTGGTAACTAGTAGGTACCTACTAGTCTCTACTGAAAGCCCTAGTCTAAAATCTGCTACCTTTTTGGTACAACTAACATCTAACTGGGAACTTTCTCCTTTGGTATTACCAAAATACCTGAAAGAGAGTAGTATTCTCACTAATTGACACAATGTAACTTATTGCTATATCATATACTACCTAAAATCATTTTCAGTGCCACCTAAAGCCAGTTAAGTGTTACACGTATTAAGAGTACTTGGTGACATCTAGTTTTTTTCAAAGTGCTGTTTTGTCTGTTTGGGTCAACACACTAATAATAGCCCATCCTGAGGTGGGCAAAAATTTAAAAATATAGATGCTCCAAGCAATATAGATGCTCCAAGCTACTCAATACACTGGAGGTACTAGAAATAGAAATTTTAAAACCTGTCATTAGCAGATAGTCTCTGCCCAAAAAGATAAAACTATTCACTTTTTAGTAACCACAATTAAAATTATTTAATGATAGATTAATGATAGCTATGGGAAAGATACCAACCATCAAAATTAACTCCTAAAATTCACTAGTTTAAACATATTGGAAGGTAAAATTCAGTCTTTACAATAAACTCCACATCTTTGCCTTTAAAATTTTTTTTAAATGTTTATTTATTTTTGGAGAGAGAGAGAGAGAGAGAGAGAGAGAGAGAGAGAGAGAGAAATAGAGCGTGAGCAGGGGAGGGGCAGAGAGGGAGACACAGAATCCGAAGCAGGCTCCAGGCTCTGAGCTGTCATCACAGAGCCCAACATGGGGCTCGAACTCACGAACCGTTGAGATCATGACCTGAGTAGAAGTCTGACACTTAACCAACTGAGCCACCCAGGTGCCCCACCTTGCCTTTATTTTTTTTTAAAAAATCCCAGCAAGTAAGGATGTTAATTTACTTACTAGACTGTACAACAGCTTGAGTCTGTGCAGAAGTTCCTGATGCTATATTAGTTAATGCCCAAGCAGCTTCAAACTGTAATGAAGGACTGTAAAACACAATAAAAAAATCTTTAGACACAAAACTATCACTTAAATTTATGACCCGTAGATCTATACAGTTATCCTTTACCCTGTCCTTTAATTTCACCTTGTTATATCCACCTTGGATATCTCCACCTGTCTATCACTGGCTCCCAAAGTCAGTCAATACAAACCTACTTCTTTTTTTTTTTTTTTTCAATATATTAAGTTTATTGTCAAATTGTAAACCTACTTCTTTAAGTCCAGTGACTGATAGCTGCAACATTTGGCCAGTCATTATTGTCCTTGACTCCTTCCTCTCCCATAAACATCTAATATAAAAGTCATGTCAATTTTACCCTCTAAGTATTTCTTATATTTATAGTACCCCTCTTAAGACCACTGTACTAGTTGAGGCCTTCACCCACTTCACTTGAATCACTGCCACAGCCTCTGTCTTAAAGCTGGGTCCCCATCTGACTCTACTACATCATCTGCTTTACACACTGGAGATATTATTACAAGGCTGCATAATTTTACTGAAAAGATGAGATCATTACAATTTGGAATTGTGACAGAACACCTCACAAAGAAAGTAAAAACTAACCTAGCTTTCCAAAGACAGATAAAGAAAGAAAGGCACTGTCAGCTGGAAATACAAATAAAAGTATCACGGGTGGAATGACCACAATGTGTATGGAGGACAAGGAGCAGATCCAGAGAGTAGAAGCTAAGAAAATATGTAAAAACATGTAACAGGGGATGAAACTGGAAGGGTAGGTTATCCAAGTGTGTGTCAGTGGACAGAGAGGAGTAGAACTCAAATCCCAAGCTTCAACACTTGGAATTTATTCTATAGACATACTAAGTATAGAGGGCTCCTACAGAGTATAGAAAATAATGCAGTGCGTCCATGGTATGTAGAATTAGGATAAAAAAGTTAAAGGCTGGTGGACAGACCTGTTGAAAGTAAATTATGTACATCAAGTTAGGATAGATGGCTGTAAGAATATAAATTCCTTTAAATAGAATACCAAGGTGGGAGGAGGTGAGCAAAAACTGAGGAGTGCCAAAGGTTAGGGACTTAGAAGAAAGCTCTATGAATATCGAAGAAAGAAAGTAAGGTTGTAGTACCAAAGGTTAGAAAAATCCAAGAAGGAAAAAGGTTTTAAGGAGAATAAATGTCAGAGATAGAACAAGCAGTGAGGTCACAAAGACGGGCCAGATAAGAAAATGGAGGAGCAGATAAGAACTATGATGAATTTTGGCAAAAGGCAGGGGATAAAGAGTATATTGTAGGCAGAGAAGAAGCAAATGGACAATAAGATCAAAGATGATGAATTTATGTCATTCTAGGCCAGAAGAAGAAGGGGTTATTATATTAAGCCAGCCCTGGTAGCTTGGCAAAATACTAGAAATGCGGGCCTTAAATGAGAAAACAGTGAGATATAAAAAAATAAAATTACAAAGCAGGAAATGTTCTAAGATCTCATTTAAAAAAAAAGGAAGAGAAGACATAGAAAAAGAATGAGTGCAATAAGTAAACAATAAATGAGCATTTATTGTAAGTTTGATACTGTGTAGTGTTTTGTGTATATCATTTCCATTCCTCACAATCACCTGATTTTTGTAGATGAGGTATCTGAGGCTCAAAAGCCACTTGAGTTTGGGTCAGTAGTAAACCTGGATTTAAATCAATGCCTATTTGGCTCCAAGTCTATGGGCTTTTATATGATAACACTATTTCCTATGACCAATCCATAGAATCAGATCCAAACTACTGACAATTTTCTGCTTTTGCTTCAGGTAGTAGTTACAGAGGTCTGTATATATTTTAGCATAATTTTTTGTATATATGCTATTCACAAACACATCCACAAAACGAGGCTATGCCAAAGGCTGGAATATAAAGTTAAAAAAAAAAAAAAAAAGATGAAGAAAGAGAAGATCAAAGGGAAAAAGGGTGTCCCTAAAAGTAGAGGTAGAACAGATTGTTTTTTAAATAGCTGATATAAAACTTACTTTTACTTAAATAAATCTTGTTACAGAAAATATGTATGTATAAAGTGAGTGTTAAGCATTTTTGGAGGAACAGTTGCAGCATATAATGAAAGGAAAAAAGAAGTATTTTTAAATAAAAATCCTTAGTGGCTACATTTATCTAGTCAACTGAAAATTCCTTAAGACAACATTTAGCAAAATACACCAAATTTTAGTCTAAATACTCTCAAATGCAAAACTAGCATTTGTTTTAAAATACTTTGTGAAGTTAAAACTCACATTCTTCGCACTTAATTCAAGCTGATGAGGTGTAAGATACAACACACCAAGATATCTCTGAACACTAACAGAAATGGGGCTGTACCTTAAAAGGTACAAAGTAGTGTTTTTTCCTTTCTATTCTGGAAAAGTATAACCTGATTTTTAATCTACTGCAAATAAAAAGCATGACATTAGACAATTAATCATGGTTGGAGTTCTGTTAAAGACTTCACAGAAGATCAGTGGATTAGCTGGAATATTCCCAGGGTAAGAGCCACTCGGTTCTGGAAACCATTCATGTTGACTCAGTCATGAGGTTAATCTATATATAGACTCATAAGCAAAGAGTGACTCAAACACTATTTGGGTTGTTTTAAAATATTACTAAAAACAAAAACAAAATAAAGACTATAAATAAAATATTTGAGGTAAGTTAGAAGAGGCAATAAACAGAAGCTAATATTTTCCTAGAAAATATACACACACTTCAAATAGTAAAAAAAGAAGCACTCTAGGTCTAGTGAATATGATCACAGAATTAGAAAATTACATAAAAATATATAACAAATGAAAAACGTAATAAATGCAAAACCTAAATGAAGCCATTTGTTAAATAATAATCCTAAATTTTCTGGTAAGTGAAAAAAAGTGAACAGGGACTCAAATCCATACTTACTTATCATCCCTTTCTAGACATTTGACTAGAATTGGTAAAATCCCAGATTTTATTAGGTCATCAATTGGTGGGTTTCTGTCACTGGATAATAGCTTTCTAGAAAAAGAAATGTAAGAAATTAATTGCTATAATTTTCAAACTATGAACAGACACAGCAATGTATTACTTCTAGCAATGTATTACTAAGACACCTATAATAATACTTCCTCTAGACAAATTAGGATTTACCTTGCAGCCTGGACAGCACTTAACTGGACCACTGGGTTATCACTTGTGGCATTCTGTAACAACAAATGTAAATTTTAGAAATTTAAAAAATATCAATTTCCAAATACTTCAAAATGCAAATATTAAATTAATAACATACCTGCAATATAGCTTCTAGTGTTACATTTTGCTTAAAAGAAAAAAAAGACAGTTCAGGGAAGAGTTTATTAGCAAAATCACATTTATTAAATCATCTATTTACTAAAGTTATGAGTTAATATACATTAATTATCATCATAAAATTGATCTTAAATTCAAAATGAAGTTCTCTGATTATAAAATTATTGTAAAAACACTTTACAACACCAAAGTAACTTACTGCTTTAAAATCAGCATCAACATCTGAATCTTCTAAGCTTTCTTCTTGGGGAACATTTCTTTTTTTCAGTAAGTGTTCATCTCTTTTGTTCTGGATAAGGATAACATGAATTAAATGTGTATACTACAAACCATTGACGGGCCACATTCTGGACTTGGTAATGAAATTAACTGGTAACACTACAGCTTTCACACACACACACACACACACACACACACACACACACTTATTAAACATGATAGTTTTGACCAATATCATGCCTCCCCATCTTTAGTAAAGATTCACATTTGGGAATGCAGTATTACTGTAACAGTCTAGCAAATACATTTCAACTAGCATGCTAGCTTTCATCTACTTACTAAAGCAAGAAGTTGCCTAGATGGGAAAGAGTTTAATGCTCAAATGTTAAGGTCTGTATGCTTGTTGGGAATGTGGGGAAAGGGAATTCATTAGCATAAATGCCACCTACTTGCCAACATCTCATATTTAAATTCTTGCTATCTGGCTTTTACAAACAAAAATTCTCTTCTAGCAAATATATTTCTACATTTTATGGGATTTCAATTGTTTGTAATGGCAGCAACATACACCATTTCACATATCACTCTGGATAAATCAATCTTCTTTTAAGTTTTTAGTTTGTTTATATAATTAAGTCTAAATAAATTAAAGTCTGAATGACTTCTAAAATCCTTTTCAATTTATAATTTCAAAGGCTGTACCACCTAGTCTTCAATACAATATTTACAGAAGTGTTTGATTATAACAGAAAGTTACTGAAGAGGTATTAATATTGATGTTAAAATTCAGATCAAATAGAAAGGTAAAACTGGAAATATATGTATATCTGAAGTTTTCTGGATTATCTGTACATCTACTTTTGTCCAATGTAAAAGCAAGCATCTTAAACAAACTGAGGCTTATACATATGCTAATATTAGATTACCTACCAACTTCTATTTATATCACAGCAGCATACTTCTTTAGCAACTACTCAATCAATTCTACATCATTTTTAAATTAATGCATTTCACAAATATTAAAATCCATGCACTGATATTTTATAGTCTCAAGTGGCTCTCCACAAAATACTTATTAATTTATAGTGGAAAAACTTGGCAGACAGCATCTTAACCAAGTGGCAAGGGTTAGCATGAGTAAAGAACAAATCCACATTGTGTGCCTTCTGGTCTGATGCACTGAGAAAACACCACTTGTATGGTATTCCTGACCAAAATCCCCACCACAACCACCACCACCACTGGAGGAAAATGAGACAAACCTAAACCTGCCATTCTACAAAAACTAGTCTGTACTCTTAAAAAACGTGTCATGAAAGATAAAAACTGAAGAACTGCCGGATTGGATGAGATTGAGGAAAAGTGACAAGTGCAACGTCTAATCCTGGACTGGATCTTAGATTCATAAGGACATTATTAGGAATTAGCAAAATATGAATTAGATCTATGAATCAGTAAATATTTATCTGTGTTAATTTGACAAATGCAATGTGGTTCCATAGGAAAGTGTATGTTTTTATGAAATATGAACTGACATATTAAGGGTAATGGGGCATTATGCCTGCAACTTAACTGGTTTAAGAAAAAGTGTGTGTATGTGTGTGTAAATCAGAGAGAGAGAGCGAGAGAATAAGGCAAATATAGAAAAAAGCTAACAAACAAGGAAGCTGGGTGTTGAGTGAAGAGTGCACAGTGTTTTTTGTACTACTGAAAATTTGAATTTCACAATTTAAGTTTGACATTGTTTCAAAACTTAAAAGCATCCATGCATTGTACTTCGTGATTTGTAACATGGTTAATTTTAAAATCTTTTATATGGCAATTTTAACATCTCTTGGAATTTATTTAAAAGTTTCCCTAAGTTCATCCCATTCTATTTTTATTGTTTTCTTCTAATTATTTTCCAGTCTGAATAATGAAGCCTCCAAAGGCCTTTCAGGAATCGTACTCTCTCCATTTCTCCAACTCACAACAGGTATTTCAGGCATAAAAGCAATACAAAGCATAAATATAGCTAAAGCCTCTTATAAACAACAATGCCTAAAGCAGGGATAGCATTTTATCATGACATATGTTTGCAGTCTTTTTTGGGGGGAGAGGGGGGTAAGGAAGCTCATGTCTATACCTAATTTGCTAAGATTTTTTTCTTTTACCTTTTCAGCCACAAATAGGTGCTTCATTTTATTAAACTGTGCTTCTTTTGCATCTATTGATATTGACATACAATTTTCCCCTTTCATCTGTAATGGGGTAAATTAATTGACTTTCTAATGTTAAACTTAGAACCTTGCAATGTAAAATTTATAAGTTTGCAAGACCTGGGATAAGCTGTTCTTGAAATTTTTTTAAATTAAAAAAATGTTTTTAATGTTTATTTTTGAGAGAGGAGAGACAGAGTGCAGGCAGAGGAGGGGCAGAGAGAGACACACACACAGAATCTGAAGCAGGTTCCAGGTTCTGAACTGTCAGCACAGAGCTAGACGTGGGGCTCGAACTCATGGATGGTGAGATCAAGACCTGAGCTGAAGTCAGATACTTAGCAACTGAGCCACTCAGGAGCCCCTCCTGAAAGTTTAAAGAGTTATTCTTTACTGGATTTAATTTACTTTAATTTAAAAAATATTTTATTTCGCATTTTTAAACCTATGTTCATAGGTGAAACTGGCTTATAAGCACCTTTTCTTATGCTGTCTTGGTCACATTCTCAATGTCATGGGTTTGCTAGCTTCACAGAACAAGTTGGGCAGTGTTCCCTCCTTACCTTCTCTAAAATCATTTAATAAGAAATTACCTGTTCTTTGAATGTTTGCTGGAGTTCTGTCTGCAAGATTACCTTTTCTTTTTCAGGAGGTTAGAAGAGGTTAAATATTTTTAGCTACTGAAATAATTTCTTTATTTTTAGAACTATTCAGGTTTTCATTTCTTCTTGAGTTAGCTGGGTATTTTTTTTTTCCAGTAGGAAGTTGGTCATTTCAGCTAAGTTTTCAAATCTATTGGCAAAAAATTACTCGTCATCAAATTGTGGCACATTGTTGGCAAAATGGCTGAAATTCCCCCTTCCAACGCCTCTGGATAGTCTGATCCTGCCCCCGCACTGATTCCAGGTATGGCTGTGTGACTTGCTTTGGCAATGAGACATTACTCAAACGTACTTGAAAACTGCTTACACATCTGAGGATGTCCTCTCTTGCTGCTCTTACAATTCTAAAACCACCATGTGAACACTGTGCTAGCCTGCTACAGGATGAGGCTATGTAGAAGGCAACCAAGGTCTCAGCCAATAACCAGAAAGTTGTGTGAGACCATCTTCAGATCATCTAATCACCAGCTAACCCATCATCAGTGAATGAGGGAACCCGGCAAATATCAGCTGAACTGGCCCAGACTAGAAGAACCACTCTGCCAACCCACAAAATTATTAGTTGAATAAAATGGCTATTGTTTGAAGCTACTTGGTTTTGGATTGGTTTATTACACAGCAAAAACTAAGTGATGTACTAATATTTTAAAACCTATGCCACATATACATTAATATGCCTTTTAAATTCCTATTATTATTTGTTCTATATCTCCACTTACTATAAATTTCTCTTGAGAAGTATTTTTTTAACTGTATTCAACAGGCTCTGACGTAATTATTTTTCCTATCGCTCATTTCTAGGTAATCATAATAGCCACTAGGATTTCTGTGATGGTCAAGGTTAGAAGTCCTTCCTTCCTTCCTTTCCTCCTTCCTCCCTCCCTCCCTCCCTTCCTTCATTTCTTTCTTTTCACACTATGAGGTTTTTGTAATTATCTTATTCCCAGATTTCTAATTTAACTGTATGGTGATCAGAGAATATAGTCTGCACAACACTCTGAAATTAACTGATATTTGCCTTATACCAGATTTTCTTGAAGTTTCTCAGTCCACAGGGTAGGCCAAAGGAAATACCTAAATTTTTTTTTAATGTTTATTTATTATTTTTGAGATAGAGAGACAGCAGGGGAGGGGATGAGAGAAAGGGAGACCGAGAATCCCAAGCAGGCTCTGTAGCTGTCTGTGCAGAGCCCAACATAGGGCTTAAACTCACAAACCCTGAGATCATGACCTGAGCTGAAACTAAGAGTTCAGCATGTAACACATAACGGACTGAGCCACCCAGGTGCACCTAAATATCCTTTCCAAATAGTTAGGTGCAAACAACTTAATAGTCATTGGCAGGGGATGGAGGGGTTGTGGGGTTGGAGATTGTGTGGGGGGGGTAGGGAGGCATATAAATTGAAAGGAAAAAAATTTATTTCACTCTTAAACAAAATATGTGATTAAACAAATGCAGTGAGATCTAATGTCTAAATCATAAACTACCTCAATCAATCCCTAATAGTTCTGTGATATCTAAAAGATGTTAAATGTTGTGATGTTTCCCTTAAAATCTCACAATTTCCCAAATGTCCCTCTGGAGCCCCATGTTGCCTCAGTGCACTTTGGAAATTATAGCTTTATACTATCACAGAGCCATTTTTCAAGGGGTTTTATACATGTTTTTTTTAGAAAACACTTGCAAATTAAGTTATTTAACTTTTCTTTCCCCTATTAATTGGTGTGTTTATTACTGACAAGAAAATCTACCACAATGATTATGTCTTTAAGAAATTCTGCCTTGTAATTTTGTCAATTTTTGCTTTATATGTATTTGGACATACAGCACAACATTGAGTTGTGACTAACTTGTTCTGCGAGTGTTCCACAAGATAAGCAAACATTTCTAATACATTTTAATTTGGTAAATGAGTAGGGTGTGATGCCAAATGTCATGTGGTCACAACTGAGCTAATGGCTCTTCTCACTCTCTCAGTGTGGGATTGTGGGGAGATCATCTCCCATGCTCGGATGCTTGGTCTCAGGCCACGCTGCTTGGCAGAAATCAGTGATTTTTCAGAACGTTGCAAGGTGTCCACAACTGGCACCAGTATATTTTTTGTCACTTCAAAGTACCAATGGACAGTCCTTTGCTTTTCCACCCAAGAGTAAGCTTAGGAATTCTTTGCTTCATTGTAGGTCAGATTGCCTGCAGATATAGGCCCTTCTCTCTGCTGCTTATTGCCAGTTACATTAAGTACAATATATGTATGACAAGAGTTTATTAATACTGTAGTCAACATCCATGAGAACATATATAATAGCCCCCATGCATAAAAGGGTTGAAAAGAAAGGCAGTAAGAAGGAGATGATTACAGTGGAAGTTAAGAATGAAATCATTGAGAAGTACGAAGTATGCGAATGGCCGAAACTGCAAGATTTTATAAGAAGTCTGCATCTGCACCTTGTCTGAAGGGGAGGAGGAGAAAAAGGCGGAGGAAACTCTCACTTCAAATGAGATTAGAGACGTGTAAAATGTGGGAAACAGTGCAAAATTTTGTAGAAAACCACCACCTGAATAAGGCTATATAAAGCGGTGTGAGCAAAGAACCTGTCTAATAACCATGCGATGTCACATTTCTACAAAATCCTGAAAAGGAAGCAAAAGCAAGTGTCATTGGATAGGCTTCTTGTTATAGTTGCATGAAAAGAAAAATATTCCATTGAGCCAATAGATAGTAGTGATTCTGTTACTTGATAGTGAAAGTCATCTACACAAACCCTCCTGTCTCCCTCACACCAGCCACGAAGGTTTTCAAAGGCAAGTGCAAGTTAATTTGTTTTTAAAGTTATTGTAGTTACTTAGTAAATTGTTTCTTTTATCAAAAATAAAGTAATGAATCCCACATTTGAACTGAAAGCATCCTAAGTAAGCCAAAATATCCTAGGGCATGAAAATCATACATTACTCTTAATAAAAACTATGTATAAGCCAAGAAAACATAATCCCTGGGCAGGTTTCTGGTGATTTAATTAAGCATTAAAGGGAGCTTCATCAAACCAGTAACTTAAACTGTCCCTTTACTTGACAATCTAGAGATTTTTACCCTCTAAGACATTGTACTACAATAAATTCAGCATCCATAAAAGGCATCTCTTTCATCAAGTGGGAGAGGAGCTCAAAAGATATGGGAACGACCCTAGTTTCAACACCTACTTTAAGTTCAATCTCTCTCTCTCTCTCACACACACAAACACATGATCCATTTTTAAAGTTCCTTTAAAAACCTATTATTAATCTATTACCCAACTATATATTTAACCTATTTAGACTTTCTGTTTTCTGACTATTAGGGTTGAACTACAGGGAATGGCCACTTTGTATGTTAAAAAGGTTACTTATGGGCAATTTCTTAAGACTTACCTAGTATTTTCTGAGTTAACAAATTGTATACATTGATGTCTATATAAAGTTCTTTTTCACTCCCAAATTTCTCTCTTCATCTTGAAAAAGTACATTCTATATCTAAATTCTATATCTAAATCTGTGGAATAAGCAATCACTTTTTTTTTAAAGTTTATTTTCAGAGAGAGAGAGAGAGAGAGAGAGAGAGAGAGAGAGAGAGAGAATCCCAAGCAAGCTCCACACTGTCAGTACAGAGCCCAATGCATGATTCAAACTCAAACTGCTGGATCATGACCTGAAGCGAAGTCAGACACTTAACTGACTGAGACATCCCCAGCAATCACTTCTTAAACACGTTATGAAAAAAATATCTATCAGCCCCACTTTGAATGCAACAGAATTAAATTTGTTTTTATCCAGCAATACATTCATTGTGTTAAATTCTTATCTAGCTTTAGTTCCTGTAAAATTAAAAATAAAATTACTTTTATTTCACAGAGCAGTAAATGAAGATACAGAGAACCTGGATAAATTAAATTATATACCTAGGAAATATCAGATAAGATTTGAACCCAGGTTGTGGCTGGTTACAGAGCTGTTTCTTAGATATATTTTACTACTTGCTTTATTTATTTATTTATTTATTTATTTTTTATCTAAAGGGTTCTAAAGAAGTAGGAAAAAATGCTCACAAGATAAGGCCTTCTCTTCAATATTAACATTTATGAAATGATACTACTGCTGTGCAGACATAAGGATAGTCACCCACAAGTTTTATATGTTATATTTACATTTTGGCCACTCTGCTCAGTGTATTATACTCTGATTAATTTCTTTTAAACCAAAACACTACTGGTTCATCAATCAGGTAAAAATCTGACAACATAACAAATTATTTTTCCTGAAGGATCACTTAGCTAATCTTATCAAACAACTGCTGCTTTCTTTTGGATTCTCATTTATTAATTCAAAGTTTTACATATATGATCATTTCAACAGACATTGGAAAAGCATTTGACGAAAGTACAACATCCACTCATGACAAAAAAACCTCAACAAAGTAGGTTTAGAGGGAACATAATAAAGTCCATTTATGAAAAACCTACAACTAACATTATCCTTAATAGGAAAAAACTGAGAGCTTTTCCTCTAAGGTCAGGAACAAGACAGGGATGTGTCCACTCTACCCACTTTCATTCAACATAGTGCTGCAAGTCCTAGGCACAGCAATCAGACAACAAAAAGAAATACAAGGCATCCAAACTGGTGAGGAAGAAGTAAAACTCTCACTCTTTGCAGATGAATGATACTCTGTATGGAAAATCTGAAAGATTCTACCAAAAAACTGTGAAAACTGGCAAATGACTCAGTAAAGTGGCAGGATACATAATCAACATACAGAAATCTGTTGCATTTCTATATACGAACAATGAAGCAGCAGAAAGAGAAATTAAGAAAAAACTCTCAGTTATAGCTGCACCCAAAATAACAAGATACCGAGGAACACACCTAACGAAAGAAATGAAACACTGGTACTCTGAAAACTGTAAAAACACTGAAGAAAGAAACTGAAGGCGGGGCACCTGGGTGGCTCAGTCGGTTGAGTGTCCGACTTCAGCTCAGGTCACGATCTCAGAGTTTGTGAGTTTGAGCCCCGCGTCAGGCTCCGTGCTGACAGTTCAGAGCCTGGAGCCTGCTTCGGATTCTTTTTCTTTTTCTCTCTCTCCCTCTCTCTCTCTCTCCCCCCTCACCTGCCAGTGCTCTGTTTCTCTCAAAAATAAATAAACATAAAAAAAAACCAACAAAATACCAATAGCATTTTTCACACAACTAGAACAAACAATTCTAAAATTTGTATGGAACCACAAAAGACCCCAAATAGTCAAAGTAATCTTGAAAAAGAAAAGCAAAGCTGGAGGCATCACAATTCCAGACTTCAAGTTGTATTACAATGCTGTAGTCATCAAGACATTATGGTACTGGCACAAAAATAGACATATAGGTCAACAGAAGAGAATAGAAAACCCAGTAATAAACCCACAACTATATGGTCAATTAATCTTTGACAAGGCAGGAAAGAATATCCAATGGGAAAAGGACAGTCTCTTCAACAAATGGTGCTGGGAAACTTGGACAGTAACATGCAAAAGAAACTGGATCACTTTCTTCACCAAACACAAAAATAATTCAAAATGGGTTAAAGACCTAAATATGAGAACTGAAACCATAAGAATCCTAGAAGAGAACACAGGCAATAACCTCTTTGACATCAGCTATAAAAGCTTTTTTCTAGATATGTCTCCTGAGGCAAGGGAAACAAAAGCAAAAATAAACCTATTGGGCCTACATCAAAATAAAAGCTTCTACATAGTGAAGAAAACAATCAAGACTAAAAGGCAACCTACATACAGAATGGGAGAAGATATTTGTAAATGACATATTCAAAATATACAAAGAATTTACAAAACTCAATACCCCCAAGATAAATAATCCAATTAAAAAATGGGCAGGGGTGCCTGGGTGGCTCAGTAGGTTGAGCGTCCAACTTCGGCTCAGGTCATGATCTCGCACTCTGTGAGTTCAGGCCCCGTGTCGGGCTCTGTGCTGACAGCTCAGGGCCTGGAGCCTACTTCGAATTCTGGGTCTCTTTCTCTCTGCCCCTCCCCCCACTCATGCTCTGTCTCTCTCTCTCTCTCTCCTCTCTGTCAAAAATAAATAAACATTAAGAAAAAAAAATTTTTTTAAATGGGCAGAAGACATAAACAGACATTTCTCCAAAGACATAACTATGGTCAACAGACACACAAAAAGGTGCTTGTCATCATTTATCATCAGGGAAATACAAATCAAAACTTCAATGACATATCACCTCACCCTGTTGGAATGGCTAAAATCAAAAACGCAAAAAGAACAAGTGTTAGTAAGGAGGTGGAGAAAAAGGAACCCTTGTGCACTGTCAATGGGAATGAGAACTGGTATAGCCACTCTGGAAAACAGTATGGAGTTTCCTCAAGAAACTAAAAATAGATCTACCCTATAATCCAGCAATCACGCTAGTGGGTATTTACCTAAAGAATACAAAAACACTAATTCAAAGGGATATGTGGAACTCAATGTTTATCACAGCGTTCTTTACAATAGCCAAGATATGGAAACAGCCCAAATGTCCATTGATTGATGAATGGATAAAGAAGATACAGTATATGTATATATTATTCAGGCCTAAAAAGAATGAAGTCTTCCCATTTACAATGACATGGATGGAGCCAGAGAGTATTATGCTAAGCGAAATAATTCAGAGAAAGACAAATACCATATGATTTCCCTCATATGGTTTCATTTATAAAACAAATGAGCAAGAAGAAAAAAAGGAGACAGAGAGACAAACCAAGAAACAGACTCTTAATTATAGAGAACAAACTGATGGGTGCCAGAGGGGAGGTGGAGAGGTGGAGGGGTTAAATAGGTGATGGGGATTAAGGACTGCGCTTGTGATGAGCATTCAGTTGTATGGAAGTGTTGAACCACTATATTGTACACCTGAAAGTTGTACAGTTTTACAACAGAAAGGTGTACATACACCTGAAAGTTCACTATATGTTAACTGGAATTAAAAGAAAAAAGAAAAAAACTAATTCAGCATTAAAACCAATAACAGCATTTCATTAAGTTTTGATTGAGATAATTGTAAATTTGAATGCAGTTATACAAAACAATGCAGAAATCTCTAGCTCAGGTTCTCTTAATTAACATTTTGCAGAACTATAGTATAATATCACAACCAAGACATTGACACTGATATAATCTCTTGATCTTATTCAGATTTCCTGTCTTACTTGTATTCACTGTATGAACGTTTTAAGTGTATTAAATCTATACAGTTTTATCACCTACACAGGTTCATATATCCATGATTTTAGTCAAAATACTGAACAGTTCCAAAAACAGAAGATGCCTTCCTGTTGCCTTTTTATAAGCAAACAACCTCCCTCTCCCTGTATCTAACCCTTGGCAACCACTAATCTGCCCTTCATTCCTAAAATTTTGTCACTTCAAAAATGTTATATAAACGGAATCACACAGTATATAACCTTTTTGTGATGGGCTTTCTTTTGTCCAGCATAATTCCCTAAATATTTGTATAAGTTGTTGCATCTATTAACAGCTTGTTCCTTTTAATTGCGGAATGGCATTTCATGGCAAAGACATGCTAAAGTTTAACCAATTACCCTTTAAAGACATCTGGGTTGGTACCAGGTTATGGCTATTCCAAAATAAAGCTGTTACAAACATTCATGTATAGGTTTTGTATGAATACCAGTTTTCATATCTGTGGAATAAATGAGTAGGAGTATAACTGGTGGTTATATAGCAGCTACATGTTTTCCAGAGTGATTATACCATTCCACATTCTCATCAGCAACATATGATTTAACCAATTTATCTGCATCTTCACTAGCTTTTCATGTTGTCATTATTGTTTATTTTAGCCATTCTGATAGATGCTTGCTTAGTTGGTTTTAATCCATAGTTCTCTGATGGCTAATCATGTATTAATAATCATCATCATCATAAGTACCATCTGTATATATCCTTCACTGAAATATCTCTTCCATCTTTGCCCATTTTCTAATTAGACTCTTTTTTGTTTTTTGATTTTTTTAATATTAACATTTAAGAGTTCATTATATATGCTAGATACTAGTCCTGTATTGGATGTGTGGTTTTCTTCTTGCCTCTAGTTTTTATTTTCATCTCATCTCCTTCACATGGGTTTTCACAGAATAAAATTTTTTAATTTGCTAAGCTCCAACTTTCTTTTTATGGATTATGCTTTTGTGGTCAACTATAAAAACTCTTCGCCTGGCTCTGGATCCTGAAAATTTCCCTCCATTTATAGTTTTATGTTTTACAGTTAAATCTAGGATCATTTTGTGTTTTTGTATAGGTGTGACAATTAGGTTGAGGTTATTTATTTATTTATTTATTTATTTTTGCTCATGAATTTCCAACTGTTCTAGTACCATTTGCTAAAAACGATATTCTTCCTCCATTGAATTGGTTTCGCACCTGCTAAAAGTAACTTGAGTGTATTTGTGTGGATTTGTTTCTGGGTTTTATCTTCTGTTCCATTGATAAATGTGTCCAAGAGCCTTAATATTGGGTAGAGCAATTGCTTCTATGTTATTCTTTGTCAGGATTGTTTTAGGTTTGTAGAGTCTGTGCCTTTCCATATACATTTCCGAATAAGCTGGTCTAGTCTACAAAAAGACTTTGGTGGGATTTTGATAAAAACTCCATTAAACCAATAGATCAGAGAATAGGCATCTTTACTATGATGAATTTTCCAGTTCATGACCACAGTATACATCTCTCCATTTACTTAAGTCTTACTTGATTTCTTCCATCAGCATTTTATAATATTCACCATACATATCCTATACATGTTTTGTTAATGTATAACAAAGTATTTTATTTTCTTCAGAGTGGCTATAAATGGTATTGTGCTTTTAATTTTGGTTTCTGCATGTTCATTGTTAGCATATATAAGTGATAGACTTTTACATGTTAATCTTGTTTCTGTGACTTTGCTGAACTCAATTATTAATTCTAGGAGCTTTTTTGCAGATTCTATATTAAATAAGAGCAGTAAGAATAGGCATCCTGCCTTGTTCTCAGATCTTAGGGGGAAACCATTCAGTCTTTTCACCATTAAGTATGATGTTAGCTGTAGGTTTTTTTGCAGATGTTCTTTATCAAGTTGATCAAGTTCTAGGGGCACCTGGGTGGCTCAGTCGGTTAAGCATCCAACTTTGGCTCAGGTCATGATCTCATGGTTCATGAGTTTGAACTCCGAGTTGGGCTCTTTGCAGACAGCCTGAAGCCTGGAGCCTGCTTCAGATTCTGTGTCTCCCTCTCTCTCTGCCCTTCCCCAGCTTGTGCTCTCTTTTAAAAATAAAAAATAAAATTGAAAAAAAGCTGAGCAAGTTCTATCTGCAATGTATCAAGAGTTTTATCAAGAATGAGTGTTGGATTTTGTCAAATGCTTTTTCTGTATCAACTGATATGATAATATAAATTTTCTTTATTATCTTGTTAATATAGGGGAATTAGGGTTTTTTTAAAAAAGATATTTTACTAAAAGGTCAAACAAAACAATTATACTGTATCTGATTAGTGAAAGTATGGCATTTTGGTGGTGGTTTTCATTATGTTAAGAACTTAATGTGCCCCACCCCCAGATCTAATGACAATAAAATCCTATGGGATATCTAACTGATAAGTCACCAAGAGAAGATTATATAAAGTTTAATATACTTTGCCAAAGTTAAAAATGCCAGTGATAGGCTTTGGATGGATTTTCAACTCATGAGGCATTATTCACTGAACAAACATTTATATTGAGAGGCATTATAGCATAATGGTTAAGAGCTTTCCCATTTATCAGCTGTGTGATTTTAGGCAAGTTATTTAATTCCTATGTGACCTGTTTACAACATGATCTAAAACAGAAGTACAGACCTCTGTGTAAGTGTTGATGCATAAGTACCTAATTAAATAGGAAAGTAAAATATCAAGGAGGTAAAGGCAAAAAAGTTCAGAGAAAAAAAATTTGAGGCCAGTAAAACACTACATATTAATAACTAGAATTCATCTTTAATCTGACAGAGCAGTATCAATGTTATTCAAAGTATAGTCCTTAGGGGCGCCTGGGTGGCTCAGTCAGTTAAGCATCCGACTTCAGCTCAGGTCATGATCTCACAGTTCGTGGGTTCGAGCCCTGCATCGGGCTCTGTGCTGGCAGCTCAGAGCCTGGAGCCTGTTTCAGATTCTGTGTCTCCCTCTCTCTCTGCCCCTCCCCTGTTCATGCTCTGTCTCTGTCTCAAGAATAAATAAACATAAAAAAAAAAACCAAAAAACAAAGTACAGTCCTTGGACTGGCTAAGATTTTCTCAAACTCTATGTTACAGGTCTGCCCCAAAATATGGAGATTTTGCCAGAAATCGATTGTCAAACTATACACATTGTTTATTTACATTATTTATTTAGGCAGAAGGATTTTTTTGGAAAAGGAAGCAGTCAGTCCCTTGTTTAGTATTTTGACATAAGCTCCCTAACTTGTCACAGATTAGGACTTTTGAGTAGCACTGCTCTGTAGCTATAGTATTTTTTCTTGAAAATTCAAGAAATTATTTAAATACACAGAAAATTTTAACATATCATAATCAATTTCATTCTTGAAAATTAGCATTTAATGAGTATGAACTATTGGTCCAGAATTTGACTAGGCATTTAGGGATGGGCTGGGAGAGAGATTTGGGAGTACTAGCAGTGGGGGAGTGTGGTTATTACCTTCACTTAAGATCATTACAATCTAATAAAAATAGAGCTCATCTATGAAACTCTGGAAACTAGCTTTCTTGTATTAACAAGAATCTCAATGTCATTAACGACAATGCTGTGATTTTCTCCTTAATGGAGCTATAGAGATAGCAAGGCTAGAAGTAGATAGACACTCTGACCATAAAGAATAAAGGAATCTTCTCTTGAAGGGCTCTCCATACCTCTACAGAATGGTATCAAAATCAATTAAGCTTTGTTTGAAGTTTAGGCTTTGTTTCAGGAACTGTTCACATTCTGGGGCTTACTCAGGGAATTCTGAAACGTGAAGTAAGGAAATTTCTTGAGATTTCCTTAATTAATTTCATTTTTGGTCCTTCTATAAGAATTTCTAGGAACTAATTCTAGTAACCGGAAAGGAATAATTCTTTTTTAGGAATGAAAAGAATAAGAGGACTCTAAGGCAAACAAAGTGGATATTAAAAAAGATGTACTGTGACAAGCAAGAAATTTTAATTCTATAAATTAAATACAGAAGACAGTACAACTATAGAAGAAGGAACAAACAACCAAATATTAAGACAAGTGAATAGCTTAAATTAATAAGCATATTTGAAGGACTAAAAAGCTTAAAACAAGAGGAGGATTCTGAATAATACCAGGACCAATATGAAAGTTTTGAGTTGTATTCCAAGCATGAAAATTTAAGGGAAAGTAAAGGCCCACATCTGGGGATAGCTGGTATAATGTTAACAGATGTTTTATTCCTACCATTCCTACTGTCTCTATTAAGAAGAATGATCTTCACATGATGAATGAAAAACCAGACACAAAAGGACACTTACTGTTCTATTTACATAAAGTTCAAACTATGCAAAATAATCTATAATATTAAATATCAGGATAATGGTTACCCTTGGGGAAAAGGAGTAACTTGGAAGGAGCCTTGGAATACAAGTAATGTTCTTTCTTGATCCAGAAGCTTATTATACAGATAACTGTATAACAGTTCACTTTGTGAAAACTCATCAAGCTTAAGATGTGTTGACTTTTTATTAAAAAAATTTTTTTTAATGTTTTATTTATTTTTAAGACAGAGAGAGACAGAGTATGAGTGGGGATAGGGCAGAGAGAGAGGGAGACACAGAATCTAAAGCAGTCTCCAGGCTGTGCGCTGTCAGCACAGAGCCCGATGTGGGGCTCAAACTCACGAACTGTGAGATCATGACCTGAGCCGAAGTCGGACGCTCAACCAACTGAGCCACCCGGGCACCCCTGACTTTTTTCTATGTATGTTATATGCTAATAAAAAGTTTAAAAGAAAAGAAAAAAAAAAAAAAAAGAAGCTAGGTACAAAGTGTTCAGACTGGCAAGGAGCCTACCTCACTCTTTATTTAGCTAGTTGACTTCTCTGGTCCAAATGAACCAAGGACGTGAAAAAACTTGAAAATATAATTGCCAAATCACTGTTGTTAATTGGTAAGTATCTTTGAAGAGGTTAAGGAGTTAAATAACACTGGATTTAGCAAGCATTTTTCAATTGTAATAAAGATTGGGGGGAGGGGTTGCAGGAGAATGAATTTCAGTAACTATATACTATTTATGAGCATAAACCATTGATGCTGGGTAAAAATTCATGACCCAAAATGGGTATTAAATAAATACATATTAAGTACATAAATGCACAGGTCTATTTAGTTTTAGTGACTGGGAGAGTGTTACTCTCAGAATCAAGACCTTCCCTCTCTTTAAAACTGAAAAATTTTAAGATGATAATTTTAATTTAGGAATTTCAGGAGTGAAGAAAAGGATCTAACCTAAAACAAACACAAAGATTTGAATATAAGTTCCAAAAAATATTTTTTTAAATGTACACATAATATAGAGAACTAGTTATGTGTATTCTTTTTTAAGTTTTTATTTTATTTATTTATTTCGAGACCGAGACGGCACAAGTGGGGGAGGGGCAGAGAGAGAGAGAAAGAGAGAGAGAGAAAGAGAGAGAAAGAGAGAGAGAGAGAGAGAGAGAGAGACAGAGAATCCCAAGCAGGCTCCTCATTGTCAGCACAGTGTCCAATGCGGGGCTCATACTCATGAACCTGAGCCAAAACCAAGAGTTGGATGCTTAACCAACTAACCTACCTAGGTGCCCTATTATGTGTATTTTCTTGATTGGCAACTGAAATATTTGCTTCAAATAAAATGTGCTTGCATGAAAACACAGTATCATAAAGGTAACTCTAAAGTCCTCCAAAAAAAATAGATGAAAATACAATAAAGTTTAACAGCAGTTGCATTTAATTGGTAAGATATAAGGTTATTCTACTTTTATTTTTCTAAAGAATCTTGAACAAGTATGTATAACTTTTACACGAAGAAGGTGGAGGAATCTTGTCTGGCACATAGCCTAAAAAAAAGAGGATATTAAGGAAAACCCCACAAGAGTATCTAATTTCATCAGATGTGACAATTTCAATGCTGGCATTAAAGTACTTCACACAGTACATAGCACCTCAATAAATGAAAGCTTTCAATATATACCATTATAAACTATTTAATGATGTATATGCTGTGTGGTTTAGGGGTGATCACTAATTTGCACAGTATTTTCATTATTCAAGTCATACAGAATTTTAAAAATCAGAAAAATCTCCTATTTACTTTCTGTTTCTGTTACTTTACTTTCTTACCTTTCGCAGTTCAACTGTCACTTCATTTCGGTGTCTTCGCATTGTCTAAAAAGAAAAATAAAGAATATTTAAGTACCTAAATACTGACACTGCTAGTAGATACGTTAAGGTCTTAGGCATTTAATATTTAAAAAATTTTTTAGAAGTAATTGCTCTTTGGGGCGCCTGGGTGGCGCAGTCGGTTAAGCGTCCGACTTCAGCCAGGTTACGATCTCGCGGTCCGTGAGTTCGAGCCCCGCGTCAGGCTCTGGGCTGATGGCTCAGAGCCTGGAGCCTGTTTCTGATTCTGTGTCTCCCTCTCTCTCTGCCCCTCCCCCGTTCATGCTCTGTCTCTCTCTGTCGCAAAAATAAATAAACGTTGAAAAAAAAAATTTAAAAAAAATAAAAATAAAAAAAAAGAAGTAATTGCTCTTTAAGGGTTAAGGATTGGTCAGTTTTAGACTTTGAATGAAATACAGGAGGTTAAAAAGCCAAAACTCCTGTCTATTTTACTGGATATCTGTTGGTTAATTTTGGGGGGAACATGAGGTGGGGCTTGGCTGCCTAGAATCCATTCCCCTTTCCTAACTGCACCCAGGTTTCTCTGTGGAATTATATATATTCTGCTGTAGACTGCCCTGATGGAACTGCCTATTAAAGTATCTCACTCTGTCCTCGTTTTGAATAGGGCATGAGACCAAAACCATGCCAGCAGAACTCTCCCTCATAACTCTGAACCCTGAGCAAAGTGGAAAGGAAAAAAAAAAAGAGTAGGTTCTATTCCCAGTCTTAGGTGTTGCTACTCATTCTATGAACTACCCATATGTTTCCAAAAAATTGTTTTTCCTTAAATCAGCCAGAGTTGGTTTTTGTTGTTTACAACCAATTAAATCTATCTCAAATGATTCATGTTTTAAAAAAGTAAAGAACTCATTGTCATGGCCTTAAAACCACATGAAAAGGAAAATAAATTTGGCATAGATATTTTGTATCAAAAGGCAAACAAGTATCCTTTTTTTTTTTAATGTTTATTTGTTTTGAGAGAGAGAGCACACAGACAGGAGAAGGGCAGAGAAAAAGGGAGAGAGAATCCCAAGCAGGCTCCATGCTGACATGGGACTCAATCTCAGAACCATGAGGTCATGACCTGAGACGAAATCAAGAATCGGAATGGATTGAGCCACCCAGGTGCCCCCAAAGAAGTATCCTTCGAAGTTTACTGAGAGGCTCCATCAGCCATGTCTTATCAGGAATGACTGAAATGATTAGATATCCCCTCTCTCCCTTGATATGCTGATACAATGAATTATTTTATTACATATGTAAGTATGTAAAATCCTTATAGTTTAGGAATAAAGGCTACATAAAGGTTACATGGTCATGGTATATTATTATAATATATTGCCAGACTCAGTATGCTACTATTTTATTTGATAATTCTTTTGTATGGTATCGCTGTCAAGTTTTCTTAAATTGCAGTGATAAATTCTCCTTTGGGGAGAAACCCCATGAAAATCAAATTATAAAGTTTGCTAGATATACCGAAATATTAATCTAAACTTATGCTTAAATATAGATATATATTAAATGTAAACAAAACTGCCAAACAAAATTCAAATTAGTAGCATTCATTTAATGTAATGAAATGATGCACTGATAAAATTATTATAACTATTAGGGTTCAACAGTAGAAAGACAGCCTTGAATCTAATTCTATACTATGTTTCTGTGTTTTGACTTTAATAGTATTAATATAGAGACTGCTTAATACACAGACTGCTTCATATATTTATCATAAAGAATGGTAATAAATGTTGAGCAATCTTCAAATACTAATATTAATTTGATAACTCTAAATTGTCTTGATTCACTGAAGATTAGAACTATACTGCTGTTAAAATTTATTTGCCTACATGAATACCTAATTCAACTGTTACTGGAACGGAGAAGAAAAAATCTTTTTTTTTTTTTAATTGGTTTCAGGAGTAGAATTTAGTGATTCATCACTTACATATAACACCTAGTGCTTATCACAAGTGCCCGCCTTAATGCCCATCACCCAATTAGCCTACTTCCCCCTACCTACCTCCTCTCCAGCAACCCTTGTTGTCTATAATTAAGAATGTCTATGGTTTGCCTCCCTGTTTTTATCTTATTTTATTAGAAAAAAATATTTTAATATTTTAATTGCAATAACAACTACACTTGTTTATGAACTGTTATGATAGGAATACAACAAAAAAGATCCAGGCAACATATCCCTTAAAAAATATGATCAAGTTAATGCTATATTGTAATTCACATCAAAATATTTCAGGATCCATAGGAGTAGTGAGTCAACTTCTGAAGTTCCCTAAATTAAGAATCCACACTTCACAGTGGGTTAGCTAGCATTTAAAGCACCCATATCAGAAGTTAGCTCCCAGTTAATAAGTGCTTCGAATACCAACATCTGAATTTAGGGAGTGGTTTGTTAATTAGTATAAAAGAGATATTGGAAATAGCTTTTTATTGCCAAAATGGAATTGTTCAAGATATACAGACTGGTTAGGAATGTTGTGCAGGTGCCTTGATTCTTACTTGTTTGCAGTTTAAGAATCTGGAAAGCCCTGCAGTCTGTCTTCAGAGAGGTTTTTGAATCCCTTTGATCCTATATCCCACACCTTCTAGGAGGATTTTGTCACCTAACCCTAATCAGTTCTTTATGGTGTATGCTTACAGATGAAGTTTTACTGCAAGGTGGTAACTGCTTGCTAATACGTGTTTGTGTAAGTGGCAGAATTCTAAAGCTTGTTTTATTATAACGTAACACACTGGTAGTAAAATTTCTAAGGAAAATACATATATTATCTCACCTATCTCTAATAGTTAAAGGCCTCCTACTCATCCAAAAGAACCATATGTATGTAAAATAGCCAAATGGCTTAGGTCAGTTAGCCATAGGTACTGACTACTATGTACACGATGAAAGTACCATTGAGTTAGTCATGACTTCTTCCGTTCTCTGAATTACAGAGGAGGCTCCACTTTGGGCCTCTTTCTTTCATTCTTCTGAAGTTGATGGCATCTACTCGCATGTCTTCAATTTCTGTTTGATGACCACTCTCAAAATATCTATCTTTAGCTCAACCCCCTTGCCTGAGCTCCAATCTGTAAGAATAATATTCACTCACTCAACAAAAATTTACTGAATTCATCTAAAACACACCAGGCAATATGCCTGCAACTAGGACAAGTATAGAATTTACAGCCTAGTACAGTGGTCAGCAAACTACAGCCTATGGCCCAAATCTGATTGCTGTCTGTTTTTTTGTAGGGCCCGACAGGAATGGTTTTATACTTTTAAGTGGTTATATCATAAATGATACTAAGTATCCACATAATATCTTTATTTTTTTATTTTTAAATTTTTTGTAATGTTTATTTACTTTTGAGAGAAAGCGAGAGACAGAGTATGAGCAGGGGCAGAGAGAGGGAGACACAGAATCCAAAGCAGACTCCAGGCTCTGAGCTGTCAGCACAGACTCCAACACGGGGCTCGAGCCCACGGACCCTGAGATCATGACCTGAGCCAAAGTCAGATGCTTGACCAACTGAGCCACCCAGGTGCCCCATAATATCTTTTTTTTTGTCTCTTGGCTCCCAAAACCTTCAATATTTACCATCTGTCTGTCCTTTTAAGAAAAAGTTTGTGAACAGTTGGTCTAGTAAAAAACACAGGATTAATAAGCAGTAATACAAATGTGTTAAATGTTAAGATAGGAAAGTAAATAAAGTTCTATATCAGAAGGAGACATATCAGAGAATCAGGAAAAAGCTCCCTGAAGAAATTAAATATGTCTGTATGTGTGTTTGGGGGTAGAGGATAGATTGTTGCAAGGCCTCACATCCAAGATGCTTACAAATATCGTAATAGCTGGTCCCTCTTGTCCCTTTACTCCTCACCTCTCAAAAAAAATACCTTCCCCCTAAAAAATTACTCTTCCATGAATATTCCCAATATTAGGAAAAAGTACCATCATCCAAACAGTTGTAAGAACCCCTATCCTGGGAGATCATCCATGTCTACGCAGTCTCTCACTCTTTGTTATCCAACAAGTCACCAAAATAGGATTCAAACCTTCTAGCTCCACTGCCATTATCCTAGACTAAGCCACTATCATCTCACCTGGTTCACCACAATAGCTAGTGTACTTGTGTTGTCCTTCTCTTGAATAAAACTTCTCAATGAAGTTTTTAGTCACCTGCCATCTCCCACCTCACACAAAAAGGGAAAAATGTTACCAGGACAGCCAAACCAAAATCCCAAGGACAAAATCTACAAGATTGGGTGACAGGGTATCCCCTTCAATTCTCAAATACAAGCAGGATCTGGTTAAATCGCCAACTATAGGACTCACATGGTATCAGCATATATATAGAAGGAAACAGAAGGATCGAAGTAATATAATAGGGTAAATGAAGGACTTGAAGCCAGAAAAACCCCAAATCACAAATCACTGGAGTCTCGAAAGGCAATCTGAGAATAGCTACAAATGGAAAAGATCTTTTGTATATACCAATACTATAAAGTAGGAAAGGAAGGCTCTAGATTCAAAAACTAAGGACTGAAATCCCCCTTCTTGGGCGAAGCCCTAAACTGAAAAGAATTTCTGGGAGCAGAATACCAAGTGAGCAACACAGGCACAATGAAGCAAAGAAAAGGAGGGTCCAGATATAAGTGGGTTAATGAAACAGATCTCAGAACACAGGAAGCCAAATACTTCTTATCATTTCATAAAAATCAACAGAGGAAGGGGTACAGATAGGGCGGTAAAGGAGACAAACTATCCTGACCAACCTCTTGCTCCAAAAAGTTCAGGAAAGCCTATTATAAAATGAACAACAGAAAAGGATTGGGGTCAAATCCCATGTCGTAAGAAATGGGAAAATAAGGAGCAGAATGTTGACACTAAAAGCTTGCTACCAAAAAGCCATACCTATAAAACATAAAAATTATATCCAAGATAATGTGAAATAACATTTTATATCAGAATTAGAAAAACTCAGAATTAGAAAAACTTACAAATCAGGAAACAATTTGAAGTAAAAGAAATAAATTATTTCACAAAGGAAACCTAACCAAGAATAATCATGAGATTCAATACACAATAGATAATGCTTAAGAGACAAAGAATGTGCAAATAAATTTTTAAATCAAAAAGAAATGAAGGTGAGGGGTGTGTGGCTGGCTCAGTTGGTAGAGCATGTGACTCTTGATCTTGAGGTTGAAATTTCGATCCCCACATGGGGTGTAGAGATTGCTTAAAAATAAAATCTTAAAAAAAAAAAAAAACAACAAATGAAGGTGAAAATTATTAGAATGAAAGTGACAATAAAGTTAAGCAAAGATCCTAAATACACATAAGGAGTTTTCAAAGAAGAAAACCAAAGCAATGAAATACAGCAAATATTAAAAACTATAATTAAAGGGACGCCTGGATGGCTCAGTCAGTTAAGCATCCGACTTCAGCTCAGGTCATAATTTCAGGGTCCGTGGATTCGAGCCCCGTGTCGGGCTCTGTGCTGACAGCTCAGAGCTTACTTCGAATTCTGTGTTTCCCTCTCTCTCTGCCCCTCTTCTGCTCATGCTCTCTGTCTCAAAAATAAACATTAAAAAAAAAAAAAAAGGGGGGCGCCTGGGTGGCGCAGTCGGTTAAGCGTCCGACTTCAGCCAGGTCACGATCTCGCGGTCCGTGAGTTCCAGCCCCGCGTCAGGCTCTGGGCTGATGGCTCAGAGCCTGGAGCCTGTTTCCGATTCTGTGCCTCCCTCTCTCTCTGCCCCTCCCCCGTTCATGCTCTGTCTCTCTCTGTCCCCCAAAAAATAAATAAAATGTTGAAGAAAAAAAAAATTAAAAAAAAAAAAAACTATAAAGAGAAAAAAGTCCTGCAACTAGATGTCTTGAAATTAAATATTGAAAGAGTACACCAATGCCTGGGAAATCAACTGAGAAAAACCAATACTAAGATATATTACAAAAACAAATGGATTTCCAAAAAGGAGAAAGAAAGAAAGAAAGAAAGAAAGAATGCCTCTGGGCATTAGACCAAAAAAATCTAGCGATTTATAAGGTAGATCTAATAAATCAGTTCAATAAGGTCACAGAATACAACATAAAAACACAAAAATCAATTGTATGTCTATATACTAGGAACGAACACATGGGCACCAAAATTAAAAATACACCCAATATCCTTTATAATCTCTCAAAAAATACTTAAGTATAAACCTAACGATACATGTATAGGACATACATGTGGAAAGCTACACAACACTGATGAAGGAATTCAAAGATCTAAAACAATAGAGAGACATATTGTATTCATGGATTAGTAGACTCAACTTGGAAACACGTCAATTCTCCCCACAATAACATACAGATTTAACCCAATTCCGCTCAAAATCTCAACAACATTCTTTGTAGATACAGAAAACAGTGTTCTAAAATTTATATAGAAAGGCAAAGTAATATGAAGAGCTAAAACAATTTTTAAAATTTTTTTAGTGTTTATTTTATTTTTGAGACCAAGAGAGACAGAGCATGAGTGGGGGAAGGGCAGGGAGAGGGGGAGAGAGAGAGAGAGAGAGAGAGAGAGAGATACAGAATCCAAAGCAGGCTCCAGGCTCTGAGCTGTCAGCACACAGCCTGACACGGGGCTCGAACTTGTCAACCATGAGATCATGACGTGAGCTGAAGTCGGATGCTCATCCAACTGAACCACCCAGGCGCTCCAAACAATTTTTAAAAAGAAGAAAGTGGAAGGGACCAGTCTATCCAATTTCAAGATTACACAGCTCTAGTAAACACTGTGTGATACTGGTGGATCAATGGAACAGGATTAAAAACAAAAACAAAATAGACCTATACAAATATGCTCAAACTGATTTTTGACAAAGGGTAAAAGTAATTCAGTAAAGGAAAGACAGACTTTTCAACAAATGGTGCTGGAACAGGTAGACACTGCTAGACAAAATGTATGAATCTCAACTTAAGTCACATACACTACACAAAAATTAATATAAAATGAGATCACATTTAAGTATAAAACTTAAAGCTGTTAGAAAAAAAATCTCTGGGATCTAGAGCAAGGCAAAGAGTTCTTAAATTTGACCTTAAAAGCATGATGCATAAAGAAATAACTGGTGAATTGGACCTCATCAAAATTAAAACATGTTGCTCTGAGAAAGCCCCCATGTGAAGGGGATAAAAAGCTATAGACTGGGAAAAAAAAAATGGCAAACAACATATCTAATAAAGGGCTAATATCTAGAATATATAGAGAATTCTCAAAGCTAATTAGACAATCAATTAAATTAGAAAATGGGCAGGGGCGCCTGGGTGGCGCTGTCGGTTAAGCGTCCGACTTCAGCCAGGTCACGATCTCGCGGTCTGTGAGTTCGAGCCCCGCGTCAGGCTCTGGGCTGATGGCTCGGAGCCTGGAGCCTGTTTCCGATTCTGTGTCTCCCTCTCTTTCTGCCCCTCCCCCGTTCATGCTCTGTCTCTCTCTGTCCCAAAAATAAATAAAAACGTTGAAAAAAAATTAAAAAAAAATTAGAAAATGGGCAAAAGAAATGAGGAGGGATTTTATCAAAGAGGATATACAGATGGCCAAGAAGCACAAGAAAAGATGTTCAATGTCATTTGCCATTAGGGGAATGCAAATTAAAACCACAATGAGATATTACTATACATCTATCAGAATAGCTAAAATAAACAACTGTGACAACACCAAATGTTAGTGAGTATATGGAAAAACTCATACATTGCTAGTGGAATCATGAAATGGTACAGCTATTAGGAAAACAGTTTCTTAAAAAACTAAACATGAAGATACCACAGTACACAGCAACTGCACTTCTAGATATTTCTCCCAGAGAAATGAAAACTTATGTTCACAAAAAAATCTGTAAATAAATATTTACAACAGCCTTATTCATAAAAAACCCAAACGTGGAAACACCCCAGGTATCCTTCATATAGTTTATATGGAGTTTTGGTTATATAGTTTAACCACACTACATATCATGTAGTATTACCAAACAGTAAAAAGAAATGAACTATTGAGACAAACAACTTGAACGAATCTCCAGGGAATTATGCTAAGAGGAAAAAAAAAGCTAATCCCAAAAGGTTACATACCATATGGTTCCATTTATATAACATTCTTGAAGTAACAAAATTACAGAAAAGGAGATTAGTGGTTGCCAGGGATTAAGGGTGGGGGGCAGGGATGGGAAGAAGGGAGAATGGCTACTAATTGGCAACAAGAGAGAGCCTTGTGATAGAAATGTTTTATATTTTCACTGTATAAATATCAACATTTTACTATAATGTTACAAGATGTTATCACTGGGGGAAACTGGGTACAGGGTACATAGGTATTTCTCTGTATTATGTTTTACAATTGCATGTGAAGCTATAACTATCTCACAATAATGGCCAATTTTTAAAAACTTTTTTAAAAAGGACATACTTGACATCAGATGCTGAGGAAAAGGGAAAGAGGTCACAACCAATGTCAATGCGCATAATAGGGAATCAACAGATAACTGTAACTTAAAAGGGGGGGAGCTAAATGATGCTAACCACTGTAACAAATATACAAACTTTCCAAAATTCCAAAAAGTAAACTAAAAAATTGTAAATAAAACAGATCCCATATAAGTATTTTACACAAAAATAAATGGGACTAGGGAGGAAATAGGGCAAAGAGCTCAAGGAAATGAGGCTACCCTTTGTCTTCACAAGCATATGAAAATGCATCACACACATGTATGAGAAAATTAAACTTAAAGAAAAGCAATTCCTAAAAATAAAAGATTAAAAAAATTAATGAACCTAAATATGTATCCACATGGCGACACAGTTACACTATCCCACATTAACTTTTCAAGATAGTAATTTGTATATGCCCAGTCAACCCTAAAGACGAGGTAAGCACAAAGAAAACTCTACACTTTTTTCAGCAATTCTACTACTGGTTATCGTCTTGAGATTATTCTTATCCTGTTGTGTATGTATCTGGAATAAAGGAAATGAGTAATAATGTGATATTCTAATTCTATCATCCCAGGTATCAAAGGAACTTCAACCTGGGACAAAGGAGTCAAAGTTATATGATAGATGAGGCTTAGTAAAACTCTACCTACTTGAGTTGGAAATACCAATATATGCAGAATACATCTTTTTAAAAACATTCCTAGGTGTGTCCACTTAAAATTCCTAAATCTGTCAAAAACACTCAGGAGCCACCTTGAAGGGGCTCCAATGGGTCAAAGATGACCAATGAAAGTACTAATAAAAATAATAACTATAATGAACAGAAACATACACATGATTCAATTCATGAATTCAGAATATGAAAGAAAAACTAATTGGTCATCACTGGAAGGTGCTAATGAACCACCTCATTGTTCTGAAAACTGATAAATGGAAAGAATCAAGAACTCGTTTTGCCTTTACCTAAACAAATTTTATCATGGGGGTAACCTAAGTGAGGGGAAGCTTCTGTTGAAAATATTATTCCAACTAATGAAGAAGAAAGGACAGAATTAGAGTATCACCATTTACAACTCCTAGTAAATAATAAATTTAGGCAATGTTCCTCAGTGGCTGTCAGCATTACAGAGAGAGACATCAGACACTAAGCGCAGTCCTGATGGAAGAGAAAACCATCACATAGGATGTACTCTTGTCCCCTCTGCCTAAAATAACCTGACCCTTATTCAGACTTCAGATTCAACTATTAATTTATAGGAAATACAGAGGACAGATAAACATGTTAAATGACACCGTAAGAGGCAAAAAAAAAAAAAAAAAGATAGTGAAATTAAAAAAAGACTTCAAACTTAATCACAGTAAGGTTACAGACCTTTATCTGGATGCTAATCCAAACTGTTCAAAAATATGTAACATTTGAGATAATTGGAAATTTAAACACTGACTGGATACTCTGATACTTTTAAAGGCGTTACTGTTAGGGTCAGGTGTGTGTGAGACAGAGAGAGAGAGAGGGAGAGAGGGCGAAATGAGAGAAATGTGGTAACTGTATTTATTTTAAATAGCATACATCTTTCTTAGTAACAAAATACATCAGGGTGCCTGGGTGGCTCAGTTGGTTAAGCGTCCAACTCTTGGTTTCGGCTCAGGTCATGATCTCACCGTTTTGTGAGTTTGAGCCCTAGGTTGGGCTCCACACTGACATGTGGAGCCAGCATGGAATTCTGTGCCTCCTCCTCTCCCTGCCCCTCCCCCACTCGCACTGTCTGTTTTTCTCACAATAAATAAATAAACTTAAAAAAAAAATATGTCACTTCTGGAACACCCCGTGCTTTTGAGAGGTCATCTGTTTCATTAAACCGGACCCCAGCTATAGCAGAAAAAATACTTTTTTAATGCATTGTTAGACTCACGTAAGTAACTCACGTAAGTAAGGGGATAGAGGAGCGAGTGAAGTTAAACCTATGGGGGAAGTCAAGTCATCAAAGGTAAATGTGTGAAAGGCAAAGTATGAGGCTAATAATCTATTTCACACTAGGAACTGAAACTAAGTGCAGACTCTGATGCAGGGTTAGAAAACTAAATTTATTTAGCCAGAACGCTCAAGATGGCCAAAATGAACTGTTTATCAACAGATGCAAACCTTCTCTGTTGAAAAGCAGTTAAATCAGGTTCTCAGGATTAAGTAAACGCCATCAAATATATAAGGAAATAAATCACTTTAAAGGGAGTCAGAACTAGAGTCAATGACAACAGTTAAAAACAAAGGCCACCTTCCTTGGAATTAGAATACTAGAATTAATGTATGAAATATAAAATAACTTCAACAAATATTCAAGGAAAGGAAAAATGCAATGAAAATTATCAGCAAGCAAGAAAAAATGATCAGAAATGAGCAGATTTGAAAAAAAAATACAGAAGTTTGAGATATGAATAATAATTGTTGAAATACAGTATGATAACCAAAATTAAGATATCAACAAATGGGTTTTAGAGTAGATTTGATACAGTTTAACACAGATACAGTGAGCTGTAAGGCAAGCCAAAAAAAATGATCAATTATGAAATGTAAGATGCACAAATTTTATAATTACAGAAGAAAAGCGTAAGCAACATAGAGAATATAGTAAGAAGTTACAAAACAACGTTTATTTGGGTTCCACAAAGATAAGAGGCATTGTGCAGAAGCAGTATCTGAAGCGATACTGGTCGAGAACCTTCCAGAATTGATGAAAAACATCGAACCACGCATTTAAGAAGCCAAACTGTAAGCAGAAAAATAAAAAGAAATCACAGAACTGCAGGACACAAAAGGAAAAAACAGAAAGTAAAGAAATCCTCAAAACAGAAAAAAAAAAAGAAAGAAAGAAAAACAAAGAAATCCTGAAAACAGCCAGAGAAAAACAGACTATCTTTAAAACACAACAGACTGAAAACTGACTTAAGAAAAAAAATCTCTATTGATTTTATTTGCTACAGGTGAGCCCTTATAGAAATGGTTACATTTTGCAGGTCTGTAATTTTACAATGAAATTATAAAGTACACAGTTTTCAATTTTTATTTTTTAAACAGCATATCCCATATTTTTCCTTCATAAATCTTCTCAGTCATAGGATCAATTTCAGAATCACTTTAATAAAAAACACGCAATGGTTTTGGTTTTGACTGTATTTGCATAATTGTCACTTTACTAAAAAATTTTGCTTTGTCAAAACACAGGCCCTGTGTTGTATTGTTGACATGCAATTTCAAGTGATTCTAGGGCCATGAAAAGTCTATGTTGGGGTGCCTGGCTACCTCATTTAGTGGAGCATGTAGCTCTTGATCTTGGGGTTGTGAGTTCGAGTCCCATATTGAGTTGTGGAGATTACTTAAAAATAAAATCTTAAGTAAAAAAAAAAAAAAAGAACCTAAGTCAACCCCAGGTTAAGAATCTATAATAGTAAATAAATAATTGATGTGAGAAACAAAAGCAAAAGAAAAAATCAAATTTCCTTGCTACTTACAGCCCAATGACAAGTCTTTGAAATAGGCAAAGTGACATTCCTCTAGGAACTCAACTGCCTCAGTGTTAATACTTCACTAAGGGGCAAAAGACAATCTTAGCTTAACATTATCCCCAGCTCCAGGATCCTGCAAGTCTACTTTAACATGTAAAAATTCCTTTGGAAACTTCCTCTACTCCCGAATATGCATCAGCAATCATCCTCCAAGTACGTGGCCCACTAATACATATCTGAAGGGTCTCATTTCTGAGTTTTTACTAAACAGTAATAAATGACCTTTTTCTAACAATAGCTAGCCCCTTCAAGGTCCTGGAAACCTTGCTTCCAAATTCCTTAGAAACTTAACGCTATGTCAACCCCCCTCCCAACTTTAAAGTATATAATCAGTCACCCCTCACAACCCCAGTGCAGCTCTTTCTGCCCATGGGTCTTGTCTCTATGCTTTAATAAAACCACCTTTTTGCACTGAAGATGTCTCAAGAATTCTTCCTTGACCATTTGCTTTGAACCCAAGCATTTCCACATCAATGATTTCAGAAAAGGGCAGGATTTGCAGTGATGGAAGTGTTTTACAACTGGATTGAGGAGATGGTTGCACAACTGTAAAAAATTTTTTATCAAACTTTACACTAACAAGTGAATTGATGATATATAAACAATGCCTCAATAAACCTGTTTTTTTTTTTAATCCTCTATAATATGGATATTTATATATTGTTCCCTGGGCTACAAACTGTTTTTCTATGCATACCAACTGAAACAAATGTATATTTTACTTGAGGAGAAGGAGGTAGGAGACTGTATAAGGATACAAAATTGCCTTCTCAAGAGGTGACAGACGTAGAAAACTAGAAAACTATAGCTCTGGAACAAAAACAATCAAACAAAAAGCCCAAAAAGCAAAACCAAAACAAAGCCTAAAGGTTATTGTGCTGATACTCCTTTAGACTGCCACCAACTGGGTATCCATGTTTCAAGGAATATAAGACAAAGCTGGCTTCTGAAAAGCAATGGAAACCACAGGCAGTAAAATGATATCTTCATGTGCCGAAAGAACATTAACCTCAAACCCAAATTCTAATAAAGAAGGCATAATAGAATTCAAATACTACCACTTTACAAGAGTTGATACATTAATGGATCCAGGCAATGATTATCAAGCTTGCTAATATAACAAGAGGTAACATGACATTATGTATTATCTAATAGAAATATAGAATACCCAAGAAACCAAAGAGCCATCTCCTGGGAGAAAGGATTTGTAAAAATCATATTATCTGATAAGGGATTTTTATTGACCCTTTCAATTCAATAGGACAATAAAATTTTAAAAATGGGCAAAGCATCTGAATACAGTTCTCCAAAAATGATAAACAAATGGTTAATAATAAGCACATGAAAAGATGCTCAACATAATTATCCATCAAGGAAATGCAAATCAAAACTACAATGAAGGGGTGCTTGGGTGGCTCAGTTGGTTGAGCATCCCACTCTTGATTTTGGCTCAGGTCCTAATTTCAGGGTTGTAAGATCGAGCCCTGCTTCGGGCTCCGCGCTGAGCATGGAACCTGCTTAAAGATTCTCTCTCTCTCCCTCTTCCCTCACTCCCTTGCTCACATGTTCGCTTGCTCTCTAAAAATGAAAAACTACAGTGAAACACTCACTAGGTTGGATAAAATTTTAAAAGGACAAATAAGTACTGGTGAGGATACACAGAAATTGGAACCCTCACACACTGCTGGAGAGACTGTAAAACGTCATAGCCACTCTGGAAAAGTTTGTCAGCTCCTCAAAAGGTTAAACATCATACTACCATTTGATCCAGCAATTCTACTCCTAGGTAAATACCCAAGAGATATGAAAACATATGTCTGCAGAAAAACTTGTACACGAATGTTCGATGCAACGTATCCACAATAGCCAAAAAGTGTAAACAACCTAAACGTTCAACCGATGAATGGATAAATACAATGTGATATATCCATACAATGGAATACCATTCAGCAATAAAAAGGAAGGAAATACTGACATGTACTAATAACATTTCAACATAACTTGAAAACATCATGCTAAGTAAAAGAAGCCAGTCACAAAAGACCACAGACATGTATTATATGGTTCGACTTATATGAATGTCTTGAATAGGCACATCTGTGGAGACAGAAAGCAGATTCATTGTTGCTTACATCTGGGGAAGGGGGTTGTTTGGGGAGGATACAGAAATGGGAAGTGACTACTAAAGGGCCTAACATTTATTTTTGTGGTGATGAAAATATTTTTTTCTACAATGTTTATTTTTGAGAGAAAGAGAGTGGGGTGGGGCAGACAGAAAAAGAAAAGGAGACAGAGGATCCAAAGTGGGCTCTGTGCTGACAACAGAGAGACTGATGTAGGGCTCGAACTCCCACACTACGACATCATGGCCTGAGGGGAAGTCAGTCAGATGCATAACCGACTAAGCCACCCAGGGTCCCCGAAAATATTCTAAAATTAAGTGTGGATGGTGTGCCTGGCTGGTTCAGTCAGTGGAGGGTGTGACTCTAGATCTCTGGGTTGTGAGTTCGAGCCCCATGCTGGGTGTAGAGATTACTTAAAAATTTAAAAAAAAAAAAAAACTTTATAAATAAATAGATAAAATTGACTGTGGTTATAGTTGTGCGACTATGAATACGCTAAAAACCACTGAGTACACTTTAAATGAGTGAACTGTACAACACATGAATATGCATGTGAATTGTATCTTAATAAAATGTTTAAGTATATGATACTATCTATAAATCAGTCTTAGCAAATGAACAAACAAAAAGCCATATTAAATCTCTATATCTAACAACCAATTTACAGGAAACACAGAGAACAGAAAGACACTACACACTACTGGGATGCAACCAGCCAAATACAGAATAACCCCATTTCTCTAGCAACAGGTAACAAGTCAAAAAAGAGGGAGGAGTGGTTTGGGAAATACAGTAGGAGCCTACAGATTAAAAGATTTAAGAGACATACCAACCAATCACAATAAATGGACCTTATCTGGATACTAATCCAAATAAACTCTAATGTGTTTTATACACACATGCACATGCATATGTTACACATAAAAGTTAACTGGGGAAATTTTAACATTGACTGGATCTTTAATGGTAAATTACTAGTATTAATCATGTTTAGTTGTAATTTCAAAAACAGCAGGGCTCCTGGGTGGCTCATGTCAGTTAAGCATCTGACTCTTGGTTTTGGCTCAGGTCGTAATCTCATGGATCATGGGTTCGAGCCCCACATTGGGCTCTGCCCTCTCTCCCTCTCTCTGTCTCCCACACCCCGTGCTCTCTCCCTAAATAAATAAACTTAAAAAAAGAAAGAGCCCCCAGTAAACCCAAACATATACAGGAATTTGATATGATAGAGATGGCACTGCAGGCCACTGGGAAAAACATACTATCCAGTAAATGGTTCTGAGCCAAATAATTATCCCTTTGGGGGGAAAATGACACTGGATACCAACTGTATCAAAATCAATTCCAGACTGTTTCAATTCTTATAAAAGCAACACCTCTAATTTTTAAAGAAATCTGAGTGGAGAAAAATTTCTTATGGAGAACACAAGAAATGCTAAAACCAAAAGAACAACTCTGTTAAAAATTGAATTTGTTTTTTTGAAAGAAGCCACATAGAACGTAAAAAGACAAGCCAAACTAGAAGGATATCTGAAACATGAACAGTGAAAAATAATTACCCAGAATATATAAAGTATTCATATTCTGGGTGGCTCATTCAGTCGAGTGTCCAACTCTTGATTTCAACTCAGGTCATGATCTCAGGTTGAGCCCCCATCAGTCTCTGCGCTAACAGCATGGACCCTACTTGAGATTCTCTGTCTCCTTCTCTATCTGCCCCTCCTTTGCTCATGTGCTCTGTTTTTCTCAAAAATAAATAAATGTTAGGGGAGCCTGGGTGGCGCAGTCGGTTAAGCGTCCGACTTCAGCCAGGTCATGATCTCGCGGTCTGTGAGTTCGAGCCCCGCGTCGGGCTCTGGGCTGATGGCTCAGAGCCTGGAGCCTGTTTCCGATTCTGTGTCTCCCTCTCTCTGTGCCCCTCCCCCGTTCATGCTCTGTCTCTCTCTGTCCCAAAAAAATAAATAAACGTTAAAAAAAAATTTTAAAAATAAATAAATAAATAAATAAATGTTAAAAAAAAAAAAGAATATTAAAAAAAAAGGACAGTCAACCTTATTAGTCAAAATGCAAACTTAGATCACAATGAGATACCATCCTACCCTTAAGATTGCCAAACATTAGGGGCGCCTGGGTGGCTCAGTCGGTTAAGCGACCGACTTCGGCTCAGGTCATGATCTCACAGTCCGTGAGTTCGAGCCCCACGTTGGGCTCTGTGCTGACAGCTCAGAGCCTGGAGTCTGCTTCAGATTCGGTCTCTCTCTCTCTCTCTCTGACCCTCCCCTGTTCATGCTCTGTCTTTGTCTCAAAAACAAATAAATGTTAAAAAAAATTTTTTTTAAATATTTATTTTGAGAGAGAGACAGAGACAGAGACAGAGACGGCATGAGCAGAGGAACGGCAGAGAGAGAGGGAGACACAGAATCCAAAGCTGTCAGCACAGAGCCTGACAGGCTCAAACTCACAAACCACGAGATCATGACCTGAGCCAAAGTCAGTCACTCAACTGACTGAACCATCCAGGAGCCCCTATTGCTTCAAAATTTGTATGTACATTACCTATTTTTGTATATCGAATATCACATAATTTTTAAATGTTTAAAGTAAAGAAAATAATGCTGCTGATGTGTACCATTTTGAGTGGTCAATAGTAGTGATCCACTGACATTTTGCCTCCCATCTCACTTGCGTCTAGTAGCATCAATATACCAAAATGCAGCCATGCAAAGTATAAACTAATGCTAAATATTTCCCATCAGATTCCAATTCAAAGAACGTGATCCAAAAGACACGGACAATCTCAATACCACCTCCAGTGTCTACTTCAAACTCTCATTTATCTAAAATATCTAAATATCTAAAGTATTTACTTTACTCTGGTTTAGGTTAGTAGTTCTCAAACTTTAGCCGGTGTCAGAATTAACCTAGCTTGTTAAAACAGACTGTTGGACTCCATTCCCAGAATTTGAGCAGCAGGTCTGGAGTAAGGGCCAAGAATTTGTTTCAAGCAAGATCCCAGGTTGATGCTACTGGTTCAAGAACCACATTATTAGGAGCCACAATTTTAGGGTACAACTCTAGGGTAATAAATAAAACATATAGCAAGCAACTCAACTGTCACCAATGAGAAAGCATCAAAGAATTCTACTGAACGATTTTCCTCTAAGCTACTTATAAATAATGTGAATTCATCAATGTACACTGGATACATATATATCAGGCAAATTACATTAGTGCACTGCTGATGGCACAAGTGGTGGTTAGAAACCTCTGCTCAGGAGTCAGCGATCTACATTTGAATCCTGGCTTCCCCACATGCAAACTTTATGATATTTTAGGAATGTTACTGGCCTATCTCAGCTTCTTTATCCATAAAATGAAGATAACAATGCCTTAAAGGGTTACTGAGATAAATAAGTCCAATTCATGCTGACTGTGACAGGGTCAGTGCCTGGCATAGAAAGCCCTTAGTACATGTTAGCTATCTTCACCATCATTATTAATAATGCTTTCCTATTCCACATGTGTCACGGCCAATGTCTCATCTATCTCTATATCACTTCAAGAATACTTCCAAGCAGTTGTGGAAAAGGCTTATACCATCTAATTACATATCCCCCATGTCCATTCTCATTTCTGTCACCATCTCCTTTATATTCACTTAAGACTCTGGCAGCTGACTCAATTTTCTTCCCCCAACCGAGTCTTGACGGCATCCCTAGTGCCTTCAACAACCCTTCAAACAACCCAGTTCAAGAGGCTGGTCAGGGCAGACTGAGGCTCTTCCTTTTTCCTAAATTTTAATTTCACCATGACTCAAGACTGCAGCAATCCTTTCATCAAGAGCCAGCACAGATCTGCCAGTCTAATTAGGATAAATTTTGGATGTTTTACATTTCATTCAAAACCATGAAATGCTCAACATTTTAATATGAAATGAAAATATGAAATTTTAAACAGTATGTACAGTGTTCTCTAATTTGAGGAATCTCTGATTCTAGCAGCAACACTCTCCCTAGATCCAATTAAGACATTAAACAATTTCCCATTAATTAGCCATTCAACAGACTGACCTAGATCCACAAAGATTACCTTAATCCCTTAACTCCTTGAATTTCTCCCAATTTATCAACCCTCTCTGGTTTTTGCTTCCTTCTTACATACTTTATACTTTATTGCCCTGGCAAAAAGCTAACCCTGGGTCACTTCAATTTTCACTCTAAAAGCTGGGCTGCTAAGTGCTGTAAGAGAAAAAAACAAAACAAAACAAAAAAAACAAACTCAACCTCCCTGCATTATGGGTATTACCAATTCTAGGTCTAAGATCTCTATGCTTGCTGTCTGGAAATCTTTCCAGGGTGCTCTAGCTAGATTTTGCACCAAAGGTTACTGCTTTCAAACCCCTTTCTCTATATCCTTTCTTTTAACAGAAGACCAGACCTCCTATTTTATAAAGGCAGTAATCAACAGATAGTAGCAATTCTCTCAAATCTCCTCTCCAATGCCATCCCCAATAACCTGCATCCTCCAACATTCTCTTCTTTCATCCTAACACAAATGACACAGCAAGAGGTGTCTGTCTTTGCTCGCATCTTAGGGGTCTTACTTCATCAGTTATCTCCTCTCTCCCATGGTGCAGCCTCTATTTCCCATCATCATGAGTAACCTCACATCTCTTTCATCTTTTTTTAAGCCTTTCCTCACCCTACATCTTCTTCTACTCCCTAGAGCCAAATTCTTGAAAGAGTGGTCTATACTGTCTTCACTTCCATTCACTTAGCCTGCTCCCAACCAAAGTTCCATTGGCACTGCTATTGCCAAGATGATTCATGGAACACAATCCTTATGTGGCATCTCTGCAGGAAAACACTGTTAGCCATTCATTGTCACCCCCTTAACTTGCATACCATCCTCTACAGTCTTCTTCCTCCATTTATCCATGTTGTTCTTCCCTATGTTCTGTCTACAGCCCTATAGGCCTATTCATGTACTCACTCTACCTAGGATATCACATATATTTCCGTGGCTTCAATTACCAACTACCTATTAATAACTGGATCATCTGGATTTGTTTCCTGATGAATTCTGAAACATGCAATAATGTATAACTTTTCAGTAAGGTTATCAGGTTACATTTAGTTAATCTTTAAATACAGGTAAATATTTATGCCTAGTATTTAAAATAATACTGTACACTGTTTTGTCTACCTGTATATAGTCTACATTGCAATTAGTCAATATAATATATCACAGTGGAACAATTACTCTTTTTTTTTTTGGTATCATAACAGCTTTGAGATATAATTTACACACCATACATTTCACCCATTTGAAGTATACAATAGTTTTTAGGACATTCAGGGTTGTGTAAACATTTCCAAAATCAATTGGAGTTATTTTCATTACTACAAAAAGAAACTACAAAAAAAGTAATTTCATTACTACAAAAAGAAGACTATCCTTTAGTAGTCATCCCCCATCCCCGCCCCAGCTTCTGCCCACCCTCCCATCCCAATGCTACACAACGATTAATATACACTGACTCCATAGATTTGCATCTTCTGAACAGTCATATAAATGGAATCCTACAGTATGTGTCTTCTGTGACTAATTTCTCCTATTTATCCATGTTGTTAGCTTTTAACAGTATTGCATTCCTTTTTATTGTTGAATAATATTCCATTATAAAGATATGCCACATATTATTTATTTATTCATCAGCTGACAGACATTTGGATCGCTTCCATTTTTTGACTACTATGAATAATGCTGCTATGAATAAGTTTTTATGGGGACATACGCTTTTATTTCTTTTGGATACATAACTTGGAATGGAATTAATGGATCATATGGTAACTAAATGTTTAACTTTCTGAGAATGCCAAACTATTTTCCCAAGTGGCTATACCTTTTTATAATCCTACCAACAATGATGAGGGTTTCAATTTCACTATATCCTTACTGACACTTCTTATTATGTTTTTATTATTTAGCCATCCTAGTAGGTTTTGTGAAATGGCAACTCCTTGTGGTTTTTCCCTATGACCAATGACAGTTGGCATTTTCCCACATGCTTATCAGTCAACTGTATATCTTCTTTGGAGAAATGTCTATTCAAGTCCATTGTCCACTTTTGAATTGGGTTGTCTTTTTATTATTGAGTTTTAAGAGTCCTTCAAATATTCTATCCCTATCTGATGTGATTTGCAAATACTTTCCTCCATCCTGTGGGTTTCTTTTTACTATCTTGATAATGTCTTCTGAAACACAAAGATGTTTAACTTTAATGAAGTGCAATTTATCCATTTTTATGTGATCGTTTGTGCTTTTTTGATGTTGTTGCTAAGAAACTACTAATTAATCCAAAATCACAAAGACTTGCACCTAGGTTTTTTTTCCTCCATTTTTTTTAAGAATTAACCCTTACATGTAGGTCTTATATACATTTTGAGTTAATCTTATAGTGTAAGGTAGAGGTCCAACTTCATTCCTGTGCATGAGGATATCCAGTTCAGTTGTCCCAATACCATTTGTTGAAAAGATTTTTTTTTTCCTGGTGAATTCCCGTTTTGTTGTTTCCTGTTTGGGCACCCTTGAAAATCAATTTACTATATATGTAAAAGTTTATTTCTGGACTCTCGGTTCTATTCCATTGATCCACATGCCTATCCTTATGCCAGTATTATACACTCTTGATTTATGAACCATTGCTTTTGATTGGTAAACTGTTAAAACAGTACTACTAACATCTGAAGACTTCATTCAATAAGCCAAGAAAATAGAAAATTAGTTAAAAATAAAATTCAAGAGATTATCCACACCAGATGATAAAAAAAAAAATCTGTGCACAACTAAAAAAAATTTTAAGATGCTACTGTGCACAACTAAAAAAAAAAAATGTTTATGGGGCTACTCATAAAAAAACAAAATATGTAATGGGGGCAGGAAGACGGTGTGTAAGGAAGTTTAGTTTCTGAGAAGAAAAGGTAGCGACACAAATTTCATATGCCAGACTTGAATCATCCACTCAACTGCAGCTCCCTTTAGCCAGCATACTTCAAATAAACTGCTGGATTTGCAAATAAGCAGGTTTGGGCATATTCTGCAAGACCAACACCTTGGGAATGTAAGCAGCTTAAAACTCTCCTGAGCTGAGTGTCTCTGGATCACTCTCAAGAAAACCCCACAAGTCCCTTAACATATTCAAAACTGAGCTCATCATGTCTCTCACTGATCTTGCTTCACCTATTGTTTTTACCCTATCTGTAGATAATAGCACTTTTCAAAAGTAGGATATTAAATTACCTCAAAAAGTGGTTCTGAGAATTAAATGAGATAAACGTTAACAAAAGCACAGTTTGAATCACAGAGTAGGTAGTCATCAATGTGTATTTCCTTTTTCTACAGGTTGTGGTCTGTATTTTCAATTTTAAATCCTATTATTTCTGAACACTGAATTTTTATGGTAGAATACCATTAACAGCCCCTTGCCTGTATATTGAGAACACCTTCCAGGAGGACTGAAGACTGAAAAGGGCTACTTAGCTTTGAACAGGAACCATGAATTCTAGATACACATTTTATCTCACTAAAAGATACTCCACTTTAAAGCAATGACGGCTGCAATTTGTTTTTTAATCTTTTCTTAGCCTTTAAGTATGGGTTACATTGTGTGTGATCATTAGAAGCACCAACTAGTTCTGCCTCAGGGTATTAGAGGAATTTCCCAGAAAAAGATGACATTTCCTAAGTGATTTTTTTTTTCTCAAAGATTCATACTTTATGAACCAACATTGCCCTTTCAAAAACAAAACAAAACAAAACAAAACAAAACCCAGCCCGATGACTTAAAATCTAAATACCAGAATTGCACGTTACCCTTATTACATATAATTTTCCATTCTGAAAATGTTTTCATTATATAATTTGTGCTAATATTAGGTGTACTTTACCTTTTTTCTTTTAATAACAGTTTTATTCAGATACCATAATTCACATACCATAAAATTCACTCCTTTAAAGTATAAATTTAGTGGGTTTTAGTACAGAGTTGTGCTACCATCACCATTACCTAATTTTAGAACAATTTCATCACCATAAAAAGAAACCACATACCCTTTATCATTCATTCTCTATACTTCTCCACAACCCCTGGCAATCACTAATCTATTTTCTGTATCTATAGACTTGACTATCTTGATATTTCATATAAATGGAATCATGTATGTGGCTGGCCTTTTTTTGTCTGGATTCGTAGCACAATGTTTTTAGATTCACCTAGGTTGTAGCATGTATTAGTACTTCACTTCTTTTTATTGCTGAATAGTACTCTATTGTATGAATATTACACATTTTATTTATTCATTCATCAATTGATGGGGACACTGGGTTGTTTCTACATTTGCCTATCACAAATAATGCTACCAAGAACATCTGTGTACATGTTTTCATATCTCCTGAGTATATACCTTACAATCCTACCAGAAGAGTATGAGTGTTCCAATTGCTACATACCGTCCTCAACACCTGCTATTGTCTGTTTGTTTTAGCCATTCTAAAGGGTATGAAGTGATATCTCATTTTCTTTTGATCTGTATTTCTCAGATGACTAATAATGTTGAGAATCTTTTCATGGGCTTATTGGTCATTTGTATAATTTCTTTAGAGACTTTTCTATTCAAGGCCTTTGCCCATTTAAAACTTGGGTTGTCTTTTTACTACTGAGTTCTTTATAATTCTAGGTAAAAACTCCTTATCAGATATATGATTTTCCCCCATCTGTGGGCTGCCTTTTTACTTTCTTGGTATATTTTGAAGCACAAAAGATTTTAATTTTGATGAAGTCCTATTAGATATTTTCTTTTGTCACTGTGTTTTTAGTGTCATACTAAGAAAACATTGCTTAATCTGAGGTTATGAATATCTACACCTGTGTTTTCTCCTGAGACTTTCACAGTTTTATTTCTTACATTTAGATCTTCGGTCAACCTTGAATTAATTTTGTATATGCTGTGAGGCAGAGGTCCAATTCTTATACCAGTACTGCAGTCTTGGCTACTGCAGGTATACAGTAAGTTTTGATATTGCTAAGTTTGAGTCCTCCAACTCTGTTCTTTTTCAAGACTGTTTTGACTACTTTGGAGTCACTTGTATCCACATAAATTCTAGAATCAACTTGTCAAAATCTGTTAAAAAAGAAAAAAAAAAGCAAGCCAGCTTGAACTCTGATAGGAATTGCAGTGAATCTGGAAATCATGTAAGGAATATTTCAGTTTACCGTTATTAACTCTTCTAATCCATTCACATACAGTGTCTTTCCATTTATTCAGGTCTTTTTTGATTTCTTTCAATAAAGTAAATAGTTTTCAGGGTAGAAGTCTTTTATTTTTTATTTTCTTAATGTTAATTTTTGAGAGAGAGAGAGAGTGAGTGAGTTGGGGAGGAGCAGAGAGACAGGGAGACACAGAATCCAAAGCAGATTCCAGCCTCTGAGCTGTCAGCACGGAGCCAGACACAGGGCTCCAACTCAGGAAGGATGAGATCACGACTTGCGCTGAAGTCAGATACTCAACCAACTGAGCCACCCAGGTGCCCCCAGGCACTTTAACAAGACTTTAACAAAGTCTTAAACTTTTGTTAAATTTATTTTCCAGTATTTATTCTTTGTAATGGAACTGTTTTCTTAATTTCATTTTCAGATTGTTCATTGACAGTGTGCTGAAATAAAACTGCTATGTATGTAGTGACCTTATATCCTGAACCTAGCTGAACTCACACATTAGAGTTGCAATAGTTTTTTTAGTGGATTCCTTAGGATTGTCCATATACAAGATTAGGTCATTTTCAAATAGAGGATAGTTTTACTTACTTCCAATCTGAATGCCCTTCCTTCCTTCCTTCCTTCCTTCCTTCCTTCCTTCCTTCCTTCCTTCCTCCCTCCCTCCCTTCCTTCTTTTCTTTCTCTTTCTTCCTTCCTGTCTTCCTTCCCTTCCAATCTGAACATCTTTCCTTCCTTCCTTCCCACCCTTCCTCCTTTTTCTTCCTTCCTTCCTTCTCTTTCTTTTTCTTTCTTTCTTTCTCTCTCTCTCTCTTTCTTTCTTTCTTTCTTATCTGTCTTCCTTCCCTTCCCTTTTTTATCCCTAATCATCCTGCTTAGAACCTCTAGTACAATGTTGAATAGGAAGAACAAGAATACATATCTTTGTCTTATTCCTCATTTCAGGGGTAAAGCTTTCTTTCCATCTTTTACCATTAATATGAAACCAACTGTAGATATTTTGTAGATGCTCTTTATCAGCTTGAGGAGGCTCCCTTCAATTCCTAGTTTGAATATTTTTATCATGAGAGGGTATTACACTTTATCAAATGTTATATCTGCATCTATTATGATGATCATGTGGTTTTGTCCTAATATATACTATGTTGACTGATTTTCATATGTTGAACCAGCTTTGCATTCCAGGAATAAATCTACTAGGTCATGATGTATAGTCATTTTTTTTTTTTTAATATTGCTGAATTCAATTTGCTCCCAGTTTGTTGAGGATATGTGTGTCTATAAGAGACTCTGGTTTGTGTTATTCTTTTCTTGTGATACATATGAGTTGGAAAATGTTACCTCCTCCCTCTAGCCTACGGCTTTTCTTTGTGGGAAGTTTCAGGATTATGGATTTAATCTTTTTACCTGTTACAAATCTATTCAAGATTTTCTATCTCCTCTTGAGTCAGTTTTGGTAGTTTGTGTCTTTTTAGGGATTTTTCCATTTCATCTAGGTTATGTAATTTGTTGGCATATAATTGTTCAAGTATTCCCTTATTATCTGTTTCATTTCTGTAAGATAATTTGAGTCTTTTCTTTCTTCCATCAGTCTAACTAAAGGTTTGTCAATTTTGCTGACATTTTCAAAGAACCAAATTTTGATTTCACCGATTTTCTCTATTGTTTTTCTATTCTCGATTTCACTTTTGTTTTCTCTAATCTTTATTATCTTTTACCTTCTGTTTGCCATAAGTTTAGTTTACACTTTGTTTCTGATGTAGGGATTTACAGCTATACATTTTCCTAGGCATGGCTGAAGCTTTATCCAGTAAGTTTTGACATAATGTGTTTTCTTTTTTTTTTTCTTTTTCTTTTTTTTTTTTTTTGAGACAGAGAGAGACAGAGCATGAGCAGGGGAGGGGCAGAGAGAGAGGGAGACACAGAATCTGAAACAGGCTCCAGGCTCTGAGCTGTAAGCACAGAGCCCAACGCAGGGCTCGAACTCATGGACTGTGAGATCATGACCTGAGCTGAAGTCAGACGCTTAACCGACTGAGCCACCCAGGCGCTCCTTGTGTTTTCATTTTTATTCATCTTCAATTTCTTCCAATCTTCTTCTCCAACTTCTTCATCTTTGACCCAATGGTTATTTAGAAGTATGCTATTTAATTTCCACATCATTTGTGAATTTCCCAATTTCTTTCTGTTACTGATTTCTAATTTTATTCCACTGTGGTCAAGGAACATATTTATGTAATTTTAGTATCTTCTAATTTATTGAGACTTCTTTTATGGCCTAATGTATTATCTACTTTATAGAATGTCCCATGTAAATCTGAAAAGAAATGTATATGTATATTCTAACATTGTTGGGTAAAGTGTTCTACAGATGTTTGTTATGCAGCCAAAACAATCCCAAAAAGTAGGAACAAATTTGGAAGATTACATAAGCTAACTTCAAGACTTAATTATACCCATATTTTCTGTAAAAAATGTTTTCTCAGAACAATGCGCTTATATCAAACATACTGCCTCTTTAAAAAAGACTTACTATAAAGCTAGAGCAATAGACAGTGAGGTAATGGCATAAAGATAGATACACAAATCAACAAAACTGAACAGAGTTCAGAAAGAGACCCATACATATATGATCAACTGATTTTCAACAAAATGCTACAGTAATTGGAAGTGCTGGAAGAGTATCAACCTTTACCTCACAGTACACACAAATATTAATTCAAAATAAACATAAACCTAAATGTCAAAATGAAACTAACAAATTCCAGAAGGAAACAGGGAAAAAAAAATCTTTGCTTATGAAACTTTGAGGTAGATAACTGTTTCACAAAGCATGAACCAACCATAAAAGACAATCGATAAATTGGGCTTCAAGACTCTAAAACTTTTGCTCTTCATAAGACACTGTTAAGAAAATAAAAAGGCAAACAAAAGACTGAGAGAAAAATATTCACAACACACGTATCTGACAAAAAACTTGTATCTAGATTAAAAAACTCAATTTAGTAATTAAAAATAAACCAACCCAACTTTTAAAATGAGCAAAAGAGTCAGACACCACACAAAGAAGATATATGATTAGCCTGTAAGTGTGTAAATAGAACAAAAAAAGCTAGACATCATTAGTCATCAGAAAAATGCATTTTAAAGCCATAATGAGATACTCCCATATACTCACTAAAATGCTAAGAATTAAAAAGACTGCCAATACAAAATATTGGTTAAGATGTGGAATAACTGGGGCGCCTGGGTGGCGCAGTCGGTTAAGCGTCCGACTTCAGCCAGGTCACGATCTCGCGCTCCGTGAGTTCGAGCCCCGCATCAGGCTCTGGGCTGATGGCTCAGAGCCTGGAGCCTGTTTCCGATTCTGTGTCTCCCTCTCTCTCTGCCCCTCCCCCGTTCATGCTCTGTCTCTCTCTGTCCCAAAAATAAATAAACGTTGAAAAAAAAAATTAAAAAAAAAAAGATGTGGAATAACTGGAACTCATACTTATGGTAGGAATATAAAATACTACAACCATTTTGGAAAAGACTTTCAAAGTTTTTTATAAAGCTAAATACACTTATTATAATCCAGCCATTTTACTCCTAGGTATTCATCCAAGAGAAAAAAAAAACACACACAGACTTGTAACAAATATCATAGCAGTTTTACTCATAACTGCCAAAAACTGAAAAGAACCCAAATGTCCAATAACAGATGAATGGATAAGCAAATTGTGATATATTCATACAATGGAACATGCATCAGCAATTAAAAATACTGAACTCCTGGGGCTCCTGGGTGGCGCAGTAGGTTGGGCGTCCGACTTCAGCCAGGTCACGATCTCGCGGTCTGTGAGTTCGAGCCCCGCATCGGGCTCTGGGCTGATGGCTCGGAGCCTGGAGCCTGTTTCCGATTCTGTGTCTCCCTCTCTCTCTGCCCCTCCCCCGTTCATGCTCTGTCTCTCTCTGTCCCAAAAATAAATAAACGCTGAAAAAAAAAAAATTAAAAAAAAAAAAAACATTGAAAAAAAAATTAAAAAAAAAAATACTGAACTCCTACGTAAACAAAAAAATATTAATATTGTATTACAAAAACAGACACAAAAGAGTATGTATTATGATTACCTTTATATGAAATTGTGGAAAAAGCACACTCATCCATAATGACAAAAAGCAGATGAGTATTTGCCTGGGGCTGGAGGAAAAGACTACAAGGGGCAAATATTCTATATCCTGAATGTGATGGTGCTTACAAGGAAGTAACCATTTGTTAAAACTCAAGCTAAATACTTAAAATGGATAAATATATCCCAATAAAGTTTATTAAAAGCAGCTGCTACTTGCATAGAGGTGACAAGTGAGGGTGACATGTTTCATTTTCTCCTTCGAATTTATATTACCAATTATGTGTATTACCTCTGTAATTTAAAACAAGCTCATTATCCTACTGAGTAATGCTCAAATTATTTAAAACCCTTCCTAAATTAATTTGCTTCAAAGATTAATTTTTCTATAACATACAATTACCAATAACATTCTATCTTTTTCTCCTATTAAAACTGTATTATGGGGGCGCCTGGGTGGCGCAGTCGGTTAAGCGTCCGACTTCAGCCAGGTCACGATCTCGCGGTCCGTGAGTTCGAGCCCCGCGTCGGGCTCTGGGCTGATGGCTCAGAGCCTGGAGCCTGTTTCCGATTCTGTGTCTCCCTCTCTCTCTGCCCCTCCCCCGTTCATGCTCTGTCTCTCTCTGTCCCAAAAATAAACAAACGTTGAAAAAAAAAATAATAAAACTACAATGATGTTTACATGACAGTTATTTAATGTTATACTTATTCATTTGATGCAAAAGTTATTTTATTTACAGTACTGTTAAGTAGCCAAACTAACATTATTAAAGTCTATTAGGCAGAAGTGAACAAAAAAGGCAAGAGGATGCCCTATCTTTTCTGAAGACCCCTAAAACACACCGAGACACCAGACACCAGGCATCTTTTACCTCACATCACTCACACACACACACACACACACACACACACACACACACACACACAGTAACCATATTCTGAAAATTTGCAACACCAAAACTGTCTCTTTCTTAGAGTCATCTTAGTGCCCCCTTCAGTGATCGAAGGAAGGTGGAACTCCAATCTCTCCAATACAACTGGGGGTGTAATACACTACCCCAGAATCTATAGCTATAGCCTGAATTCAACACTTGGCAACAGTCACAACTAGGGTGTTCCTATAACACCTAGGCCTGCGTGTCCGGCTCCCTGATTTCTTCAGGGTTGTACATTCAGAACTTTAAAACTAAGTTTTTTTTTTCTGCTTCCTTCTCCCTTTTCTATTCCTAAGAAGGTGTGAGCTCTAGATTTCCTTTCAAGGCTGTCCCTACCCTGCACAGATTTGCTCAACCTCCCTTCCACCCCAGTACCTGTTCTGCTGTGAAGAGTATACATATTTCTCTCAGAAATGGGTCGAGTACTTACTATGTTTACCAAGAGAAAAAACATAAGGAGGGATATTTTGGTCACATTATTTTTAAAGTTTAGTTATGACTCTAAAAGTATCACATCCTCACTTATACAAATAAAATCATGTTCACAAATACAAAATCTTAGAATGAAAGTGAAAAACCTGGCTGGGACCCCTATGAACTGCATGGAGCTAATGTCCAGTTCAGAACTGGAAGACTGAACTGGTAACTAATACAACTTACTCAGATTGTGCTGTTATTATGAAAATTATCTAGATATCTTTGACAAAAGCTAAACAATATATTATATTTAAGAACTTATTACCAGGAGAGAAGTAGTAAGTAATCTAAAATTGTGTTTCCCAGGGCAGATGGGTGGCTCAGCTGGTTAAGCACCAACTTCGGCTCAGGTCATGATCTCACCATGGTTGGCGAGTTCGAGCCCCACATTGGACTCTGTGCTGACAGCTAGGAGCCTGGAGCCTGCTTCAGATTCTGGGTCTCCCCGCGCCCCCTGCCCCTCCCTGCTTGCACTCTGTCTCTCTCTCAAAATAACATTTAAAAAATTTTTTTAATAAAACAATAAATAAAATTGTGTTTCTCAATATCCTTCACAACATGGCACACAAAGAAAATGTTTATACAGCACACTGAGCTTAATGAACAACGCTGCAAGGGTTCCACTACCCAGGTCTTTGGTTGGCTGCGCCTAGGACACCACAGCAAATGGGCAACACAGACTCTCACGCTAATGCTGAGACATTTGCATGCACTGCAACAAACCAAAGGGAAATTCATTATACACAGTCATAATAAATTAGCTTAAGAAAAAAAAATTTGGTTTTTCCTGCTATTATAATTCACATATCTTGTTCAAACCATGAAATGTTCAAGGCCCAGTTCATGTCATCTCTGCTTTAAAGCTCTCCCAAACCTACAAGGCTGGAATTCACCTGTCCTTCTGTATGTTCCCAAACTATGTTTACTTCCTAAAAAAAAAAAAAGTTTATTTATTTTTTGAGAGAGAGAGAGAGAGAGCGAGCAAGCTGGGGAGGGGCAGAGAGACAGGGAGAGAGAAATCTCAAGCAGGCTCCATGATGTCAGCCCAGAGCCCAAAGCAGGGCTCAAACTCACCAACTGTGAGATCATGACCTGAGCCAAAATCAAGAGCCAGACACTTAACCGACAGAGCCACCCAGGTGCCCCTATCTTTACTTTCTTTAAATTTTTTTTTAAATGTACATTTATTTCTTTTTGAGAGACAGAATGAGACAGAGCATGAGCGGAGAAGGGGCAGAGAGAGGGAGACACAGAGTCCGAAGCAGGCTCCAGACTCCAAGCTGTCAGCACAGAGCCCAATGTGGAGCTTGAACTCATGAACTGTGAGATCATGACCCGAGTCGAAGTCAGACACTTAACCAACTGAGCCACCCAGGCGCCCCATTTTCATTAAACAACTGCATTCGGCTTTATAGTTACCTTTAGCTACCTTTACCTTTCGTCTACTATATTAAATGCCCCTTGAGGGCAGGGATCTTGTTTCATTCATTTTTATTTCCCTCTGATCCACAATATCAAAAAAGGGTCGTTTGCACAACCAATGTTAGATCTGAACTTGGGGTGAGTCATATCCAATGACAATGCTGTTTGCACTTTACTGTAATCACAGTATATAGTCTATGTATTTTCTCCCTCTATCTTCCAAATCTAGATTAACTTAGCTCCAACGCTCTCAAATATCCCACTTTCTCAGTTTCAAATGCTCAAAATAGAGAAAAGTATGTTTGCATTAGCCCTACATTCACAAAATTTAGAAAACAAAACCAAACATCCAGCCCTTACAGAACTTTAACATCAAGTATGAATTCCTTTATTTCTAGCAAAAACAACGTTTCCAAAACTCAATGCATAACTGAAAACCACGCTGCTGCCACCAGCCACAGTCCAAACTGTAAACTGTAACTGTAAACTGTCCAAAGGGAGTAAGGAAGCATTTCATTTATTTTTTTAAATATAATTTATTGTCAAATTGGCTAACATACATGAGGAAACATTTTAAACTATTGTCATTCTTACTGAATTTCAGCCAATGAGAATATATTTTCATACGGGAGTAAATTTGCATCTTATCACTAAATAGTGTGATAACACTAATTGGGAGTTACTAATTTATAAACTTTTGCCCTAAAATTTGTGAGTATATCTAAATGCTAAAATTTTCTCATTAGAACCGTGATTTATATTTTCCTCTTCTCTTGCTCTTTAAAATATATTTAATTTTTAAATAAAAGCAGAATAGAAGTATAATAAGTGAATAATTTACTAATATGAATTAGTATACAAATTAATGTTATACAGCATTAATCCCAAAATATTCTATCCACTGCCTATGTTTTTGTTTAAAACACCAAATGCTAAAGTCATTAAAATTTTGCTTTTACGAAGTATTTTTTTGTTTTTTGTTTTGTTTTTACAAAGTATTTTTAAAAAAACCTCAATAAATGTTCCTAATTATACCTTATTCTAAAATCAAGATACATAGGGCACCTGGGTGGTTCAGTTGGTTAAGTGTCCAATTTTGGCTCAGGTCATGATCTCATGGCTCATGAGTTCAAGCCCTGCATAGGGCTCTGTGCTGACAGGTCAGTGCCTGGAGCCTGCTACGGATTCTGTGTCCTCCTCTCTCTCTCTCTCTCTGCCCCTGCCCTGCTCATGCTGTCTCTCTCTCAAAAACAAATGAATACTAAAAAAAGGTTTTTTTAAACCAAGATACATTTGTATGACAGTCATGGAACTAAATTCAAGTTAGCAAAATTAGGTTCAAATTTACAAAAAAGGTACTAACTGTGTAGTCTGTGGCTCTCTGCTGAGATTAACACTGTATAACACTTAGTTTGTAGGTTGTTTCTCTATCACGTGTTTGCATCTCTGCCATCTATAACCCAATACCTAGCTAACGTGGTCATCCTTCTCAGGCTACCTAACTCCTTTTCACTTGCACATTTGAATTCTGAGAGGAAGATGCAGATACTATCCAACCTCTAATTATTTAAATGCCTGTCCAGCTACCTTCCTCCATACTCTGTTCAGCTTTCTACTGGTCTCTCTACTGTTACCTTAAACACAGAAAAATGACAACAGTGTCTACCTTAACACCTTCTGTATACATCATAAAGACATCCAGATCAGCTGGATCTTTACCGGCTTTGCTATTCTGAGATAAGGAATGCAAAGAAAGAATATAGTGTTTCAACATAGGAAGGTCCATCGCACAAATTCATTGCTGTCCCATTTGATCCCTCTATAATTCTAATGCTTCTACATTTAATAATAAAATTTTCTGTTGTGTAAGTTTTCTTAACAGTCAAGGTATAAAAAACTGGAATACATAAAACTGTTTCAAAGACACATACAGTGTTTTAATACCTTTCTAATAATGTATAGCATTCATTAGTCATTTTCATTTTAAAAAGTAAAAGAGGGGTGCCTGGGTGGCTCAGTAGGTTGGGATCTGACTTTGGCTCTGGTCATGATCTCACGGCTCATGAGCTGGAGCCCCACATTGGGCTCTGTACTGACAGCTCGGAGCCCGGAGCCTGCTTCAGATTCTGTGTCGCCCTTTCTCTCTGCCCCACCCCAGCTCATGCTCTGTCTCTCTCTCTCTCTCTCTTTCAAAAATAAACATTAGAAATAATAATAATAATAAAATAAAAAGTGAAAAGAAAAATTACTATCAAAATATTGCAAATATGGAGTCACCTTTATTTCCATAAAGTGTAACAATTTCCACACTATTTTTATAAAACTTAACTACACATTATCACCAACCTATTCTGAGTAAGGTAAGATTATTCTCTTATTTCTTTTTAGCTGGAGAGTAGAGAAGGCAAAATTATTTAAAATATTATTTATTAATTTACTATGTCATACCCAACCCCAAACAACTGCTCAAGAAGGTTCTTTAGGGTCTGTAAATGTGTGGAATAGCAGGTATTTTTACTTTGAAATTTCATATCAAAAGTACATTTTTAGCCTCAGCAATCAGACAACACAAAGGAATAAAAGGCATCCAAATCGGCAAGGAAGAAGTCAAACTTTCACTCTTCACAGATGACATGATACTCTTTACGGAAAACCCAAAAGACGCGACCAAAAACCTCTAGGGCTGATCAATGAATTCAGCAAAGTCGCAGGATATAAAATCAATGCACAGAAATCGGTTGCATTTCAATACACCAACAATGAGGCAACAGAAAGAGAAATCAAGGGGGGCGCCTGGGTGGCTCAGTCGGTTGAGCGTCCGACTTCAGCTCAGGTCACGATCTCGTGGTCCGTGAGTTCAAGCCCCGTGTCGGGCTCTGGGCTGATGGCTCGGAGCCTGGAGCCTGCTTCCGATTCTGTGTCTCCCTCTCTCTCTGCCCCTCCCCCATTCATGCTGTCTCTCTCTGTCTCAAAAATAAATAAACGTAAAAAAAAAAATTTTTTTAAAGAAAGAGAAATCAAGGAATTGATCCCATTTATAATTGCACCAAAAACCATAAAATACCTAGGAATAAACCTAACTAAAGAGGTGAAAAATCTATACACTGAAAACTATAGAAAGCTTGTGGAAGAAATTTGAAGACACAAAAAATGGAAAAATATTCCATGCTCATGGACTGGAAGAACAAATATTGTTAAAATTTCAATACTACCCAAAGCAATCTACATATTCAATGCAATCTCTATCAAAATAACACCAGCATCCTTCACAGAGCTAGAACAAACAGTCTTAAAATTTGTATGGAACCAGAAAAAGACCCTGAATAGCCAAAGTAATCCTGAAAAAGAAAACCAAAGCTGGAGCCATCACAATGCCTGATTTCAAGATATATTACAAAGCTATAATCAGCAAGACAATATGGTACTGGCACAAAAACAGACATTTAGATCAATGGAATGGAATAGAGAACCCAGAAATGGACCCACAAAACGTATGGCCAACTAATCTTTGACAAAGCAGGAAAGAATATCCAATGGAATAAAGACAGTCTCTTCGGTAAGTGGTGCTGGGAAAACTGGACAGCAACATGCAGAAAAATGAACCTGGACCACTTTCTTACACCATACCCCAAAATAAACTCAAAATGGATGAAAGACCTAAATGTAAGACAGGAAGCCATCAAAATCCTCGAGGAGAAAGCAGGCAAAACCAACTTTGACCTTAGCCGCAGCCACTTCTTACTCAACACGTCTTCAGAGGCAAGAAAAACAAAAGCAAAAATGAACTACTGCGACCACATCAAGATAAAAAGATGTGAAGGAAACAATCAGCAAAACTAAAAGGCAACCAATGGAATGGGAGAAGATATATGCAAATGACATACCAGATAAAGGGTTAGTATTCAAAATCTATAAAGAACTTAACAAACTCAACACCCAAAAAACAAATTATCCAGTGATGAAATAGGCAAAAGACATGAATAGGCACTTTTCCAAAGAAGACATCCAGATGGCTAACAGACACATGAAAAAATGCTGAACATCACTCATCATCAGGGAAATACAAATCAAAACCACAATGAGATATCACCTCATACCTGTCAGAATGGCTAAAATTAACAACTCAGGCAACAAAAGATGTTGGCGAGAATGCCGAGAAAGGGGATCTCTTTTGCACTTCTGATGGGAATGCAAACTGGTGCAGCTACTCTGGAAAACAGTAATGAGGTTCCTCAAGAAATTAAAAATAGAGCTACCCTATAACACAGCAATTGCACTACTAGGTATTTATCCAAGGGATCAGGTGTGCTGTTTCGAAAGGGCACATGCACCCCAATATTTACAGCAGCACTATCGACAATAGCCAAAATATGGAAAGAGTCCAAATGTCCAATGACAGACGAATGAAGAAAGAAGATATGGTATATATGTGTGTGTGTGTGTGTGTGTGTGTGTGTGTGTGTGTGTGTATACAATGGAGTGTTTTACTCCGCAATCAAAAAGAATGAAATGTTGCCATTCGCAACTACATGGATGGAACTAGAGGGTATTATGCTAAGCAAAATTAGTCAGAGAAAGACAAATATCACATGCCTTCACTCATATGTAGAATTTAAAAGACAAAAGATGAATATAAGGGAAGGGAAACAAAAATAATATAAAAACAGGGAGGAGGACAAAACATAAGAGACTCAAATACAGAGAAGAAACTAAGGGTTGCTGGAAGGGTTATGGATGGGGGGATGGGCTAAATGAGTAAGGGACATTAAGGAAGGCACCTGCTGGGATGAGCACTGGGTGTTATACATAGGGGATGAATCATTGGAATCTACTCCTGAAATCATTATTGCACTATATATGCTAACCAACTTAGATGTAAATTAAAAACAAAAACAAAAACAAATTGAGATGTGTGATAAGTATAATCATGGATTTAGAAGACTTAGTATAAAAAAAAGAATGTGAAATATTTCATTAATAATCATTTTATATGTATTAGATGTTGAATTGATAAAAGTCTGGATACACTGATTAAATTAAAATAGGCTAATAAAGATTTTAAAAAGTATATTTTTAATGGGTAATGATACAACAAGTATCATTTGGGGGGTTTTAAGTAGTATAATACTACATGTTTTACTATAATATTGTGACTTATAATAAGAAATATATAGTTACTCTTCATCTAGGTGTTCCTGGCACACAGCTCCAAAAACCCTTAGAGTTTACTAAGTGTTGACAAATATAAAGGTGTCTTTTATTATGTTACTGAAGTGACTTTTGTAAAGCCCCCCTAGGTCACCTAAGGACGGGAATTGGTTGCCAGGGGAAACAACTATGTGATTAAAAGGCTGAAACTTTTGGTACCATCCCCACCCCAACCTTCAAAGAGGGGAGAAGGGCTGGAGATTGACATCAGTAACCAATGGCCAATGCTTTAATCAAGCATGCCTCATAAAAACCCAAAATGACCAGTGCAGAGAACTTCCTGGTTGGTGAAAACATGGAGGTAACAGGTAGAGTGGTACTCTCCAAGAGAGAGCATCTCTTCCATCTGGCTGATCCTGAAATATCCTTTTATAATAAACTGGTAATCTAGTAAGTAAAATGTTTCTCTGGGTCTTGTGAGTCACTCCAGCAAATTAAACAGGAGGAAGAGGTTGTAGGAACCACCAATCTATAGCTGGGAGATCAGAAGCAGGGTGGGAGGCAAGAGGTCTTGTAGAAGTAAGCCCTTAACCTATGGAATCTGATGCTACCTCCAGGTATATAACATCAGAATTGAATTGAATTGTAGGACACCCAGCTCGTGTGGGAGAACTGCTTGGTGTGGGGGAAACAAACACTCACAAGTTAGAATCGGTATCAGAATCGACATAACTTTTAGCACATATGTTAAAACACTCACAGATAAAAGATGATGTCTGGAATTTGCTTCAAAAAAATCCAGGGAAAGATGGAAATGGGTAGAGATATAAATGAACAAGACTAGCCATAAATTATAACTGGTTTTAAATGGTACATGGTAGTTCAATATATCATTCTCTGTGCTTTTGTGTATGTTTGTAAGTTTTCTAAAATATAGGGTTTGGCATCTTAAATGTGCTGTGTTAAATAACACAAGTACTGGAATAAAAAAAAATAAAAACTGGTTACCAACTGGTAAGTGGTGAGTGGCCAACATTCATTATTTTTCTATGTCCTCAGTTTCCACATCTGTGGAAAAAAAGTCTGAACTCATTAAATCCTGACATTTCTGCTAGTTCAATTTTTTTTTTATGATTCAATTGAGTATGACCTCTACACTCTGAATTTTGTTTACCAATTCTAACTATAATCTAAAATGCATTTACAGCTAAATTTGATATATATAATCAACTGAAAATTGTCTACAACTGTGACCAAAATAACATTATAGTCTTACCTCAGCTGGGCCAGTGTTCCTAGGCATTATGTTCCCCAAATATTCTGCATTTCCAGAAACACCTTTTCTTCATGTACTCTCTCTTAGACCCCTTTATTCTCTACAACTAATGACGCCAAATAAAATAGGGCCCATTAACCATAATCTGTTCCAGTTTCCCTACACTACTTCAGCCCATCCTCACTCCCGTCGCTTCTCCAAAGTCCTTTCCACCCGATGCCCTTCAAAATCTAACCACAACTTCTATCTCTTACTTCACCTCCCTAACAGCTCTCCACTTACTCTTGGCTCAATCATTTATTCCTTTTCTAGCCAGCTCCTTAACTCTTTTGCTCTGGCTCCTTCCATTTAGCCTACAAACAACAGCCAATTCCATTCTTCTAAACAAATAAAAAACAACAAAATGCCTTCTTTTAACCCTACTTCCTCCTCCTGCTAACCTGTGGCCCCTCCTTCCCATGGCTGCCAAATTTTTAAATTGAGTTTCTACTGACCAGTTCTACTACCTGAACTGCAATTCACTTCTCACTCCATCATAATCTAGCTGCCAGCCTCCTCCACTCTGGGTTTTCCACTTCTGCCTGGCCCCCAATTGCCAAATATAATGAAGGGCTTACTTCAGGTCCTTATACATCTCTTCTCTGCAGCACTGATATTGCAACTACTGCCCCTCCTTCAGGAAACTTTCCCCCCTCCCCTAAGTTTTAATACACTACTTTGTTGTAAGCTTCTTACAGACTCATTCTTCAGTGGCATTTTCACTAGTGCCCTAAAATGATGTACTTCCTTGGGTTCTTCCTTCCCCTAGTTCTTTTTTCTTCTTCTTTTTTAATTTTAGAAAGAGAGAGAGAGAGAGAGAGAAAGAGACAGCAAGGGAGATGGGGGGAGGGAGGGAGGGAGGGAGAGAGAGAAATCCAAGCAGGCACCACCCCTGAGCATGGAGGGGCTTCATCCTATGACTCTGAGCCAAAATCAAGAATCAGAAGCTCCACCGACTGAGTCACCTAGGTGACCCCCTTTTTTGTTCTTATACCTAGGAACTCTCCTCTATATTATCATCTTAATCACTCTAATCATTGCTTGAACTATTTTCCAAATCTTCACTACTGGCCATATCATCCTAGGATAAGGTTAGGCAAACTACACCCAGCCTGCCACCTGATTTTATAAATAAAGCTTCATTGGAACAGTGGCACCCATCTGTTTGCCTAGCGTTTATGGCTGCTTTCATGCTCACAGCAGAGATGAACAGTTGTGACATAAATAGTATGGGCCTCAAAGCATGAAATATTTAACCTTTTGAGAATATTATGACCCTTTACAAAAAAGAAAAAAGTTTGCTAACCTCTGTTCTAGAAGGTAACATATGCCAAATAAGCAAAGCAGTCCTGGTAACTTTTCCTGCCGTTGGACCCCAATGCCAGTGCTGTTAGACCATCCATCTCTGAGTCCCCTGAGTTTTCTAACTGTTCCTTTGAAGCTCCCTTCTCACCCTCATCAATCTATCTCCTATGGTGCAACCAAAGCAACAGTTTTAAATGCACAAAACCCACCTTCCTACTTAAAACATTCCTCATAGGAGAGGTCTTTCACAATCTGGCCCCTGCCTATCCTATCCAACTTTCCAATCACTCCGCCTATAAGAAATACTGATTTACATTATTTCCCAGAACAAGTCATGCTGTCTCTTACCCCTAAGTCCACCTAAGATATAATACCAAAGAAATATCTATACATTTTTCCAGTTTCAGCCTAAGCACAATCTCCATGAAGCCTTCTGATGCTCACCCATGCGGATTCTTTCCCTATGTGTCCACTGTTCTCTCAACATATTTCCACTGTAGTATTTATTTGCTTTAAATCACATCCCTAGTAATCTACACACTCCCTGAGCAGGGACCCCGAGGCAGAGTAGAAAATGGGTATTAAGGGAAGAGAGTTTTAAAGTAGGAAATCTACGACTGAATTCCAGTTCTGCCTCCTCCTAGTTGCATGTTCTTTTTTTTTTTTTAATTTTTTTTCAACGTTTATTTATTTTTGGGACAGAGAGAGACAGAGCATGAACGGGGGAGGGGCAGAGAGAGAGGGAGACACAGAATCGGAAACAGGCTCCAGGCTCTGAGCCATCAGCCCAGAGCCGGACGCGGGGCTCGAACTCACGGACCGCGAGATCGTGACCTGGCTGAAGTCGGACGCTTAACCGACTGCGCCACCCAGGCGCCCCTCCTAGTTGCATGTTCTTAAGCAAATCATTTTCTTCACCTGAATAACAGCAATTGTGAGAGTTACTTAATATTATTCTTAGAAGCACAGTGCCTTGCCCATAGTAAGTGCTCAACAATTATTGGGTATCATTATTTTCACTGTCTTATCTCTCATACTTAGTTCAGAATTCAGATAACTGTTGAGAGAAATAACTGAAGCAAGCTAGTTCTGCACACATTATTTTCAGCTGCATACTGGATATTTCCATCTGAACACCATTTGGTTCCCCAAACTCATTATCTTTAGTCCCAACTGTTTCAATTAGAGTAAAGCGGCCAACTTATGAAGGTCTGCCTAGGATTTTACTGGTTTGAATACTCAAAGTCCTGTGTCCTGAGAACTCCCTCAGTTCTGGGCAAACCAGGATAGTTGATCATCTTAAATTAGTTATGTTGCAAACCATAAAAACAGACTTGAGTTAGTCTGAGAAACAAAGGGAGGGGAGGGGTGCAGGTGAATTTAGTGGAAGAATAAAGAACAATTCACAGAACCAAAGGAAAAGCTGTGGAATCTGATGAAAAACTCAGGATGAAAGCAACGCCACAGATCTAGGTGGCAGGAATTAATGAAAGATTTCTTCACAGTACTTCTGCCAAAATGAATCACTTAGGTCCCAGTGTCAGCTCATTTAAGATTTAAATGCCAGGGACAGCATTTGAATGGCCTTCTTTTTATTAACCAGAAAGATTAAGGCACTTTAATTAACCAAAGGAGGCAGAAGCACTTAGATCAAAAATCTCACCAAAAGACATCCAATGGCAGAAGAGTAGCTTCCAAAGAAAGGTCAATCAGAATGAGGTTTCCAAAAGAAGGGAATGTACGTAAGGTCACCACATCAACTACTGCTTGAACACACCACACCTTTAATACTCTATGACACAGTCACTGTTATTCATGTTATTTTTCTTTTTGTCTTGGCAAACTCCTATTCTTTCTTCAAGACCCAGCTCAAGTATGATCTTCTGTGTAACTTAATTCAATTTTACCAGGTATAGTCACTCGCTTTCTTCATGCTTTCATAGTACTTTGCAAATTATGTACCTATTTCATAGAATGAGCTCTACACTAAGTACAGCTGACCCTTGAATAACATGGGTTTGAACTATGAAGATTTACTCATACACGAATTTTTTACAGTACAGTACTGTAAATGTATTTTCTATTTTTTGTGATTTTATCAATAACATTATCTTTTCTCTAGCTTACTTTATCGTAAGAACACACTAGATAATACATATACAAAATGCATGTTAGTTGACTGTTTATGTTATTGGTCAGGCTTCCAGTTAACAGTACAGTATCTGTAGTTAAGTGTTTGCGGAATCAAAAGTTATATGTGGGCACCCCTAACCCCCATGTTGCTTAAGAGTCCACTGTATATACTTAAGTATCAGTCTCTCACACTAAACTAGCAAGGACAAAGTTATTTATATTTACTGTTTGGGGTATTAACACTGCCTGTCTGGCCCATAGCAAATGCTTCATAAGTGTTTAATACATCTATTATCCAAGTCACTAGGATATATGAAACATTAAATTAAAAAGGAAGAGTGGAGCTACTACAGGTAAACAAGCTGACAAGATCAAAGAGAAAGCTGACAAATTCTGCAAGGGTAGGATAGGCAAAATAATTATGAAGAGCAAAAATTCCATAAGCACAAAAATTAAGGATAAAATTCTGACAAATCTAAGAACCTGAAGGCATTACTTACATAACAGCAAAAACGGATACCCATATGCATAAATGTGATTCTCAAGAAACAAGAAAATAACTAAATTATATTCTATTTAAGAAGGCAGAAAAATGCATAGGCATTTTCAGAAACAGTGACTTTTTGGGGGGCTCCATGCCCAAAGTGGCACTCGAACTCACAACCCTGAGATCAAGAGTCACGTGCTCCACCCACTGAGTCAGACAAGCACCCCAAACACTGACATTTCAAATAAAAGAAAGTTTGGTATGTAAACAAATAAACTTAAAGCCCAGAAAACCCAACCATTTAGAAAGATTAATTCCAAGTAAATACAGTCATGATTTATTTTACCATACTTTAACTCTTTTTTTTTTTTTTAAGGTTTATTCATTTTTCAGAGACAGAGACAGAGCATAAGGTGGGGGAGAGGGGCAGAGAGAGAGAGGGAGGCACAGAATCTGAAGCAGGCTCCAGGATCCCAGCTGTCAGCACAGAGTCCGACACGGGGCTCGAACTCACAGACCATGAGATCATAACCTGAGCTGAAGTCGGACGCTCAAATGACTGAGCCACCCAGGTGCCCCAACCATACTTTAACTCTTAGTGGTGATATCCCAGGCTGTGACAAATTTTTCTTAATAGCAAAAGTGCCACAAAGTACAGCTATATCTTCCCTAGATTTTTACTATTGCTTTATCTTCAAAGTAAAGGAACAGAGGCTTGGAAATGAGAACACAGCGAAACCTTACGCTGAGATATCAAAGTCAAGTTAGGAACAGTGTCAGTCATGGAAAGAGAAAATGCCACTGACTTTGAAGTTAGATTTTCCAAATACATCTTCTAACTCCTTGCTGGATACCAAGAAGTCAGTTTATTCTTTTTCACTTCAAATATTACCCAGTCTATATCACACTTCACCCAAATAAAATTCATTTCACCAAATGCAGTGACTTTGACATTGTAACATTAAACTATTTTTTATCTGAACTATCTTTGTCTATTCTTTATCATCTGAACCTTCTGATCAATCTTACCATCACTACTGGGATATATTCTGAAGTACAGAGCATCACCAATGGAAGTATTTTTTTTTAATCAAAAATGCTTAAACTGAAGATAATCATGCTTCTAAAACTAACCTCCAGTTTACAGAAAATCCAGACGGTGGCAAGAAATGGGAGGAACAAGTTAAGCCAACACCACAAAGAAACAGACAAATCCAGTAATTAGGACATTTTATTAGGCTGAACCATATGTAATTGCTGATACTTGGCTCATACTTTGAACCTCCCAAATGAAAATTTCATGTGGTTCAACTTAATACAAGAAAACTGACCTGATTTCTTCAACAAATTAACAGCATTTATAAAATGGTGGGGGACAACAGCCAAAAAGTAGAAGCCACCATTCATCAATGGGTGAATGGACAAAATATGGTACCTGCATACAACGGAATATTATTCAGCCATAAAAAGAAACAAAATTGTGACACATGCTACAACACAGATGCGCTTCGAAGATATTATGCTGAGAGAAATAAGCCAGTCAAATAAGCCAGACAAATATTGTATGATTCTACTTATACGAGCTTCCTAGAGTAGTCAAATTCATAAAGAAAGACAATATAAGGAAGGTTGCCAAGGGCTGGAGAAAGAGGGAATGCAAAATTATTATTTAATAGGTACAGAGTTTCAGTTACAAAAGATGAAAAGTTCTGAATATAGGGCAGTGATGATTATTACACAACAATGTGAATGTACTTAATGTCACAGAACTATACACTTAAAGTAGTTAAAATAATAAATTTTATGTTATGTTTATTTACTATAAAAAAAATGGTGGGAGAAGCCTATTGTAGATTGAAGGAGATTTAAGAAACATAACCAAACATGATCTGATCTTGTTTAATCCTGACCAAATGACCAAATGTTTAAAAAAAAAAAAAAAATCAGGGACAACTAGGGAAATTTAAATGTGGACTAGATTAGATGTTAATATGTCAGGGTGATACAGTGTTTATGTAAGAATACATTATTTTTTAGAGAAGTAGCCTTAAGTCTTTAGGAGTAAAATGTCATGGTGTCTATTATACATATAGAGGAAAAAGATGAAACCTGACTTATTAAATCTAAGTGATGTGCATATGGGATTAATTATACTATTCTCTCCACTTTCCTAATTATTAGAACACTTCTGGGGCACCTGGGTGGCTCAGTTGGTTAAGCATCCAACTTTGGCTCAGGTCATGATCTCAAGGTTTGTGGGTTCGAGCCCTCCATCAGGCTCTGTGCTGACAGCTCAGAGCCTGGAGCGTGCTTCGGATTCTGTGTCTCCCTCTCTCTCTCTTCCCCTCCCCCACTCGCGCTCTGTCTCTCAAAAATGAACAAACGTTAAAAAAAATTTTTTTTAATTATTAAAAAAAGAACATTTCTATAATTAAAGTAAGAAAAATTTAAAAATTATTTAACTATGCAGGTCTCTCAATCTCCCAACACTTTACCTATCATAATAAAAAGTTTGAACTTGATTTAGAAAGCAACAGGAAAAGGCACAAAAGATTAAAAGTTTCAGTTCAGGGGCGCCTGGGTGGCTCAGTCGGTTGAGCATCCGACTTCGACTCAGGTCATGATCCCGTGGTTCATGAGTTCAAGCTTCACGTAGGGCTCTGTGCCGACAGCTCAGAGCCTGGAGCCTGTTTTGGATTCTGTGCCTCTCTCTCTCTCTGCCCCTTGCCTGCTCACGCTTTGTCTGTCTCAAAACTAAACATTAAAAAAAATAATAAAAAATAAAAAATAAAGGTTTCAGTTCAAAAATGTATTTTAAGAAAATTATTGTGTTCGTAGTACCTAGTATGGATACATTCATTCAAGAAATGTTTTAGTGCTTACTTTGTTCCAGCCACTGCACTAAGATGTAGGCAAAGGAAATATACAGTCTATGTGCTCAGAAAGCTCACAATCTAGTTGGAGAAAGAGATAAAACATAATTGAAATATATTAACCCTAACTGCATATGAGAAAGATATATTCAGGAGTGAAGAATGGTACCTAACTCAACCTGGGAAGAAGGGGGAGATTCAGAAGATTTCTGATAAGAGCTAAACCCAGAGTTGAGCATTTAAAGAGGGGTAGGAATTAGTCAGGCAACAGGAGGCAGGGAAGGATATTCCAGTCAGCAGGATAGCCCTGAGAATAGAAATAGCATTGGCAAGCAGGGGAGGGCGGGATTCCAGATTATGTATAAGCATATAAGACGCTCAGTGTTGCTAGAGCTTGAAGGGGCAGGGAAGGAGAGAGGAAGGAAAAGCTGAACCTGGAAAAAATAATCAGGTATGAGACTCACTGAAAGATCTCATGAACTGGAGAAAGAACATCAATCACTTTGGGGGCAATTCTTAAATTGCCAGATGATAAGTATTAAGGCTTAAAGTCGGCTGGAGGCAGTGAATACAGAGGCAGGGCCAAAATCCAGAAACAGCACAGAGATTCAAGCTACATGACTGGCATCTGACTGAATGTAGAAGATGAGGAAGGAGTCCAAGAAGCCTCTCAAGTTTCAAGTTCAGGTCACAGTGAGGGTGATGATGCCATAAACAGAGAAAAGAAAAAAAAGGCAGAACATAGCTTTAAACACTTTGAGCTTAAGAAGCTGATGTGATGCTCATGTGATTAATTTCCAGCAGATGCCTAAGACAGATTTAAGTCCCCCACACTGAAGTGATAGTTAAAACTAAGGGAGATGCTTGATGTGGGCAAGAAAAGCAGTCAATAGAGAAGAGAGTCACAGACAAAATCCCAAGACGTGCCTACAGTCAATAGGTAGGAAGAAGAGTTGGCAAAATCAACCAAAAAGGAGAAATCATTCAGGCAGAAGGACAAGGGGAGACTGTGCACCCCATTAGTGAATTCAAGAAAAGAGAAGTATAACCTATCTGCTCTATGATATGTCGATTCCTGAAAAACTTCATGTTCTGTAAAATTAAGAAAAAAGAGGGAACTACATCGAGAAGGGTAGGGCAATAAGCACTTAAGACAGAACATAGTTAACCTATGGAGTCTAGAGGCAGAATATGGGGGAAGGGGCAAGGTGCATACTCTCCGACTTGCTGTGTTCAACTGTGTCTGTACTTCACGTGTTTATGTTCGATTGCTGCTACTTGGGAGCGTGAAACAGTTAACATGCTGGTGAAAAATCAACTCCGAAATCAAATATGAACCAACATGAATTCTGCATTAACTAACATCATTCTTCTTTAGCATTCAAGTATGAATTAGTTCATGTTGCAGAAATACATTATAACAGAAGAGGCTGGCAAAGGAGGGCTAGGCAACAGTATCAATGCCATGGTGTCAACACCAGAAGGAATATTGGCATCTTAGGATAATATTGTTAGTTTCACTCCCAAATATAGACGTTTTTCAGATATGCTATCTAGTCTCTCTTCTCAGAATATTCCTTAAATTTTATATACTGGTCACTATGTGACAACTCACAGCCCAAGGTCTTTACCTTCAGTGGGCTTACAGAGCCTACATGCAGAGAACTTGTTGTAGCCACAGCAATTTAACCCAAAGAGGTACAGGAAAATTCACTTAGGAAAGCATTAGAGAGAAGAAAAACCCAAGGGACTGATAGTACTTACCATGTTATTGGTGAGTCAGGAAAGGCCCTATGGAGAACTTCTGAAAGGTTTTTTTTGAAGTAGGATGACATGTGCGGCAGAATTACAATCTTGGTGTTCCAGAGATATATAGAAAGGAGTCTGAGTGAGGAAAGAGTTTGCTAGAGTGAGCCCCAGTAAACAGCAAAAGAAGGTATGTACAGAAGAGAATAACCTGTGCAAAGGCATGGAGAAGAAATCACACTGGTCACTCCACCATCTCAAACATGTGATCACAGCTGGCACAAAAGAGACCTAAGGAACTATGTGTGGCATCTTAAGGACTTTTAATTGTATCCTGAAGGCAATGGCAATGATCTTACCAAGAAAGTAACACAAAAGGATTTCAGAAAGACCAACTCACAAGATACAATGGGAAGGGAAGATATTGGTGACAGGGAAACCAGGTGCACGATCATACTTACACAGGTGAGAATAACAGTGGCCCAAACTAGGGCAGCTGTAGTAAGGTTGGCATCAAAGGCAAAAATAGGAGGGCTCTTCAGATAACTGACTAATAGGAAAAGGGAAGAGAAGGGAGTCCAGGAGATTTTAAGCTTGAGCAATTCGGTAGTAGCACTTACCAATAGAGGCTCCAGAGAGACAGAAGTGAGTTTGGTAATGCTGGTCAAATTTGCGGATGAGAAAATATATATTACCCTCAGTATTAGAAACTTAAACATAAGTTTTAAGTGTTAAGTCCAAGGATATGGGTTATTTTTTGGTGAAACCGACTAACTAGTTCCTCACTAATAAGGAAACTTTGCAAGAGTACAAAGAAAAAAAAAGCAAATAAACTAAATGATAGATAAGATATCAAAAATTTTTATTAGCAAGGTTTTAAAATACCAAATCAGGAATTTCTAGGATATAGTCAAGATTTCCTAAATATTTTCCTCATTAATTAACTTTCAGAGGTTATTTCCTACAATTCAGGTCTGAGGTTCCTTGCAGTGGGAAGACAGTACAGTGAGCAAGAGTTCTCGCTTTCATGTCATCTGCTTCACTGTAAGTCCAGGTCCTGCCACCCCTGATGACTTAGGGCTAGTTACTTACGAATCGTACGTCTCAAGTTTCCTCAGCAGTAAATATGGATAATAATAGTATATACTTCACTGGATCGTTGTGAAAACTAATCCATACAAAATACTTGGTACAGGTAAATTGCAAACAGTAAGTGTTAAGATTTTAAAAATAATTGTTATTAGTTATTGTTACTGATAAAAATATTACATTCTTGAGGTATACAGGAGCAAGAAAAAGCAAAGTGGACTTGAGTGGCATTTACCAGAGTGTTTGATTTATAAGTCCTCATTAAATGGAACGTTTCCATTTCATGCACTTTTCTGTAAGTATATTTGAAAAGTTTTAAATACTTTTTTAAAAGGGAAAAAAAGCCTAAGAACAATGTCTTCTATAAAAAGGTCTGGTATTAAAATACCCATTCCAGGGGCGCCTGGATGGCTCAGTCAGTTGGGCATCTGATTTTGGCTCAGGTCATAATCTCACGGTTGGTGAGTCCCAGCCCCGCATCAGGCTCTGTGCTGACAGCTCACCTGCTTCAGATTCTGTGTCTCCCTCACTCTGCCCCTTCCCTGCTCGTGCTGTCTCTCTCTCTCAAAAGTAAACATTAACAATTTAAAAAAACAACAACAACAACACCCATTCCAGACCAAATGAAGATAAATTAAGTTTCCTTTTCACAATGTACTCCCTAGTTTTAGCTACGAAATCCATTCCCCCTACCCAAGCTCCAAACTGCTATCTGGAATAATTACTCCTCCCCTATCTGAATCTGTAGACCTCAAGATAACTTTCATCACCTTTCTCCACTATGAGCTTTCCACAGAAGAGGAAGAGAAAGGAACAGGAGGAGGAAGTTCAAATCCTCATTCCATCCCCAATCTTGATTTTTTTTAATTTTTTTTTTAATTTTTTTAACCTTTATTTATTTTTGAGACAGAGAGAGACAGAGCATGAACAGGGGAGGGTCAAACAGAGAGGGAGACACAGAATCTGAAATAGGCTCCAGACTCTGAGCTGTCAGCACAGAGCTGGATGAGGGGCTTGAACTCATGGACCGTGAGATCATAACCTGAGCCGAAGTCGGACGCTTAACCAACTGAGCCACCCAGGCGCCCCTGCCAATCTTGATTTTTTTTTTTTTTTTGAAAATTCCTCTTGACATACAGGATAAGAGCATTATTCCTCCAGAACTAATTCTAAATATTACTGCCAGTCATCTTATTCCACTGCTCTAATCATGTTGTACCTTCTCACTTTATTCTGGAATAAACTCCTTCAGATCTCTCTATCAGGAACTGTCCAAGTAACTCTTTGCCGCAAATATAGTCTCAGACCACCATGGGCCATCTGGAAGTCTCATCTGTTCACTCCCTAATCTAACTCCTCTTCTTTCTCACCTGGGTCTTTATTCACTAATTTCTTTTGCTCCCTGTTCAAGTTCAGCACATACTTCCTATAAAATCCACCAACCTCTTTTCTGTAAAGCCATTCCCGACTGAATGACTATGAAATTGCTCTCCTCCTCAGCCCTCTCCCCACTCACAACTTCCTGTTAGTGGAACAGGTATAACTTACTCCCTTAGAAAATGTGTATTTTATACTTGTACCTAGCATCTTATTTGTGTATCAGCTGGTTGTACACTTTACAAAGTTTTATCTTTCATCTATCCTATATGTGAAAAGGTAGGAATATCACATCAGAGCACATCTCACTGTTTTGAAACAGCCTGATAATCACAACTACTTAGTTACAAAGCTAAGTTGTAGTGTAAGTTTCTGATTTAACACAGTTTCTAATGGATAAAACTAAATTAGAACCAGTGTCTAGTGTTGGCTGTACATAAGTCCACAACAAAGGCACTTACCAGGTTTGATCCCTGATCAGTTTACCCTTCAGTCACATCCCCAGCAATTCTACTGCACTCTGTCAGGACTCTTCAACTACTGTTCAACTATTCCTCCCACAAGCCTACAAAGCCCCTTCGTTTTGCCCTCCCTTTTCCTGCATTTTGCCAGGCCAACTTTCCTTCATCTTTCAGGATTAGTTTACTCCAAATCATCCACTATGAATCAACCATAACATCTCCCTTGACTGCTCAGCCTCAAGTTAGAATTTTCCCAAAATATACTTATTGATGTACTGCATTGTAATCATCAGTTTACTTTACCATTATTCCCACTGAACTGTAAACTCCTTGAGGTACAGACTGAATTTTATTCTCTTTTGTATACCCAAGACCTAACATTGTCAGACATCCAACAATTAGTGAAGGAATGCTCATACCCACTTTGTGACCTTGTACACGCTACGTAAGCACTCTCATATTTCCTCATCTAAAGTACTTTCCTCCTGTAAAGTGGGGATAATGCTATAACTAGTTCATATGTCGTTATAAGGAATTAAGTGTCATGAAGCTCCCAGTATAGTGTCTGCCGCATAGACCTATCATTTGAATGTCTGCTATGTCATGCCTTAGTTACTCTAACGTATCCTGGGAAATGTAATATTGTGACCAATATTTTCAGGCTGAAGGCTGAGCAACCATGCCTCTTTTTCATGCATCTGGAAGTCATTAATTACATTCTGATGATCAGCAAATATTTACTGTAAACCTATTATGTGCAGGAGTCCTTACTAGGTAGCACTGAGTTCCCAGATAATAACATAGGCAAAAAAGAAAACAAAAACCTGCACCAATATCCAAGAGAAGAAACAATGTTGTTAGTTCTTCTGTACAAACAACATGGTCATTTTTCAAACTAGTAAGTTTTGCTTTATAATAGTGGTAAGCTTCAAGAAAGATGGAAAAAGTTCAAAATTAACTCCTATCATCAAGTGGACCAATTAAGGAGGCAGTTCCAAAATTTCTTGTTGCTATTCCTAAGTTTCACTTTTGCTTACAAGTATTTCCCACAGAAGAAATTTAACCATGACCAGGGTAGAGATAGATGCCCTTTATTTGTCTTATTCAAACGGGAACTCCACAGAATTTCCTTAGGTTTGTTCCAGTTAGTTTTAATTTTGTAGCTCTGAAAAATGGCCTGAGTTTTGTGTTTCTCTACAAAACAGAACGCTGAATGTTTCCCCACCACGTTCTCTAAGACAGGATAAAAATGCGCACATCTTCCTCACCTTGGCCCTTTATCAAGAATTACAAAACTGCGAATCATGTCCCCTAGTATTAGAAAAGGAGGCTGTGGACTTAAAACCACGTTCTCCCTAACAAATCCAGAGGTCAGAGTTCCAGGGAAGTTTGTGCACTATACTACAATGCTTTCAGTAGCTGCAGAGAGACCTCTAGCGCTGCCTCAGTAAGCCGAGTTTGCAAATAGTACCTGCTAATGTCACCTTAATGAGACAATGGCAACATGCTGTGTAGCAACGAACTAAGTGACCACGATGTTTACAGTTTTGCAACCACTTGGAAATTCTACCAGCTTGAAGCAAGAGAGATATACGAGGCCGTATGAACCTATGTATCCGATTTATTTCTGTAAAGCATGTCAAAGAAATTATTATCCTATGCACAATCCCACTACAAGAAAGGCTAAGAAAACAGGTCCTGTGAGCGGAGGTCGAAACAACGTCTCTTCCAAAGCCTCAACACAATAGATGGTAAACTATTGTCCACCTCCAGCTTGCTCCAAATGCCAGCAGTAAGAGGAGTATGAGCTAGAACAGCTCAGCACGACCGGTCCAAAGGACAGCACTGGAATATGAGAAAATGGTCCTGGCGCATCCTACCCTCCCCCATCCACCACCCTCAAACAAGTCAGTTACCCGGCTGGTCCCCACCCCCCTCTGCGGGCCGCCACCGCCCGCCTGGGCCCCGCTCGCACAAGATATGCGCGGGGACCGGCACAGCGCCGGCTCCATGTGCGGCAGCGCGGGAGGCACCGAGGGGGCCGTGCCGGGAGGGAGGCTGCACGGGCAGCCGGCGCGAGTCGCGGCCGCCCCCTCCGCGGTGCGGTCGACGGACCAGGGTGGCAGCATCCCCGGCCCGCGAGGCGCCGGCCCGCGGACCCCGCCTCAGCTCCACATCCCTTCCTCGCCGACAGCAGGCCGCGCCCGCGTGACGGGGCCGAAAACCCCGGCATTTCCCGGTCCCCGCGCCGGCAGCTCCAGAGGGCGGGTGCAGCCCGGCCCGCGGTCCCGTCGCCCGCTCCGCCCAGCCGGGGCCGCGGTGACTAGAGGCGGCGGCCAACTCCGACCCACCGCGAGCCGGCGAGAACCAGCCCGGCGCCGGCCCCCCGCCCCTCCCCGCCGCCGAGGGGCCGGCGCGGCCAGCCGGGTGAGCCGGGAGGGCCCAGACCGCGGAAGCACACTCACTTCCACATCGCGGCCCTTGTTCTTAAAGCTCTTGATGCGGTGGTTCTCCAAGCCCGGGTTCTCGGCCATGGCTGCGCGCGGCTCCGGCGGCGGCTACTCCTGCGGCTGCGGCGGCGGCTGCGAGTCTCGGCGCGGGAGGGGGAGGTGAGGGAGGGCGGGAGGGGATGGGAGGGGGAGGGGGAGAGGAGAGCACGTTCCGTGACGCCTCCGAGCGCGAGGTGGCAGCAGCGCCGGGGGAGGCGCAGGCCGACTGCCGGGCGGGGCGGGGAGGGAATGGCGGTGAGGAGTCGCGCGCGCCCGGCAAGCTGGGGTCACGTGACCGGGGCGGCCACCAGCCTGGATGCTTGCGGGACCGTTCTGGGGATGATCCCCGCCCCTACCCCCAGCAAGGCCTCTCCACAGCCCCTCGAGGATGCAAGTCATGTGCCAGCAATGGAGCCGATTGAACGGCTTTTACTTCCTCCGACACGCCGGGCTGCGGGCGGAAACTACAGTTCCCAGCATGCCAGGTACAGCGGGGGTAATTCTTCTGGCCTTGACAGAACGGGAAGAATGCCGGGAACCCTATCCGCGCGGCTTTCGGTGCAGCGCGCTCCTTGCGCCTGGGCGTGATGCCCCGCCGCCAAGGCCGCCTCTGGGCGGGCAAGTGGGAGGAGCTCGCCAGGAGATGGCACCTTGCGCCCTATGGGAGGGAGGGGGCGGGGTTTCCTGGGAGGTGCACCTCGAACTCAGCAGCCTAGGAAATTAGAAACCGATCGATGGTTTGTGCTTCGCTTCCTTGAGTCTTCGGGGTCTCCTGGAATAGCAGCCACTCTCATTTGCTGCCCCTTTGCTCTGCTTTGGTTTTATAAATAGCACTTATTTCCATCCGAAACATACATATGGGATGTATGTGTTTACGTGTGTGCTACCTGGCTTACCGCACTGGAATTAAGCTCCATGAGAGCAGGGACTTTTGTTGGTTTACTGCTGAATTCCTCGCTTCAAAACAGGGCTTGACACGTCGTGAATACTCAATAAATACTTGAACAAATTAGCACTTTAGCGTCGTCTTTCGGTTTGTTCATCATCCTCCCAAGCCCAGTTCTGCAACCTTCACTCTGGCACTTGTGCATTTCCGTTTCCCCAGCACCTCTTGTTCCACCGCCACACAATCTTCTCAGCTCTCAGGGAGCCGTCAAATTCTGATCTGCAGACTCTCCTTCAAGCTAGCATCTCCCCTTAGCGTCATCGGAGGAATGATTAAAGGAAATTTGGAAATAACTCTAACAGAAAGTTGCTTTCTGGAGCAGTTGGGTTTCTCTGATTGTATGTGAATTAATCCGTTTCAGAATTAATGGCAGATATTAGCAGATATACGATATTATATTACAATTCAAATGACACTAAGGTCATTCAAAGGTTGGTAGATATATAACCCTAAAGAAATTAAAAGACTTTTTTGAAAGTATAAAGGCCTTAAAGATCCCATGGTCCAGAGGTCATGAATTCAGAAGCCTTACAATGTCCGTGGCATTTGAGCTTTGAGTGGTGGGATGTGGCCCGTTGATAAGCACAGGCCCGTTTAAAGGCTTCAGACCACTGTGGGCCAATCTTGCCAAAGCTTCGGTTTTTCAAGGAAAACTCAAAGGCTGTGTTTTTTCCTTCGTTTTTAAATGTCAAATTGTATTTTTTTAAATGTTTATTTATTTTTGAGAGAGAGACAGAGCGTGAAGGGGGGAGGGGCAGAGAGGGAGGGAGACACAGAATCTGAAGCGGGCTCCGGGCTCTGAGCTGTCAGCACAGAGCCCCGATGCCGGGCTGGAACTCATGAACTGAGAGACCATGACCTGAGCCGAAGTCGGACGCTTAACCGACTGAGCCACCCAGGCGCCCCTTTAATTTGTATTTTTAAATGCACTTCAGTGAATCAATCACTTGAGAATTCCAGGCCCTCACTTTATAGTATCTGATCCTAATGCAACTACTCATCGAAGGGAAACAACAACAAACACCTAAAATTTAGAATGAAAAAACTACTTCAACTCTAGTTCTTAAGGCAATAGATGTGTGTGCTTGCCAGACTCCCTAACTGGAAAAGAAACATCTAGACTGCCATTCTATTTCTATTATGATTTATCAAGACATTTTCTTTGAAGATAACTTTACCCCCTTCCATCATTGCTCTTCACCCTACTTGCTGTCATTAAGTGTGTCTTTCATCATTTTATTTTTCCTAAATGTTTATTTATTTTTGAGAGAGAGAGAAGCAGAGTGTGAGCAGGGGAGGGGCAGAGAGAGAGGGAGATACAGAATCTGAAGAGGGCTTCAGGCTCTGAGGTGTCAGCACAGAGCCCGAAACGGGGCTCGAACTCACAAACTATAAGATCGTGACCTGAGCCGAAGTCAGATGCTTAACCAACTGAGCCACCCAGGCGCCCTAATCTTTCATCATTTTAGAATTTTAAACATGGGTCATGAGCACATACTATGTGTCAGTCATTGCACTAACACCAGGATATATTTGTAAACAAGACAGCCTGGTTCCTGCCTCTACCCAGCTTCATGTCTATCAGAGGAGATGGACAATAAAACAAGTTTTCACCCAAAAAGTGTGGTGGTTGTCAAGAAAGGGGAAGGAAGCTCAAGGCTCACAGCAGAGAGATCTTTATAACCTGCTTATTCTGAAGACTCCTAACATATGAGGGTAGGATCACAAATGGAGGTCTGTATATCACATATCTAAATATTTAGAAGTTATAAGTCAAGCTTACAAACTTATATAAAATAAAATATATTCTAACACTTGATATTGACATGTGCACTTTCTTTACAACCTAGAAGCCTGAATTTAAAGTTTAAACTTAAATTTCTAGACTTCTTGGACTTCTGCTTCAGAATGTGGTGGTGCAAGGTGGGCTGGAAGCCAGCCCCCCACCCAATTTTTGTTTCCCTTCTTTTCCATGTCCTGGCTTCATCCTACACTGGAGCAGACCTTAAGAACATTTGTGCATACCCCTACTCACAAAGTTCAAGTTCTGCCACTCACCCCCAAAGCTTTATTTACATCCCCCTACCTACCTAGAGAGATGGCCCTGGGCTGGAGTGTGCAAAGTAGTGGCATTGTGTACCCACATGAAGGCAGACCCAGGATAGAGGCCTGGGGAGGCCCTGGAAGCAGGTTTGGCCATTTGAGCAGGGAATCCCAGGGACCTGTTTCCCAGGGCTGGATCTAGAAGCACAGGTTCCAGTGAGCATGACCCCTTGGCCCCATGGACGAGGTAGTGCAGGGAGGGGTGCAGAAGAGAGCCAGAGTGAGGTCCTCTAAAAGACAGAGTCCAGAGCAGGGGCCTCTCTTGCCTGGGTCTAACTCAGTCATTTTTACTCTTTGCCATTACCCGTAGCAACTTAAACATCAATACTCTGGCCCCAGAATCTCTCCATATTCTTAATTCCACCAGGTGTCTACCACTTACAGCTCCCACCAGGCCTTGGAGCACTTAATCTCTGGGAAATTACTAGAGCCGGTGACTCAAATTTGGTGCTTCCCATCGCTAGCACTGTCTCCTCTTTTCCCTCACTCTAGTTTTCTCCTTTGCCCTAAAACTTTTCCTGACAAGTCTTCTTTTAAATGATTTTCTTTTCCAAAGGTATTTTGAGTGTTTACCACATAGCAGGCATTGTTGTCATCAGACGCAATAAGGGGGGGGGGGGAGCAGAGCAGACTCAGGAAGGAAGGGCCTCTGCCTGGGTGGTCACTCACACTCTCCTTCCTCTGACTCACCACCCACCTTCTCAGTGGACAGTCAGGTGGCGATACACAGACTGCAACACAAGCACAGCTAATCCGAAAGGGAGCTCATGGTTTTCCCTTCTAAGTCAGCTCCTTCTGCAAATACGCCACCACTGATATAGGCATCACCTTCTTCCAGGGACTCCATTCAAAGCTAAGAGGCATCTTTCCTCCCTGCGTCTCTTTCAACTCCCACACCTAGTCATCATGTTAATACACTAGTCAATGCTTCTTGGATCTGGCTCTTCTTGCCTTGCCTCCCATAAGCCTACCTTAACGCCTCCTAATTGGCCCCCTGCCCCCTCCATCCTCTCCACAATAATCTGACTCACCTCTCCAGATCTTCTTAATTCTTTCTGTATTCAGCACACTCCTTCCCCTCCATCACTTCTGTCAAATCATTTCTAAACTCCTCAGTCTGCTGATTCAGATTGTGTCATCCAGCCACAGTGCAGTGCACTTTTTGTTTTTTAAGTCTCTGACTCCCCTACAAATAGCTAATGGTTCAGCTAACATGTTCTACTCACACTTTCCAAAGTATGTCTCAACATTTCCCGCCTTCATATCTGTGCTGTTTGATTTAACCTAGAAAGCCCTCGCCTTGTCTCCACCTGTCAAAATTGGTCCGCCTTTAAATACTCAGTCCACAAAGTCACCTTCTCCGTGAAGCTTTCCTAGGATGATACAGTGGAGGGATCTTCAGAATCTGAACAGTCAGACCCTAGGGCTGACTTCGTACCAGAGCAAGCATAGGTAAGTCACTCTATTTTCCCTGAACTGTCTTCTCATCTGCAAATGAGGGTTCTGAATCACAGGGTTTTTGTGAGAATCAAGTTCTAAAATGCATGTGGAAGTGCTTTAAAATTGTTACATTAATGTTAGTTGTTACTATCTTTCCAGCCAGGAGTGATATCTTCCTCTCTGAAAGAAGAATTTACCGGCCGTTTTGCATTGCTGTGATTTGTGTAGAGTCTTATCTCTCTCAATCACCTGTAAACCCTTGAAATAGCTTGTACATATCTGTGTCCCCCAGCCTAGAATAATTGAATTTCATGCATGTTTTTAAACGAGTAAATGAATCAGTGAATGATCTTCCTTCCTTCCCTCATAATCACATGACTATTTCACTACTCTGTAAGAGCACCTAAAGCAAAGAGCAAATACAGAAAATTGAAGAAAATGACATTGAAATTCATCAACCCAACCATCTAGCAGTAGTCTTGAAAACTCTGGTGGTAGCGAAATCTAAAATAATAACAAGAGTTTACATTTACTGAACACCTACTACATGCTAGGCATGTTCATAAATCATCTCTAATCCCCCTGAGAACACTGCGTGGTTGAAATGATCATCTCTGTCTCTTTCTGGGGCAGGTGGAGCCTGAGGCTCTGGTTCAAAAGTCAGTAGCAGCAGACACAGCACTGTGGCAGTACATTGAGAAGTCAGAGAGGAAGAACTTGAGAAACTCTCAGAAACAACTGGGGACAACTAGAGGGGGGCTGGTGTCTGGCCAGTGAGCACTCATACATGAAAATGTAGTGACTTCATTTTATAGTAATGGGCCCATAGGCCTAAGACAGACACACTATACTTCCAATATCATTCTCAAATCATCAGAATATAATAAAATAAACTTAATGTTAACATTGTAGTGAGCATATGATAATTATAAAAAGCGTAACTCAACAATTCAGAATATACCTAAGTACCTCATAATGTCTCAAGGTCATGATCCTGGCCCTTAGTTATAAGTTTACAGTATCCTACCTATAGAACCAAATGATACCCTAGAGATGAGCACTGTCTCAGAAGTTTAATGACTTGCTGATTCTCTAAATAACAAGCTGTGTGTCCTTGAGCAAGTTATTTGACATCTCTTAAGTCACAAGTTCTTTACCTGTAAGAGAAGCAGATTGGGGGCACCTGGATGGCTCAATCAGTTAAGCATCCTACTCTTGATTTCGGCTCAGGTGATGACCTCAAGGTTCCTGAGTTTGAGCCCTATGTCTGGCTCTGCACTGATGGTGGGAGGGGATTCTCTCTTCCCCTGCTCACACATGCATGCCCTTTCTCTCTCTCCCTCCCTCTCTCTCTCTCTCTCTCCCTCTCTCTCTCTCTCTCTCTCTCTCTCTCTCTCTCTCTCTCTCTCTCTTTCTCTCCTCCTTCCCCACTTGGGCACTCTCTCAAAATAAATAAATAAACTTTTAAAAAAATTAAAAAAAGAAACAGGTTGGACTGGATGATCTCTAGGGTCCTCGTACAGGCATAGTTCTGAGTCTGTGAGATCATCTATCCAGCCTAGCAGCATCATTTCTATTTCTCATTATTTCACAAATGAGAAATCCAGAGATCGTAAATAATCATAATTGGCAGAGGGACTAGGAGCTGAGTGTTCTGACTTTTTCCATGGGTAGCCAGTTCTTCATAGGCTTTCTGATTTTCTGGAGGCTCCCACTCTGCTCAGCACACCAGCTCTGCTCTCTGTCAAATGCTTTAGGCCCCCAAATCACCCCCGAGCCACAATTTTCACTTTCTCAGTTATCATCTCAGATAAGAAATAGTTCATTCACGTCAGGGTATGAATGACTTTATTAAACCACTGGAACTCCAGTGGATGGAATGTCTGGTATATCTGGCCTATTATTAACATCCATCAGCCCTCCCTCCACCAGAAAACAAAGAACAATTGCGCCAATCCCTGCTGGAAGTTGTTTTGATAAAACAATACTTACTGGAAAGTGACTTCTTTGAATGAATACCACATTTGGGATCTGCTTCTGTGTTATCTTCTCCAGTAAACATGAGCACCTGGAGGAAATGTGTCTCCCTCAACATTCTTTTTTTTTTTTTTAATTTTTTTTTTCAACGTTTATTTATTTTTGGGACAGAGAGAGGCAGAGCATGAACGGGCGAGGGACAGAGAGAGAGGGAGACACAGAATCAGAAACAGGCTCCAGGCTCTGAGCCATCAGCCCAGAGCCTGACGCGGGGCTCGAACTCACGGACCGCGAGATTGTGACCTGGCTGAAGTCGGACGCTTAACCGACTGCGCCACCCAGGCGCCCCTCAACATTCTGTCCCCATCTCTAAGATGGTACCTGGCACATCATGGGGCTTCAATGAAGGTTGGATAGATGAAAAAATACATAAACTTGAGTAGAGAAAAAACATGAAACTGACCAACTAGAGGGGAATCCATAAAACCTTTGGTGTAATAAAACTGAAGAGTGTATTTCTTCATGTTATAAAAAAGTCACATTACCTTAAGGAAGGGGATTATGGTCATTAAAGAATAATGATAACCAATAATTATAACAATCAATAATCATTGAGTGGACACATGTTCCAGGAACCATGCTAAGCCCTTACTCAGATTATTTTCATTTAATTCTCACAACACTATTATCAGATAGAAACTATTTTTATCCTGTTTTATAGATGAAGAGTGTGAGGCCAAAAAATGTTAAGTAACTCTTGCTTGGCCAGGAGGAGATCGGGTCCAGGCAATCTGATTCTGGTGCCCACATTCGTAATCTGTTTTTCTGAGGGTAGGCACACAGAGAGATGGGGGCCAGGAGTAGTTCCAACCTCAGGTTAGGGCATCTGCAAGGTCTGGTCAGTTTACCCGTCTGCTGCAGGACCCAGCGTTGCTGAGAGCCATGTTCCCCGTTCTGGCCCCCCTGGATTTCCACAGCAGTAAACAAAGAGATTTCCACAGGACAGTGAAGTTGCAATCAACTGAAAGAGAAAGAAGAAAAGTCTAGGTAGACTGGCGACTAAGAAAGAATTAAACTAGTGCAAGAAAACTGGTCTCTACTGAAAAGAGACTTTACAGTCAAATTAGCCAGTCTGGGAGACAGCCTAGCCTGACGAACCATAAATCCAGAGGTCAGACAAGGAAGGGCTATCATCTAGAGTTCTATTAAGTAGGCATTTATGTTTTGTTTTCATATCACTGTTTGTTGGAGGCATAGGCTGTTTATGAATATCGAACACTAAAGACTCCAGTTTGTAAATATTCAGCTCTAAAGCCATTTATGAAAAACCAGATGACTGGAGGCAGGAGACACCTGAAAGTAGAAATCAAAACAGTTTTGTTAATTAGTTTGATTATAAACATACTCCTGTGTCCCTGCTACTCAGGGAATTTGTGATTCCCTAGATTGGAAAATGCCTAGAGAACTGAATCTGGCAGTAAGAGTACAGTTCCAGGAACAAATTTTTCCCTTTTTCAAATTGCTCTGCCCCTTATAATCAACATTGCCAATATATTAATAATCACCAAGTAAAGCATACAATAGAAATTTTCCAAGTTTGGTATATGCGCTGCTGAAGTGAGCACAATAGAAATTTTCCAAAAGAAGTTTTTCCTACCTAAATTTTATGAGTCATTTAACTTTGAGGTCCACATCCCTTTGAATTCTGCAATTTAAGTGACTTTGCTTTGGTCAAATCTACCCAAATAAAAAAATTTTAAATAATAATAATAAATGACTTTGATTTCCATGACATTTTTTTTTCTCCAACTACATCTTTATATTTGATGTCTTTGAGATCTAAATGGACTACACATAAGATCATAGTAGTTCGAGTGCTTATAGACCAGACAATGTGATGTCTGGTGCAGCCACTACATGTGGCTACTAAAGTTTAATTTTAGGCATACCTGGGTAGCTCAGTAGATTAAGCAGTCGGCTCTTGATATCAGCTCAGGTGGTGATCTTGCAGTCATGGGAATGAGCCCTGCATCAGGCTCCGTGCTGAGGAGAGCCTGCTTGGGATTCTCTGTCTCCCTCACACTCTCTGCCCCTCCTCCGCTTGCACACACACTCTCTCAAAACAAATAAATAAAACTTTAAAATAAATAAATAAAGTTTAGTTTTAATTAAAATTAAATAAAATAAAAAACTGATTTCCTCAGTTACACTAGTCTCACTTCAAACGCTCAATAGCCACAATGTGGCTGTCACATTGGACCACAGAGGTATAGAACATCATCACAGAAAGTTCTATGGGACAGCACTGCCTTAGAAAGAACACAGATTTAGGGGCAGATTTAGGTGGCTCAGTTGGTTGAGCATCTGACTCTTAATTTGGCTCAAGTCTTGATCCCAGGGTTGTGGCTCTGTGCTGAGCATGGAGCCTGCTTGGGATCCTCTCTGTTTCTTTCTCTCCATCTCTTTCTCTGCCCTGCTCCACTGCTTACTCTCTCTTCCCACACCCCCCCACCCCCACCAAAAAGAACATAGATTAACAACAGACAGATTCCCATATTTCACTAGACTTGTAACCACAGGAGAGTTTCTTAAACTTTCAAAGTTTCAGTTAGTTAAATTATAAAGCAGAGATACAAATACCTACACCATTAAAGTAAGCAGTACAATGCCCAGCACATTTTAATTGCTTAATAAAACTATTATAATGAACTATTATAATTATTATAATTAAGTATTACAATTAATTTAGGGATCCAAAATGCAAGCTTTTGAGACTCAAATTAGACATCAATATTTTCTTCATACTCTGAGTACTCAATAAATCTTGCTGGCTACCCAAAAATATTAAATTGAATTAAAATTCAGAGCGTCATAGGACACTTAACATTATTTTATTTCTTCATCTAGGACATCAAACTTCTGTAGGCAAAAAACAACTTGAATTTCCCTGGAGAAACCTTAGACTCAGGTAGCTATTTAGATCTATAAAGTATGACCCAGGAGGTTTCTGATTCCCAAGCCATCCCTGAAATTTGATTCAAGAATATGTCCAGCAAATGTTTGTATTTGTACAAGAAATCTATTGGCTAACTAAAGCTGACTTGGAGAACAATCAGGTGAAATTCACATAACCCTCCCCACCACTCTTTAGCCTAGAGATAAAACCCATGGAAGTTACACATCCCAACACTTTTGAGGGTATTCCAAGTTATTGGGGGCGCCTGGGTGGCTCAGTCCGTTAAGTGTCTGACTCTTGATCTCAGCTCAGGTCATGATCTCGTGGTTCATGGGTTAGAGCTCTGCATCGGGTTCTGCACTGATGGTGCAGAGCGTGCTTGGAATTCTCTCTCCCTCTCTCTCTGCCCCTACCCCACTCGTGCTCTCTCTCTCTCTCTCTCCCTCTCTCTCTCTCTGTCTGTCTGTCTCAAAATAAATAAACTTGAATATATATTTAAAGAAGTAGTTCAAGTCATCTAAGTGTCTCCCCAGCCCTATCCACTCTCCCCTCCCCCTTTCAGGTCAATATGAAGCCTTATGTAACAACATCCAAAACAGAGAGAGAAAGCTGTGGATAATGTGCCCACAGAGCTTAATCCCTGCTACTCTCACAGAGGGACACATTGCAGTTAGGAATGCAGGCAGCCAGAGCCAAGATAATTCCAGACTCAAGAACAATTGTTCTATCAACTGCAACTACACAAAACAACCCAAACAAAAATAGACAGGAGAAGCTGAGTAACCTATGAATTGCTAATATCACACTTACTTTGAAATTTCCATTTTCTAAGCTTCTCAAAAAAAAAAAATGAAGATTATGTAATAAGATGGTAAAAAGATAGAGGACAATATTCTGCCCTTACTATTCAGCGCTGGATTGCAAAATGTACAGTAGTTTTCAAAAACCTTTATTTTGTCCCCTTTTAGGCCTTTAATTGAACTTTACTTAGGTTTGAAAGGTTTCCTTTCATACCAAAGAGGTACAAATAAAGGGGAGGTATCTCTCTTGGAAGGTATCTACAGTCCAGTAATTGATGGGACCATGGCTGGGGCCAGTGTAAATACACAGCAAAATTCTGTCAGGATGTTTTCTGACACATAATATGAGCAGGTACAGTTCCAGTCACTCACTGCCAAGAGATAAATCTAAACCAGGTCAACACCTGCCATCTAAAATGGTCATAATTCTGAAAAAAAAGTCTACATTAGTGGTCATTTGTTTACAGTAGAAATGAGAATAATAATGAACATTTATCAAGCACTTAGCATGCTCTAAACACTCTTATAAGTGATTTGCATGTGTTATTAACAACAACCCTTTAAGGTATGTAAATAATGCCATTTCCCATTTCACAGATGAGTGAACTGAGACACTGAGTGGTTAAATGACTTGCCCAAGGTTACACAGCTAATGAGTGTGGGAGTCAGGATCCAAACTCAAGCAATCTGAATTCGTTTTACAATCGTGTCTCTGCAGACAGTTGGAACAATGATGAACTTAAACACCAACTCTTCACTACACATTAACCTATGACCATACACCAAGACCAAGATCATAGCTGTGTTGGTTTGCAGAAAGTGATTAAAAGGACGAACCCCATATATTTGATTGGAACCTGTTATCCTCAAACCCATTGAAACCTGTGATCATCAAACCCACCTTTCCTTGGCTTTCAAAATCCCCAGTAACAAGTGTCTCGACTGGTGGTAATTTTGAAAAGTCAAGAGGTGAATTCTGGTGATGTTCTTTTAGCTCTAAATTAAACTGCACCTAAAGTTGAAACAGTCCATGAATTTTTCTCTCTTTTTAGTTATATGAATTAATAAATTCCCCTCTTAAAAAACTGTTTGAAGGGCGCCTGGGTGACTCAGTTGGTTAAGCATCTGACTCTTTGATTTCAGCTCAGGTCATGATCCCAGGGTCATGGGATTGAGTCCCACATCTGGCTCTGTGCTGAGTGTGGAGCCTGCTTAAGATTCTCTCTCTCTCCCTTGGCCCCTCTCCCTCACTCATTCTCTGTCTCTAAAAAAAATTTTTTTTAAATTAAAACCTGAGTTTTAACAGAAGGAGCCATAACCAATATACTCTCTTCTCTAGCCCCCACCATTTCCACTCATCCAAAGGGATTTTCTTGGGGGTGGACCTATGACCCCAGCCAGTCTATTCAAAGTGGATCTCAAAACTTTTGTAGCATGATCAGGAAAGAAGATTTTTCTACTGGACTTGAAATAGGGAAGACATAAAAACCGAGAGGTACTATACCCAAGGTCACTGGAATCCTCTGTGCAGAGTCCAGGGAATCACTCAACTAAGGGAAGGTAGAGCCAAGAGATACAGAGAAACTGAACCCTGTGACATCATTTTAGTTCTGAATCCTTTTCAGTACCTTAACCCAATAAATTCCACTTTTTGGTTAAGTTCTACCATTAGTGACTGAAAAGAGTTCTAAACCACCTCTTTAATACTTCTCAGTTCATCTTCTCCTCTCATCTGACCTTGCCTTGGTTCAGGTTGACATTCTTTCCTTACAGGATGCCCCAGCTATCTATTATTATCTTACAAGGACCCTAACATGTAGTAGCTTAAAACAACAATGACTTATGATTTCCCCTGATTCTGTGCATTGGCAATGGGCGATTGCCCAGATTTATTAGTCAGTTTTACCACAGTGACACATGACTCCTTGAGTTGGCTCGTAACAACCAATGTCCTTCACTCTGCCATTACATGTTCACCACCACATCAGTGAAGGCTCTGCTTCTGCTCCCCATGTGTTTTCACATTCTGGGACCAAGGCTGCAGGGGTAGCTCCTATTGGAAACACTCCATTCCTATGGCAGAATGGAAAAGAGCAAGGAAGCAGGCGGAAACACACACAATGGCCCATCCTGTCACACCTCACTGATCAAAGCAAGACCCTGGTTTTGAGGGCTCCCCATAGCTGTCAGGGTAAATTAGGTTGGCACTCAAGGCACGTTATGAGAGGGTAAGTAAGATAAGGAGATACACGTACACACATAAACAGAAAGAGGAGATTTTATGTGTAGATGTGTATGCACACACACAGGATGTATACTACTCTCGAGACTCACACACACACATATACACAGTATGTTTAAAACTCGACTTATACATGGAAGGTGGAGAACCAGTCTCAGTCTGGGTCTGGGACCTATCCTTTTCTAATCAGGGAAAATTCAGGAAGGCCCACCCAAAAAAGCAGGCTCCTGTTGAGCCTGTTATGTGTTATGATTGCAGGCCTTAGTCCTAGTAATTCGTAGTAAGAAACAAAAAAGATAAAATTACCATCTTAGCCATTTTTAAGTCGATAGCACAGTAGTGTTATATGCACATTGCTGTACAACAGATCTCCTGAACGTCTTCATCTTGCATAACTGAAACTCTATGCCCATGGAACAAATTCCCATTTCCCTCTCCCTCCAGCCCCTGGTCCAGCCATTTGCTCCATCTGCAGGATCATCATAGCTCTGCTAGATGCCCCTGGTGCCAACTGCCCACCTTCCAGGCCTGCAGCCAAGTGATGCTTGGCCCCATGCTGTCTTCCTACAGCCTTCATCACAGAACTTCTTCTCAAAGCCTACTGCTGGGTCTGCCCCCAAGTACAGGCTTACCCATAAGCATCTAATTTCTACCTCCTTGCTGGCTACCAATCAGGAGCTGAGATAATAATACTGGTGATGTAAAATAATAATAGCATTTATCATTTATTGCATGATTCTAAGCACCATGGTAGATGCCTGACAGATATGATCTCTAACCCTTACATAACGTAGAAGTACTGCTACTCCCAGGTCTGTCTCTGTTTTCATCAGGCATCATTCTCGATGTAGATCTCAACCTTTGTTCAAATCCCCTAGAACGATCCACTAGCCCCAAAAGTATTTGTAAGCACTGTGGAATTTACTGGAGCTTCCCAGAGTGGAGTAGAGGCTTACGCTGCCCATCCAATAAAAGTTAAAATCCTCAACAGAAGTGGCTTTTGTCTAATGTCCTCTTTTGCTGTGCTATCATCAAGCCTCCTCCTCCTCCCACCTCCAAGGTTTAGCCTCCCTAATTTTATGCTGAATATACAATAAGGAAACAGGTAACAGAATATGTAACTAAATATCGCTTAAACAATAGTGTTTATTATGTCTGGAGGTATCATTTTCAGGCTTGGTTAATTCAGAGGCACAACAATGTCATCAAGCACCCAACTCAGGCACTTTCTTTCTGCCTTTCCTCTTTGCCATCCATAGCCTGTAGGTTTTTCATTGTCAGAGTTGTCCCTCATGGTCACATGATGGCTGCCATAGCTCCAGGAATATTATCTGCAGACAATTATAAGTAAAGATAAAAAGAGGAGCATTTCTCCTCATTCCCTGCCCACCCAACTGCCTCCCCCCCCCCAACATCAGAAATGAAAACGTTTCCCAGAAATATTTCAGAAGATTTACCTTTAAATTCATCCACCAGGATTGAGTTACAAACTTGTACCTTAATAATAAAAGCTAATATTCTTTATTCTATAGATTTGGAAAGTGGGTTCTGGACACAAGGGTGAAGTATGGGGAGAGAATGGTTGTTGAGAAGTAACCACCAGTCTCAGTCATACAGAACAGCTTGGTATCTGCTCACCTCTGTGTTCTGCAAAGAAAGCTGCCTGATTGTTAATAGGTCATGCTCCCTGCAAGTCAGGTTCACGGCCATCTAATACTGCTCAGAGAAGCTTCTTAGAGTCCCACCCCTGTCCCTAACCCCAGTGCAATTATCAAAGCACACGTTATCAAAACTCTTCCCTAAGAGGACATCTTGAAATACCTCTGCTGTCATTTCCATACACATAGCAAATCTGCATGCTGAGTGTTATTACCCCATTTTACAGATTTGGAAACTGAGCAGAGAATTGAAGTGCCTCAGCCAAATTAAAACAGCTATCAAATTGTAGATCAGAGTTTGAACTCAGGGCTGTCTGGCTCCCATGTACTTGCTGCCAATGAAAGCAGAACAGAGCACCAAAGAAGAAGGAATGGGCTACAATTGACCAGAAGGGTAAATAACCTCTTGCCCCAGTAGTAATTGAAAACCATTGCATGGTTCTAAGGAGGAACGCAATTTCTGTCCTTGGCTATCTCTAAGAGATAAAATAGAGCCGAGCTTTTAGCCCTTGGCTGAGGATACAGAGGCATTTTAAAGTGTCTGAATGAAGGAACACAAGCCTTGCTTCTGAGTTCCTGACACCCAACCCTTTAAGTGGGGCCTGGGGAGATCTTTATTCAACAGCAAACACTTACTCAGGACCTGGCCCCTGCCCTTGGAAAGGAGGTAAACAGATATTTTGCCTCTGTGTGGTAAGTGCTATTATGGAAGTGTGCACAGAGGCTGTGGGAGTGCTCGGGGGGGGTGGGGCGGGGGGATGGATATTAGAAACCCCAGAGATCATCATCCCCCTGACTGAGGTCATCTTGTGTTCCAGGACAGTGCAGTCACTCATGTTCAAAACAAGGACCCTGAGTCATGAGGAAAGACCTAAACTGGATTAGGTACACACCATTACACAAGGTGGGGGTGAGAAATGTTTTGGAAAGATTTCCTTTCAAAATGGTTTACTGGAAAACATTTTAGCAATTCTGAATGTAAATTTCAGGGTTTTGTTTGTTTTGAAGCTTGGTTTATGGAGCACTTCCCATGGCTTATGTATGTTACTTTATGAATGTACTAAGTAATTTGCATACATTATCTTGTTTAAAGCTTACAATAATCCTGTAAGGTACATAGTCCTATTTTCCCACTTAAAAATTAAAAAAAATTGGGGGGGGGGCTCCTCCACCCCACTCTTTTAGGTGCAGAAACTAAGGATGAGAGAGGTTAAGCAACTTGTCCAAGGTCTCTCAGTTCCTAATCGGCAGAGCCCAATTCAGACCCTCCCTGCCACAGGGCCAAGGTGCCTTCTAGAAACTTCACTCCCAGTTAACACATTTCACAGGAGAGGTAATTATAGGTTAGTACACTGGATCCAAATAGAGAGTAGATGTCCTGTAGAAAATCAGCAAAAGTAGTGATCAAGGTTGGACCATATGTCAGTAGGAAGGAGAGGAGAATCATTTTTTTAAACGGATACTGTACAATGCTCTATTCTCACATCTTTTCTGTAACGAAGTATTTATTAAGGAATGCAGTTTTAAGGAGAACAATTTTGCCACTTTGCTCATCTGTTCAGACTGTATTTTCTATATAACTTGGGCAAATTTACAAATATGTTTTGAAATGGAAATGGTTGAACAACATTGAATCTAGACACTTGCTGCTCAGAGAGTGGCCCATCCCCTTACTGCTTTTCCAAAATGCAGATCCTTGGGCCCTTCCCCAGGATCCCCGCCTCCACCAGGGTCCCCAGTGGTTTGTATGCGCTTAAAACTTGAGGAGGGTGCTGCTCCCACCTTCGTGGACAATGTTCTATGAGCCTATGAAAATCAAACACATAAGTAGGTCATGCTGTGGGCTCTACAAGGCAAACTTTACATCAAGGCAACGTTTGCTATCTTTTAACTGGATTTGTTTTTACTTTATTTAATCTAACAGCTCCTTCTGAATAGGTTTTTAGAGAGATCTATGGTTGTACAAGAGGAGGGGGAAAATAATGAGGAAAAGGAAGTGATAGGGAAGGAAAACGAGGGTGTTGTGGTTTCCCAAATGGCACAGACTGATCATGCCAACCCCTTGATGTGTTATTGAATATCTACCTGGGTCAGGTGCAAGCCCATTACCTGAGGTGCCTGCTGGGTGGTCTGGATTGTGAGCCACGGCCCCTCCCATCCAGAAGCCTTTGCTATTTTGCAAATGTTTCAATGTGTCTGCTGAAAGCAGTGAAACAACAGCTGGTGAGTCATCCCCTTCTGTATTAATAGAGCAGTGTTGACCCATCGAGGCCCCTCAGGACTTTATAGAACAGAGCATCCTTTCTTTCTCAGGGCAAGGAAGGGAAGTCTTAGCCACTGTGCACTCTAGGACAAGTAGGCGCACCGGAGAATACACACCTATCCACCGGGCACTAAGCGCCCTTTCCTCATTGCACTCTTTCAGATGAAAATGAAGACAGAGCTCATTGCACTCTTTCAGATGAAAATGAAGTTAGGGTAAGGAGGATGGGAGAGAATACCTGCATTAAACCACCAGACTTTACCTATGCGAAGAAACAGCCACAAAGGAAGACGTTTCTTGCCCCAGCCCTGCACCTCAGTTTTCTTTATGTGAAGCTCTGTCTGGAAAAGCAAGGTAGAGATGTCAAAGCTAGGTGACAACCTTGAAAGATAAATCTGGGCTATTTTTAATACGAGGGCTAGCTGGTGGCTTAATATTAGTGGAGTCAAACAAAACAGAATGTGACAACGCCACCAGTTAATCAACGTTCCTGCCTGCACCAGCAGCGTTTTCAACACTGTAGAGAATGGCAAAGGGATAAAGTATAATCTGCGATTTCAAGGACTTCATTTGGCTGGAGGGTTTATTCAAGACAAACAACTAGAGGCAAGGATGGAAGATAGAAACATTAAAGAGACACACCTTAGGCAATCACATATACTATCATTGGCATACCCAGGTGGGAAGGCCAAAATATTTGCATTAAGCAACATTTCCGGAGATTTTGTCAAAACTTTCCTTTTTTTCCAGGAGAAAACTAATGCTTTCTTTAACATTATTTAACATTTACTAAAACTGGACTGGGAATTCCTGCCCCAATTCTTTCAGTGTGGAATAGATGGAAGTTGCTAGAAGGGAGTTGTTAGGCAGATTTTCCACATGTCACCAAAATAAGTAAGCTATTCTAGGGCCAGGCACAGAAACTGGGTGATCATGGAAGCTTGACTATAGAGAAGGAAGGAGGATGGTGGAAGTATCTTAGAATATACTAGAATGTAGTTACTAGTCTCTACCTCTTTTGGGGGGGTGGGTCAAGATTCCTGTGATGGTTAATTTTATTCATCAAACTGGCTGGGTCATGGTGCCCAGATAGGTGCTCAAACGTTATTCTGGATGTTTCTGGGAGGGTGCTTTTGAATGAGATTAACATTTAAATAGGTGGACTTTGAGTAAAACAGATTGCCCTCCATAATGTGTGTGAGCCTCATCCAATCAGTTGAAGGCCTGAATAGAACAAAAGGCTGACCTCCCCTAAGCAAGAGGGAATTTTCCAGCCAAACAGCCTTTGGACTTAGATTTCACCATTGGCTCTTCCTGGGTCTCCAGACAGCCAGATTCCGGGCCTATGTGAGCCAATTCTGCAATCGTGCTCTGTCTCTCTCTCCCTGTGTGTGTGTGTGTGTGTGTGTGTGTGTGTGTGCACAGAGATACACATACATCCTATTGGTTCTGTTTCTCTGGAGAACACTAAGTAATGCAGACCTCTTTGTGCGTTTTAATTTTTGTATATATTTTTTAATTTTTTTCCTTTGTGAGTTTTTAGGAAGAATATTCATTAAATGTGCCAAACCATGGACACTTTTCTCAGAAAATCGTACATTGACACAAATTTTACATATGGTTTTCAGGGAATCACCAATCTGTTGAAGTGTATCATGGACCTCCTTCCTCAAATTAAAAACCTCTGAGCCTCTAGCTAGGGAAAGGAATAGAACCAAATACCTCCCTGTCCAAGTTTTCCTGTTCTCAAAGAGCAATTACCACTAGCAGGTGGAGGAAGAAGCATAGCCGCAGAGTTATAAAAGCACCAGAAGGGTGTCCCAGCAGAAATCTCCCTCTCCCTCACCTCTCTGGGGGGCCAGGAACTCCTCCTGTCAGTGTCAGCATCCTGCAGTGGAGGCTGGTTAATTTAACTGGAATAAGGCATGGCCACCGCCCATGGTGTAGCTGAGACTAGCTGGTTATTCTGACACATCAGCACCACCTTCCTTGGCACTCTGTTCCTCCACATGTTCTTGCTGATGGATTGTGAGTCAAAGGGATATGTGTCACCTCCGGTCAGAGGCCATTTGGATGGAGATGCCTTGTCACACTTTCTTCTCTTGCAGTAGACTCAGGGAAGGAGGTGATGGCTGATGATGGAGCCTGAAAGAGGAAGAGGCAGATCCCTTTCTACCCTACCCTCATACTGGACTATGATGGAGGCAAGAAACAAAACCCATTTTGTTCAACTACTAAGATCTGGGAGCTTTCAGCCTTTCTTGACTAACACATGGGGATTTTATAGGTGGGAGAAAGATATCGGTAGAAATACTAGAAAAATGCCAACTTAAAGACCTCATATGGGGGTGTCTGGGTGGCTCAGTCAGTTAAGTGTCAGACTCAATCTCAGCTTAGGTCTTGGTCTCACGGTCATGAGTTCAAGCCCTACCTTGGTCTCTGTGCTGGGCGTGAAGCCTACATTAAAAAAAAAAAAATCTAATATGATTTACACCATTATTACTCATTGACCTTAGCAGAGACTGAAAGTAGGGTCCTGAGGAAATAGCCCTGGTTAAGGCTAAGGAGTCCCAAACTCCGAGATGACATGAAGTGACTAGGCTGCTGCTAAGGGTTTCCGTGCTGCCTAAGTCCAAGGGGTACCATTCACACAGGCTCTGTATTTCCCTAGAGTTGTGCAGTGTACAGCCTGCTCAACTGGACAAAGTAGCCCTGCTCCTTTGTGGCAAAAGAGTATGGAAGAGGCAGGAAGACCTGAGAGAGGCAGTAGGAAGGTGGTACAGAAGCATTCTATACCTCTCTCATGGTTTCATCATCCAGCCAAGCACTGGCCCTGGTCATTGCTAAGGTAGCTGAAAAAAGCCTGCCTGCAGGACTAATCACATTGGAGCTAAGCCCTTTTGTTCATGAAGAGCAGCATATCTTCCCTGAAATAGTCCTTTAGGGTCTACAGTAAGTTACTGATTACAGTATTGGTTACTAAAGAAGAAACAGCAAAGAGTGACTTACCTGTTGGCCCTGTACTTAGAAAATAGTGATTATTATTCCCATTTATCATAGAAAATCTTTCTTAATGACTCCTATGTACGTGAGTATCCCTCCCTCCCCACACTCTGTTTTTAAGCTTTATATTATGGAACATTTCAAGCACACACAAAATGGAGAAAATAGTGCAATAGACCATCACCGAACTTCAACAGTCATGAATTAATATTGTCAAATATTCAATCAGTGTTCAACTTTCCTCAATTTTCTCAGTTTCTTTCTTTCTTTCTTTTCTTTTTTTAGTTAGTATCCCAATATGATCCACTCCTTGCAGCTGGTTACTGTATCTTCTAGGTCTCTTTTAATTTAAGGGCTCCCCTGCCTTTTCTTTTCCCCTTATAATGTATTTGTTGGAGAAACTGGGTCATTTGCCCCATAGAGTTTCCCACATTCTGCGTTTTGCTGATTGCATCTGTGTGGCATCATCCAACGTATTTCCCTAAGACCTGTATTTCCTAAAAAGTATCATTTAGATCTCGATTAATCCAGGTTGCATTGTTTGACAAGGATACTTCACAGATGGCCTGTGAACTTCCTCTCTCATCACATCATGAGTGCATGATGTCTAGTGGTCTCCTCTTTGGGGATGTTGAGATTTGATTAGTGGATTTAGACAGTGACAGCCTGATCCATTCATTTTAAAAGTTCCCCATAAGCTAAAATTAAAAAAAAAAATTAAAAATTAAAATGTAAAGAAATAAAAATAAAATTAAACAATAAAAATAATTTAAAGTAGTTTAAAAATAAAAAAATAAGATTTTTTATAACATTTCCCCATGAGCTTTTCCCTTGATAATTTTTAATAGCCATTGACAATCATCACAGATCTATTATGTTATTAAGGATTATAAAATTATGGTACCCTAGTTCTCCCACTGCTCCTTCATCTGTTAGCTGGAATGCTTCTAAAAGAAGAACTTTTCCTCAACAACAATTTAGCTATCCTGAGATACAGTTCATATAGAAAAGACAAGACAAATGCTCGCTTCTTTCCCTTTTTAAATCCGTTTTCAGAGTAAGGAGTTGGTTCCCTAGCAACCTGTAAAGGTGACCTATGAGAGTTTTTTTTTCCCTTGGTATAATTATAAACTCAAGGATTTTAACATATTTGATGTATTTCAATCCACTGCAGAGACTCAAACTATTCCATCCTTGAACTTTGGAAGTCTCTTTACATTGGTTCCTAACCTAATCTTTTGGACATGACCCATAGTCTTTGAAAGCTTCTTTTGCTTTCTAGTATGATGAAATGTCCATTTCTTGCCCCAGCTCTGGGATCAGCGATTATGCAAAGAAGCCCTGCTTCCCTTTAGTGACAGATTGAATTTTCGAGACCAGAATCTGGGTGCTGGGAGTGTGTATTGCTACAGTTTGTAAACCTTTTCGGTGACCAGAGTCAGACTGGCTCCCCTTCGGATCCCATTCCTCCTATTGCCATCATTCATTCCACTCCAGGCACACCCTCCTCCTCTGCACCTCTATTAGGATCACAGCAGACGACTCTTGCAGGGCCCGAGGGAGTAGGGTACATCATTGCCCCATGCCTGGCACACACTGGCACACAGTCTGGGCCCCAAACACTGCTGGCACACTCCTCATGTCATCTTCATTCAAATGTCACTTGCTCAATGACACAACCCCTGGACGTCCTATCCAACACTGAACACAGAACCCCCTTCCCTCCCAAATATTCTCTATCCTTCTCCCCTGCCTTAGTTTTCTCGGCAGAACCTTAAAACCTCAAATACTGTGTAACTTACTGGATGATATTTTGTTTGCCATCTGGAATGTAAGTTCCAAGAGAGCAGAGGCTTTTGTCTATTTTGTTGCATCTGTGTGCCACACACCTAGAACAGGGTCTGGCACAGAGTAACTCCTCAGTAAACAGCTGTTGAAACAATGAATTGCAAGGGAATAAAACTAATTGCGACTGACCTAAGCCCACAGTCCTTCCATTGTTAGACTCTAGTGACACATATTTGTAGCCTCCAAAGTGAGAAGTGGGGGGGGGGGGGCGTAAGCCCCTAACTCCCCATTGCTTCAGCACCAAGTCTGGATCAGGACTAAATTCAGTCACATAACCAGCCGCTAGCCTCATAGGTCACTGTGATGAGTGTTTTTCAGGCTGAGAGAGAGATGGGAAGTGTGGCAGATGAGAGGGAAGGATGGCTCTCCAGGGTCGTGTTGTTCTGTTTTATCTTTTATTATTTTTTGTCAAAGCCACAACTTCTAGAAAGGACTTGCCATTTAATGAAATGGAAAAGAAAGTGAGAGAAACAGCTTTTGAGGGGCAAATGGTGTTGGTTTGGAGAGGCCAGTGAGATATTGGACCTGTTAGGTGGGCGAGTAGAAGGGTTTCAAGTTCAGAGAAGAGGTTCTGCCTGGACAGATAAATCTGGGAGTCATCAGTGTGGAGACGGGATTGAGAGCAGTGAAACAACCGAATGAGAAGACACAGAAAGCAGATGAGGTTCAAAGGGTGATCCTGAGTCCCTTAGATATCTAAAGGTCAGGGAGATGAGCAGGAGCCAGCAAAGGAGGCTGAGAAACAGGAGCATGAAGGCAGCAGGAGCCCCTAGGGAGCCTGAGGTCCTGAAAGTGTTCCAAGGAGGAGGGGTGAGCAACTTCCTTAGATACTGCAGACGGGGCAAAGAAGACAGATGACCACGGATCCAAGACAGTAGCTAACCATCCCTAGGATACAGACCCAAACCAACAAGCATATACAGCTGACTCCCTAGGCTGCTTTATCTTAAAGTGATTCACAGACAGTATGATAAGGTATTTCCTGTGGGTTTTACATGTAACAGCATGGTCCCCTCCACCTTGGCCCAGAGTGAGGAGCATCCAGCCTGGTCTCTCCATTCTTCAGGGTCACGGTCAGGCCATCCTAGGCATTAGAAAACCAGGGCGTTCCCTCAGGAGTCAGAGAAATGGCCTTCAGTCCCGGGAACTGGCAGTCCTGGGGGCAAAGGGGAGGTAGGGCAGCTTCGGGGCAGGAGGACAGGTGAGGTGCAACAGCTGCCTTAGGGTGGGGGTGTGGCCGTACCTGTCTGGGCCCCTTGCTACACCATCTGGAATCTGCCTGCACTTAGTATCTGCTCCACCCCACCTTCCCATCCCCCTTCAACTTAGCGCTGGCAGCCTTCCTACCTGGGAGTCTTCCTCCTCACATATTCATTTGATCCCATTTTCCCTAACCCTTGACTACCTCTGCCTCTCCACGAGGGAACAAATGGACAACAGTTTAAAGGACATTCGTCATAAATGAAAACAATTAGTACCTTGATGCAGGTAAAAATTGAGACAAATCTCTGCTTCAGCGGAACACATTTAATTCCCCACTTGGACAGCTTGCCCCATTTCCCTGGGCATAAATGCCTATAGGCTCCAAAACCAAGGAGGTGGGGGTCCTGCCCCTTAGCCTAATGAAGGTGCATATAAAATGCTAGAAGAGGGGCACCCTGGGTGTCTCGGTTGAGCATCCCACTCTTGATTTCAGCTTAGGCCATGATCTCACGGTTGGTGGGACTGAGCCCTGAGTTGGGCTTGACGCTGATCATGGAGCCTGCTTAGGATTGTCTCTCGCCCCCTGCCCCTCTCCCGCTCGCACATGTGCATGTGTGCGTGCACGTGCTCTCTCTCTAAAATAATAAAATAAAATAAAATGCTAGGAGAGCATATTCTTTCACCAGAGCTGTCTTCTTGAGCGTCTCATAATCAAACAATTGTTTGATTAGATGTCTTCAGTTAAGCATTTTTGTCCTAAGTTATTTTTAAAAAATTTTTTTCTTCAACATTTATTTATTATTGAGAGACAGGCACAGAACATGAGCAGGGGAGGGGTAGAGAGAGGGAGACACAGAATCCGAAGCAGGCTCCAAGCTCTGAGCTGTCAGCACAGAGCCCGACGGGGGGCTCGAACTCACAAACTGCGAGATCACAACCTGAGCTGAAGTTGGTCGCTCAACCAACTGAGCCACCCAGGCGCCCCTGTCCTAAGGTCTCAGGCGTAAATCTATCCTAAGATTATATAAGACAGTGGGATATATTATCTGAAGTCATGGTTTGACACAAGGCCCAGACCTCAACCCCAAATAGTCCATCCACAAAATGCAACACTCTCCAGCCACAAAAACCTTTGGAAAGATCCACCTGAACATGCATAGACTCATCTCCTAGATACTTAGATGAAAAACAGAGTATTTATTATGTTACCATATGCATAAAAGAAGAAAAAGAGATCTTGAATATGCATAGGACATTTCTGAATCTGTAGCAGATTCGTATCAAGATAAAAGGGAGACAGGGGTGCCTGGGTGGCTTGGTTTGTTAAGCGTCCAACTTCGGCTCAGGTCATGATCTCACGGTCTGTGAGTTCGAGCCCCGCGTCGGGCTCTGTGCTGACAGCTCAGAGCCTGGAGCCTGTTTCAGATTCTGTGTCTCCCTCTCTCTCTGCCCCTCCCCTGTTCATGCTCTGTCTCTCTCTGTCTCAAAAATAAATAAACGTTAAAAAAAAAAATTAAAAAAAAAAAGGGAGACATATTTCACTATATACCTTTTAGTCGGTTGCGCTTTTCAGAATGTACCTAAATCATCTATTCAAAAAAATTAACTAAGAAAAACTAAAGAAAGTACTTAGAAATCAATACTCTCCAACTGCTTGATCATGGCTTTCCAAAGAGGACTTGCAGTTAAGAATTGAAGAAGGGAGTGCTTTTAGAGGAATACATTTGTCTCCCAGGAAAGGCTTTGAAGCTGGACGGGGCTGGGGAAGAGGGGAGTGGAAAAGTTGTCGCCCAGAGACAGTTGTACTTAAAAGAACTTCTGAAGTACTTACGTTTCCTGACACTTAGAAGATTCCACCCTAGCTGTGACACCATTACAAGATGTGAGAATGTGCTTGTTTAGAAAGCCCAGGGCAGTGTCCTTCTGGCTGTGGAGGCTGTCCCAGGAGTCTCCTCTGTGGTCTTGAACAGTTGTGTCCGCTCTGTGCACCTGTTCAACGGTGGCTGTAGGTCTTTTCCTGGTAGGGGTGGGGAGAAGACTCAAAAGTTCAGGGCCCAGGCACAAGTGAGGAGAGTTTGGGAGGCACTGGATCCTGGGATCCGTGACGCCTCATCTCCAGTATCTGCTATCTTGGTGGGGAGTGGGACATAGAGACGGGTTTGGTATATTCTCCAGGGAACATCCTAGCTGACCCACAGTATCAGGTCAGCCTGAATTTGGGGTTTAGTTCTAATACAAATCTCATTTGGGAAGAAATCTCCCCTCTAGTTCTTCCTTTTCTGGTTGTTCATTCTAAAATTGCTTTAACCATATAAAGACCAGGCTTGCCATTGGCTTCCAACGGAGAGATTTGAATGGAAAAAGAGGTAAAGTAAAAAGGAGGTAAAGGTATTCAATGGTTAAAGCCACTGATTGCGTGTGACCTGCCTTTGACTTCGTCCCTCCTTAGATTTGCTTCCCCGATCAGCAGCATTTCTGGAGATGGCGTTTCAGTGTGGGAAAGACCCACGTTAATAGCACCCCAGCTCCCATATTAGTGGAACTGCCTTGGGAATTCAAACACTCTGAAGTAGCGTCCTCCTTGGTAAAACACGAGATGCTAATGGCTACTTCAGTGTTACCGTTAGGATCAGATGAGAGCCTTTGTGCAATTCAATAAGCATTTTTTGAACACCTATCCTGTGACAGGAAAAGGGATAATCCTGTCCTTGTGCCAAAGGACCTCAGTAACGATCTGAGAGGTCAGTGCTGAGCTGTGGGATAGCAAGGGGATGAGAAGAGGGGGTAAATTTGCAGAGAATCAAAAAAGCTTCTCTCGAGCAGTTAAAGCAGATCTTCTCCATTCCCGTACCTCTCCACGACGTGCCCTATTTTATCCCCTTCACAGAGCTTGCTAGCGCTTTCTTTGCACTCTCCCGGCAATCTCCTCCCACGAGAAGGGAATCTCCTAGGGTCAGGGCTCTGTCTCCTTCGCTTCTAGATCTCCAGACTTGCAGTTTCTCTCTTCCTTTTCTCTGTTACCCTTTCTTTTGTTCTTTTTGTTTATTTGTTTTTGTTACACCCATGATTGGATTTTAAGCTTATGATAACCTCACAAAATGTTTAAAGGATTTTTAAGATTTTTTTTTTTGGGGTCTTAATGAGCTAAAATAGTCTACATAACATAGAGATTATCCACTTATTGAAGCAATGCTACTCAAAATGTGATCTGCAGGCATGACAATGTAAATCAACTTTGTCATTAAGTGTACATTGTTTAGTTCAGCTGACTTTGTTTCTTCTTTTTTTTTTGCCAAAATGACATTATTTATCAAGACATTGCGACAGTTCTAGAAGAGATCATGAGGGTGGTAGTACCAGGAATGGACATATGGTTGTTCTCTATTATGATATTTACAATATTTTAAAATCGAAAATATTCTGGGGTGCCTGGGTGGCTCAGTCAGTAAAATGTTGGACTCTTGGTTTCCACTCAGGTCATGATCTCCTGGTTCATGAATTCAAGCCCAGAGTCGGGCTCTGTGCTGACAGTGTGGAGCCTGCTTGAAATTCTCTCTCTCCCTCGCTCTCTGCCCCTCCCCGGCTCATGCTTGTTTTTTTTCTCTCTCTCTCTCAAAATAATGAAATAAACTTACATTGAAGACAGTCAAATTATTAACTAACATGGAACTGATTAAAAAATTATAGTACATCCATCCAATGGAATATAATTCAGTTATTATACGTGATGTAGATCAATTTTGATATGGAAAATTATTCACATTTTTTAAGTGAAAAAAAGCGGACTACAAAATAGCTTGTATAGTATTTAATTTGGGGGATCCTAACTCTGCCTCATATCCACATTTGTACATTTACACAAGAAAATTTTCTGAAAGTATATATCCTAGAGTGCTTGATTCTGGATGTCTAAATTCACAGTGTTAAAAAATATATATCCTTCCCACCAACCTATAACAGTAATACACAACCAACTGCTATATATATCTATCTCATCGGCTTAGGATAAAATAGGACCACAACATATTTAATACTCAAATATTCATTTGAAAATATGTATCCCAGTACATGAAAAGTTCATGTTCCTCCAAAGATTCTCTTCTCTGGTATTTCCTAGGACCCTCAGGTTGACTTACTAAATCCAAAGGGGTCAGTTCAGGACAGCAGTAATAAAATCAGCTGAGTTTTGGGTTTTTTTTTTTTTTTTCTTTTTTTAAAGCAAGACTTTCTGAAGGAAGCAATATGTTCATTTATGTTCTAGGGTAAGCCCCTTATCCCTTGGCAGACTGGTAATCAACAGCCCCCTACCTGGCTACTGTAAGTAGCATTAAAGGGGAGATAGAACACAGTCACAGAGCCACCTGAGCCTGTTTTTTCCAAGGTTATATTTAAATTACTCTTCTAATCTCTTCTATGGGTATTGATCTGTTTAGATTTTCTTCCTTTTCTTGGATCAGTTTTGGTAAATTATAGTTTATTAGGAAGGCTTCAATTTCATCTGTATTTTTTTTTTAATTTTTTTTTTCAACGTTTATTTATTTTTGGGACAGAGAGAGACAGAGCATGAACGGGGGAGGGGCAGAGAGAGAGGGAGACACAGAATCGGAAACAGGCTCCAGGCTCTGAGCCATCAGCCCAGAGCCCGACTCGGGGCTCGAACTCACGGACCGCGAGATCGTGACCTGGCTGAAGTAGGACGCTTAACCGACTGCGCCACCCAGGCGCCCCTCGTCTGTATTTTTAAATGTATTGCTAGAGTGCTGCATATATTTTCCTACGGTTCTCCAGACCTGTTCATATCTGTTTTCTTTTGAGTTTCTTTATTTACTTTGAGAGAGATGAGGGGAGGAGCAGAGAGAGACAGAATGCCAAGCAGGCTCCGCACCGTCAGCACCGAGCCCAAGGTAGGGCTTAAACTCATAAACCAAACTGTGAGATCATTACCCGAGCTGAAACAAAGAGTCCACCGCTGAAATGACTGAGCCATCCAGGCGCCTCCCTGTTCACATCTGTTTTGGTTCCTAACGAGCAGATGGAGGCAGAGGTGGTAAAAGCGATTGAGAAAAAGGGGTCATAAAGATTAGACTTGAACCAGGAGAGGTGAGTATGATGCCAGGTACCTCAGATGCAAAGATATGCAAGCTCTTGGGGCTTTCAGATTTTCTCTTGTAATTATTCTGAATTAATGTCATTACTTGTCACTATTTGAAGAAATAAATATTACTACTCTGCTTATGGAGTAGTCTAGGTAGAGGCTGATCAAAGGGTTTTTCATATGTTCTTATTTGTCTTGTTAAAAGAAATTTTTTTAATTCAAAAAAACATTTAAGAAATGACACGAATAAGGAAATGCCTTTTGCATTCAGAGGCTGACCTTAAGATATATAGTGTAACACCAGCACTTACATATTACCAACTAATATCCATAATTTTCAGTTTCATTTTGGACTTAGAGACCAATTCATCAATTAGTTAATCAAGACATTACAATTATAGTTGACCCTTGAACAATGTGGGGGTTAGGGGCACTGACCCCCCAGCTCAGTCGAAAATCCACATGTAAGTTTTGACTCCCCAAACACTTAACTACTAGTAGGCTACTGCTGACTTGAAGTCTTACCAATAACATAGTCAATTAACACATATTTTGTATGTTATACATATTATAGACTGTATTCTTACAATAGACTAAGCTAGAGAAAAGAATATGTTTTTAAGAAAATCATAAGGAAGAGGCACCTGGGTGGCTCAGTCGGTTAAGTGTCCGACTTCGGCTCAGGTCCTGATCTCACTGTTTGTGAGTTTGAGCCCCATGTCGGGCTCTGTGCTGACAGTTCGGAGCCTGGAGCCTGCTTCGGATTCTGTGTCTCCCTCCCTTCTGCCCCTCCCCCACTTGTGGTCTGTCTCTCTCTGTCTCTCAAAAATGAATAAATGTAAAAAAAAAAAAGAAAGAAAATCTTAAGGAAGAGAAAATACATTTCTAGTACTGTACAGTAATCCATATATAAATGGACCTGCACAGTTGAAACCTCTGTTGTTCACGGGTCAACTCTACTCATTAGATAAAGTTGGTCTAATTTGTACTTGTAAACATCCTCTCAATCTTCAAGAGACATTTCACGTCCCACTGTTACCATAAAGCATTTGTTAGCAGCTATAGTCTGAAATCATTTCTCTCCCTCCACTGAACTTCCAGAACAATTATCTTCTCTACACTTCGTCAATTAATTGTATACCGCACTGGGGTATCTCTTCTATTATTCTTGCTTGTTTTGTTTTTCTTCTCAATTAAGTTTTCTTTTTTCTTTTTCTTTTTTCAGAAAGAGAGAGAGAGAAAAAAAAAGAAACACGAGCAGGGCAGAGGGGGAGAATGAGAATCTCAAGCAGCCTCCACGCCCAGTGTGGAGCCCCATGCAGGGCTCGACCTCACAAACTGTGAGATCATGACCTGAGTTGCAATCAAGAGTCAGATGCTTAACTGACTGAGCCACCCAGGTGCCCCTCTTCTTAATAAACTTAAAAAAAATAAGCCTTTATTTTTAGGCAAATATAGATTTAAAGAAAAATTGCAAAGATAGTACAGGGTTTGCATATATTCCCCACCTACTTTGCCCTAGAGCTAACGTCTTGCATTAGTATTGTACATTTGTTACATTTAATGAATCAAAATTGATACATTATTAACTAAAGTCTATACCTTATTCAAATTTCCTTAGTTTTTTACCTAATATCCTTTTTCTATTCCAGGATCCTGTCTAGAATACCACATTACACTTAGTAATCATGTCTTCTCAAGTTCCTCGTGGCTGTGACAGTTTCTTAGACTTTCCTTGATTTTGATGACCTTGACACTTTTGCTCATTAGTTTGGTCAGGTATTTTGTAGAATGGCCTTCTATTAGAATTGGGTATTTTTCTCATAATTAGAGTGGGGTAGTGGGTTTTGGGGAGTAAGATCACAGATACAAAATGTTATTTTCATCACATCATATCAAATGTACATTCTGTCAACATCACCTAAAAAATATTTTATTTTTAAGTAATTTCTATTCCAAACATGGGGCTTGAATCCCCAACCCCAAGATCAGGTGTTGTATGCTCTACTTACTGAGCCAGCCAAGCACCCCTACCAACATCATTTTTGACTACTGACGTTGACCTTGGTCATCTGGCTGAGGTGGTATTTGTCAGGTTTCTCCACAGTAAAGTTATTCCCTCCCACCCATACTTTCTCTATGTACTCTGGAAAAAAGTCACTATGCACAGCCCACAGTTAATTATGTTCCACATTCTTGAGTGGATACCTACATAAATCAGTTGGAATTCTACATAGGAGATTTGTCTATTCTCCCCCATTTATTTACTCAACCACATGTCCTTTTAGTCCTTACCAAATGACATGAAAATAATATCCAAATATTAGCCAAACACTTCTAGCTTTCTGTGGGAAGGTGGGTATCCTCAGTGGTGTCATGGTCCTAATCCCTCAGTATCAGTCTTGGGGTTGGGGACCAAGGACAAAAAGGCTTTACTTGCAGCAAGTTGACTCTAAGACAAATTTCAGCAAAGGGTAGCCCTTGGAAAGGACACTTCAAAGAAAAGTGAGTTTCCATACTGGAAATTGGAATTCTGAACTGGAAACTAATGATGAGAAAAATTAGGATGGGGATTTGAATCCACATAACCCAATAAGGTAAGCATCCTCCTCCTCCTCTTCATCACCCTTATTTTTAAGTTCATAATCAGGAGAATAAGTCCTTTACCCCAAATTCCCTGAAGCCTCTGCCTCCGAATCCTGTGTTTCTTTGCAATCTGTCCAGACTCAATCCACTACTCGTTGAAGATTTTTTTCTCCTTGGTAGTAGTCAGTAGGACTGAGATGTTCACTGCTTCTGCTTTTGGTCTCTTACTGCCTCATCACATCACTTCTTGCTCCCTTCTGTACTGGAGGGAGTTTCCTCATGCCTGGGAATTCTATCTATGAATTCCTTCTCTTTCTTCTTCCTGGGTGTCTGCAGCACCTAGAAAAGTTGTATTGCAATAGAAAATGTTGCTGTTGTCGCTAGGAAAAAAAAATCAAAGAGTAACATTAGATTTCAGGCCCCCAGATTATCTTGTCTTCACCTTTTTACTAGTTGATGGTACCTCCTACTTCTTCCTCAAACTGTTCCTCACTATTCTGGAGCTCTCCATGTCTCATAAGCCATCCTCCATGGGACCATTATTATATGACCTCATCACCAGGATGTAAACTGGAACTCTTAACAATTTGTTCACTCACTAATTATTCCATACGGCTTTCTATGTACAAACAGTTGTGTTAGATAACTTTTAGAAAATGTCAATGTATTATCCTTCCCTGTAGGATTTGCCTAAATAGGAGTCAAAACATTTTAGAAAAAAAATACTTTGAAGGTAGAATAGTAGGCAGCAAACAATAGATAACAAAAGACTCTAGAAGGTATTAACAACCTTCCCTGTTTCCCTGAAATTATACTGATTTCCTACCCTGAGCCACGAAGGAGGGCCCTACATACCGTAGCTTGAAGCATCTATTGTAACCTCCTGTCAGACTGTGCCCAAGGTCAAGAGTTTCTCATTAATATAAAATCAATTCTGTGTTTAGTTTATGGACATTAATATTCAGTATTATGTTCTTGAGTTCACTCAAGTGTAAGAAGTATACTTCTTAAGTGTAAAAAGTAAGAACTTTAGATTCTCATCCTATCTGCCACTGACTAAGTAATTCTGGGTCAGTTACTCAGGCTCTCTGATCCATTAGACTTCTCCGGCCATTCAGTCTCAGTCTCTTTTGCTTCCTAATCTCCTGCCTGTTCCTTTGTGTCAGTCCAGACCAGTTTGTCCTGTATCCCTTCTTTGCCCTGTCCCTGCTCTCTGCCCTGCTGCAGTGAACTGATCCCTGCGGGCTGCATTTCCCAGGCTCCCATATCGGCTGGCTTTGGGCTGCGTTCCGCCAACCAGAGTGTGGAGGTCAGCACCTCCAGCAGCAGAGGCGTCTCCTCTATGGTTACAGCTCCTGCTGGACGGGTCCACTGTGATTCTTCCATCTTCCAGGCCTTACTGGCATCACCTCTGTCCTTAGTCCCTCCTGCCTTGAGGTCATGGCTTCTGACTGGTCTCTCTGCCCCCTGTCGGCTTCTCAGCTTCTTCTATCACACACATAACCATTCCTCTGAATACAGTCCCTCTGTTTAAAATACTAAGTGCTTTCAGGGCCCTCGGTGGCTCAGTTGGTTAAGGGTCCAACTTTGGCTCAGGTCATGATCGCACAGTTTGTGAGTTTGAGCCCTGCATCGGGCTCTGTGCTGATGGCTCAGAGCCTAGAGCCTGCTGCAGATTCTGTGTCTCCCTCTCTCTCTGTTCCTCCCTTCTTGCATTCTGTCTCTTTCTCAAAAATAAATAAAGTTTAAAAAATTGTTTTTAATAAAATAAAGTAAAATAAAATAAAATAAAATACTCAGTACTTTCTGCTTCCCTGGTTGGACTTTGAAACAGAACTTACTGAGGGCACCTGGGTGGCTCAGTCGGTTAAGCATCAGACTTCAGCTCAGGTCATGATCTTAATGGTTTGTGAGTTCCAGCCATGCATCAGGCTCTGTGCTGACAACATAGAACCTGGAGCCTGCTTCAGATGCTGTGTCTCCCTCTCTCTCTGCCCCTCCTGCCTCATGCCCTCTTTCTCTCTGTGTGTCTTTCTCTCTCTCTCAAAAATAAATAAACATAAAAAAAAAAAGAAACAGAACTTATTGGTATTTATTTAGGAAATTACCCCAAGGAATGGGACTAGTGTCTGGGTAAAGGCAAGAAGGAAGGAGAACGAATCCAAGGCTATACTATTAAGCCAGCTGCTGCTCTGGGCACTGGGGAATTAATCCTCTTGGGGATTTTGAGTTGCTTGGGAAAATGGACCTTAGAATTGTCCAGTTGTCCCAATTCTTTAAAGGCTGCCCAAACATAGGCAACTCACGAGGACTTCCAGGTTTTCACACGTCTGAATAGCTCAATGGGTTCCCCACAGCCATGCCATATTTTAGGCTACACATTAAGTCTCAATAGACTGTAAAAGATAGATATCATACAAAGTATCTCCTCTGACTACAATGGGATGAAGTTAGAAGTCAATAACAGAAGGAAAATTGGAAAATTCACAAATTTACAGAAATTAAACAACACATTTTTATTTTTTATTTATTTATTTTTTTTTTAATTTTTTTTTTCAACGTTTATTTATTTTTGGGACAGAGAGAGACAGAGCATGAACGGGGGAGGGGCAGAGAGAGAGGAAGACACAGAATCGGAAACAGGCTCCAGGCTCTGAGCCATCAGCCCAGAGCCTGACTCGGGGCTCGAACTCACGGACCGCAAGATCGTGACCTGGCTGAAGTCGGACGCTTAACTGACTGCACCACCCAGGTGCCCCAACAACACATTTTTAAATGACCAATAAATCAAAGAAGAGAGCACAAGAAGAATCAGGTAATACTCAGAAATGGATGAAAACTAAAACACAACATGCCAAAATGTATGGCACACAATGAAAGCTGTGATAAGAGGGAAATTTATAGCTATAAATGCTTACTTAGGAAACAAGAAGGATCTAAATCAACAACCTAATTTACAACTTAAGGAAACAGAAAGGCAACAAACTAAACCCAAAACCAGCAGAAAGGGAGAGATAATAAAGATCAGAGCAGAGATAAATGAAATAGAAAAAAGAAAATCAATTAAACCAAAAGTTGGTTCTTTGCAAAGATCAACAAAGTTGATATACCTTTAGCTAAGTGGGCGAATAAAAAAGACTTGAATTACCAAAATCAGAAATGAAAGTGGGAACATTATTACTCATTCTACAGAAATAAAAAGGGTTATAAGAGAATACTCTGAATAATTGTACACCAACACATTGGATAACTTAGATAAGATGGATAACTTCTTAGGAAAACAAAACCTACTAAGGCTAAATCATGAAGAAAGAAAATCTGAATAGACCTCTAAATGGTAAGAAGATTAAATCAGTAATGAAAAAAATCTGATAAAGAAAGCCCAGGACTTGATGGCTTTGCTGATGAATTTTACCAAACATTTAAAGAAAAACTAACTCAATCCTTCTCAAACTTTTCCAAAAAATTGAAAGGAGGGAAGGAACACTTCCTAGCTCATTCTCTGAAGCCAGCCTTACCCTGATACTAAAGTCAGACAAAGACACAACAAGAAAGAAACTACAGACTAATATCCCTTATGAATATTGTTGCAAAAATCCTCAACAAAATATTTGCAAACCAAGTTCAGCAGCTTATTCATGGCCAGAGTGGGATTTATTCCTAGAATGCAAGGATGGTTCAACATAAAAAAATTGGCCAACATAATATACCACATTAAAAGAATTCGGGGGTGAGGGGCGCCTGGATGGCTCAGTCAGTTAAGCATCCAACTTTGGCTCAGGTCATGATCTCACGGTTAGTGAGTTTGAGCCCCATGTCAGGCTCTGTGCTGACAGCTCAGAGCCTGGAGCCTGCTTCAGATTCTGTGTCTCCCTCTCTCTCTGCCCCTTCCCCATTCATGTTCTGTCTTTGTCTCTCTCAAAAATAAATAAACATTTAAAAAAATTAAAAAAAAAAAGAATTAAGGGCAGGAAACCCACATGATTATCTCCAATGATGAAGAAGAAAGCATTTGACAAAATTCAACAACCTTTCATGACAAAACTAGGAATTATTTCAACATAATAAATACTCCAAAACCCAGGAATTAACTCCACATAATAAAATCCATACATGAAAACTCCACAGAAAACATACACAATGGTGAAAGACTGAAAGCTTTTCCTCTAAGATCGGGAAGAAGGCAAGGATGCCTGCTTTCACAACCTCTATTCAATTAAAGTACTGAAAGTTCTAGCCAGAGCAATTAGGGAAGAAAAACTTCTAAGCTGGAAGGGAAGACACAAAATTATCTCTGTTCACAGATTATATGATCTTATATGTAGAAAACCCTAAAGACTTCACCAAAAAGCTTTAGAACTAATAAATGAATTCAGAAAAGTAGCAGGATGCAAACTCAGCATGAAAAAATCATTTGTATTTGCAGAAAGTTGCATTTCTATACACTAACAATGAACAATATCAAATTGAAAGTAAGAAAAAAATTTGATTTACAAGGCATCACAAAGAACAAAAGGCTTAGGAATGAACTTAACCAAGAAGGTGAAAGACTTGTACAGTAAGAACTACAAAACATTGCCAAAAGAAGTGAAAGAAGACATGAATAATGGAGATAGATCCCATGTTCATAGACTGGAAGACTTAATATGGTTAGGATGTCACACTACCCAAAATGATCTGCAGATTCAATGCACCCCCTATCAAAATTTCAACGATGCTTTTTTGCAGATACAGAAACACCCGCCCTAAGGTTCATATGAAATCTTGGGACCCTGCCTGAACAGCCAAAACAACCATGAAAAAGAACAAATGTGGATGCCTCACACTTCCTGATTTCAAAGCTTGCCACAAAGCTTTGAAAACAATGTGGTACTGGCATAAAGACAGATATATAGACCAATGGAATAGAATAGATAGCCCGGAAAGAAACACTCCCATATATAATAAAATTATTTTTGACAAGGGTGCGAGAGCATTCAACAGGGAAAGGGCAGTCTTCAACACACAGTGCTGGGAAAACTGGATATCCACATGCAAAAAATAAAATTGGTCCCTTACCTAACACCACATACAAACATAACTCAAAATGGATTAAAGACCTAAGTGTAAGACTTCAAACTGTAAAACTTTTAGGAGAAAACATAGGGCAAAAGCTTCATGATAGGATTTGGGGATAATTTCTTGGATATGACACCAAAGGCACAGGGCAACACAAGCAAAATAGACAAATGGGATTTCATGAAAAAAAATTTTAAGTTTATTTACTTATTTTGAGAGGCAGGGGAGGGACAGAGAGAGAGGTAGAGAGAATCCCTAGTAGGCTCTGTGCTGACAGGCCCAACGTGGGGCTCAATCCCATGAACCGTGAGATCATGACCAGAGCCAAAATCAAGAGCTGGACACTTCACTGACTCAGCCACCCAGGTGCTCTGATTTCATGAAAAATTTTAAATGTCATGCATCAAAAGATAATACCAACAGAGTAAAAAGAGTAAAAAAAAAAAAAAAAACACCTCGCAAAATAGTAGAAAATATTTGCCAATCATATATCTGATAAGGGATTGATATACAATATAGAGAACTCCTAAAACTCAACAACAACAAAAAAATCTGATCAAAATATGGTCAAAAGACATCAATAGATATTTCTCCAGAGAAGATATACAAATGGCCTAGAAGTACATGAAAAGATGTTCAACATCCCTAATCATTAGGGAAACACAAAGCAAAACTACCATATTACCCCTCATACCCCCTAGGTTGGCTATAAACTAGAAAAACATTAAAATAAGTATTGGTGAGGATGTGGAACGCTGTTCACCGTTGGTAAGAACGTAAAATGGCACAGCCACTGTGGAAAATAGTGGGAGGTTCCTCAAAACATTAAAAAGTAGAATTACCTATGATCCAGCAATTCCACTTCTGGGTATACATCCAACAGCACTTAAAACAGGGTCTTTGTATACCCATGTTCATAGCAGTGTTATTCACAATAGCTGAAACATGGAAGCAACCCAAGTGTCATCGATGAATGAATGGATAAACAAAATGTGGGATAGACATACAACGAATGGAAGATTATTCAGCCTTAAAAAGGAAAGAAATTCTGCAATATGGTACAACATGGATGAACCCTGAGGACATTATGCTAGGGGAAATAAACAGAAAAAGGCAAATAAAGGAGTGCCTGGGTGGCTCAGTCTGTTGAGCATCAGACTCTTGATTTCCGCTCAGGTTACGATCTCACGGTTTGTGGGTTCAAGCCAGGTCAGGCTCTGCACGGAGAGCATAGAGACTGCTTCAGATCCTCTGTCTCCCTCTTTCTCTGACCGTTCCCGGCTCGTACGCCCATGCACACTTTCTCTCTTTCTCTCTCAAAAATAAATAAACATTAAAAAAAAGGAAAAAGATAAATACAGTATGATTCCGCTTATATGAGCTATTTAGAGTCATCAGAACCATAAAGATGGAAAGTAGCATGGTGTTGCCGGGGGCTGGGGAAGTAGGAAAATTGGAAGTTATTGTTTAATGGGTACAGAGTTTACAAGATGTAAATGGTCCTGGAGATGAATGGTGGTGACGCTTGAGCAACACTGTGAATGTACTTAATTAACACCACTGAACGGTACACCTCAAAATTGGTAAGATGGTAAATTTTATGTTATTTGTAATTTTACCACAATTTTAAACATTGGAAAAAAAATGAAAGGAGAGAACAATGGGGGGGTGGATTCAACAATATTATTAACCCTACTGAATCAAAGTATTTGAGAAGGACTGTTTTTAGCCTTTTAAAGATTCCAAATCCAGCCCTGTCCCCAATTCTGAAGTGTGACACTGAGTAACCACCTCCCCTGGAGACTGAGGAGAGGACAAGGCGGGATCTCACAGAGGAGTGTGAGTGGTTCAAGCAGAGGGCGCCAGCTGTCAGCAGGGCCCCAGAGGAGCAGAAACAGTGTTTGTTTTTAATTCCAATTAATGGCCTACATTTAAGTCAGGAGTTTCACAAACAAAACCAAATTTCTGTCTTCTTGGAAAAGCTGGTGGCTCTTTTAACTCTGGTCCTGCAATCTCACGTGACAATGGCCGAAGCTGGTCAGTGATGGCCTGAGCCCTAAACAGGTACATGCTCTTCTCTGAGGCAGACCTTACCTTGTGGACATCTCAACATTCAAGTTCCACTGGCTGTGGCAGGCACTGGTGTTCAAGAGATTAGAGTGTGTCGAAACATCAGGGCAGTCCCAAGAGCAGATCAAAGGACCCAGATACTCAACACACATAGACACACACACACACACACACACACACACACACACCCTTGCATTCAAAACCCTAACCAAGTTCCTATGGTTCCTCTCACTGTGTCTCCTCTTGGCCTTTGCTCAAGCTGTTTTCTTGCCTGAAAGGCTCTCCTTCACCCTCTCCCTTGGCCAGTTCCTATGCATCCTTCACGATGTCACCCCCTTTAGGGAGTCTCCTGGGCCTCCAGTCACTGGGTCCAATCACTGGGTTAATGAAGACACACAGGTTCAAATGAATGTAAGAGAGAACCGAAATAACAACAACTTTTTAAAAGGAAGATGTTGGGGAGCCTGGGTGGCCCAGTCAGTTAAGCATCCGACTTTGGCTCAGGTCATGATCTTGTGGTTCATGAGTTTGAGACTCGCGTTGGGCTCTATGAGGACAGCTCAGAGGCTGGAGCCTGCTTCGGGTTCTGAGTCTCCCTCTCTCTGCCTCTCCCCAACTTGCTCACACACACACACTCTCTCTCTCTCTCTCAAAAAAATAAATAAACGTTAAAAAAATTATATATTTATTTTTATTTATTTTTTACTAAAAAAAATTTTTTTAAGGTTTATTTATTATTGAGAGACACAGAGCATGAGCAGGGGAGGGGCTGCGAGACGGAGAGACACAGAATCTGAAACAGGCTCCAGGCTCTGAGCTGTCAGCACAGAGCCTGACGCGGGGCTCAAACTCACAAACCACGAGATCATGACCTGAGCCGAAGTCAGACGCTTAACCGACTGAGCCACCCAGGCGCCCCTAAAAAAATTTTTTTTAAAAGGCAGATGTTTATTCTTTCATGGGGCTCCTATCCGGTGTTCCCTAGAACCCTGGTTCTTCTCTTTCATTGTCCCACCATCCAGGGCTGACTTACCCAGTAGGGGCAGCAGGCACAGTGCTTAGGGCCTGTTATAATTTTAGGACCCATGAAAATGTTTTAATTACATTAAGAACCAGAGAAAATAAATATAATCATAATGAATATATAAAAATGAATCCAGCTTGGATTATATTTGCCATTATATTAATGTAGTTGTAAAATAGACGTTTTAATACCTTTTTTTAATGCAAGAAGGGGCCCATAAAGCCAAAGATATCTAGGGCTCCCCAAAGTCATAATGTGGACCTGTCACCTCCCTGGGTGTCTACTGTCTTTATATGGTCCACTCTGCCTCAGCAGGGTGTTGAAAGGAGAAGAAAAGGAAGGAGGGGATATGACTCTTCTCTTTAAGGGCATAACCTGGAAGTTGCACATATTATTTTTACAACCCACTGCCTAAATTTTAATCCATGGCCACACCCAGCAATAAAGGAGGCTGAAAATGCAGTGTTTATTTTGGACTTCCTGGTGCCCAGACACAAAGTCTATTGCAATGTGAGAATTGTAATGTGAGGGAAGAGCCCCTATTGGGAGAACCAGCTCCTTTTGCCGCAGTGACCTTTCTAGATGCCTCTCTGGATCCTCATCTATCTCTTACTCACTAGAACACATGCTGTCCTCTTTGCCAATTTCCCTACCTTGTGGTCATCTCACTCATGTATTGACCTGACCAGGCTCTTTAGGCATGCGAGGTTCCCACCCCTAAGGGTGGGAGACTATAGTTGTCCAAAGGCAGATAAGAAGGTTTGATGAGCTGGGGTGGGGGGACCCTGTTTGTCTTGTTCTATCTCCTGTATTTGGCATAGGGTTCAACACATAGAGGATTGAAAAGGATTTCAACTTCTTTCCCAGCATTTAATTTTGCATCTTGGCTCTCAAGCTCATTTTCCTTCAGTCTCCCAGCACTCATCCAGTCTCTGATGGCTTGGGAACCAACACGCAACATCTCTTGCCCTTTCTCTGCACCATATTCTCTTAGCCTGATTTCTTTTGTTTTCAATGTTTATTTAGTTATTTTAGGAGAGAGAGAGAGAATGTCCAAGAGCACAATCGGGGGAGGGGCAGAGAGGGAGGGAGAGAGAGAATCCCAAGCAGGGTCCATGCTCAGAGTGGAGCCACAACAGTGAGATCATGCCCTGAGCCAAAATCAAGAGTGGGATGCTCAACTGAATGAGCCACCCCGGTGCCCCTGGCCTGATTCCTTTGGTCTTGATTCCACTTTTTTTAGGGGACCATTCATGAAGCCTTCCAATATTCAACATTAAAGGTTAAGTTATACCATACTACAAAGGCAATTTTCCACTTGAAACCAAGTGGCAATATTACAATCCTGACTCTTTTCCCCAAACTGTATTCGGGAAAATTTCAACCATATCCCAAAACTTAAAAAGTAAGAAGGGGGAGAGAGAGAATAATGAATCCCCCAACATGTGGACCGTCTATCACCAACAACGATTGACTCGCAGCTGATTGTATTTCATCTACACCTTCGCCATCTTCCTACCCTCAGGTTATTTTTAAGCAAGCGCAAGACGACGTGTGATTTCATCCATAAATATTCCAGTATCTATCTCTGTACCAGTTATCTACTTGCAAGCCACCCCAAAACATAGTGGCTTACAACAACAAACCGTTTATCTGCTCACGCTTCTGTAGTGAGGCTGGGCTTACCTGGGTGATTCTGCCGACGGTCTCCCCTGTGGTGGTTCATACAACTGCGGGCATCTGGTGGCTTGAGTGGGGTGGGCCGGTCTAGGATCGTCTCACTCACGTGTCTGCGGTCTTGGTGCTGGCTGTCATCTGCGGCTCTCTCTCTGTGTCATATCTCGTCATTCAATAGTCTAATTCTGCTTCTTACGTGGCACTGGCAGCGTATGAAAGAGGGCGGAAGCAGAAACTACGAGACCCTTTACTGTCCGGGCTGCGGAACTCACACAGCCTCACTTCTGCTTCATTCTACTGGCCTAAACAAATCACGAGGTCTGCCCAGGTGAAAGGGGTAGGAAGGGGGCTCCTTCCCTTGATAAGAGGAACCACAAGTCCTGGGGCTGGGCGTTTTAATCTACCACAGTCTCTACAAGAGGAGGACTCTGTTTTGAAACAGAACGATTCCATTGTCAAACCTAAAAAAAAAAAAAAAAAAAAAAGGAATGGTATTATATAATGATTTGTTATTAATTTGTAATTTCAGAATTATAGAATAAGAATAGTGTTAATACAAAACGGTAGTGTTTGGGGATAGTGTGTGTGTGTGTGTTGTGTTTTGATAAATATTAATGGGGATTTGAACTTGAATAGAAACAGTAATTGCCAGGATTTAAATTCTAATGTGTCTAACTGGCTCCTTTAAATAATTTTTTTCTAACTTAAAAAAATTTTAAAAGTTTCATGATTAAAGGAATAAGGAGCGGCTTCTGAGAAATTACTGCAATTTGCTTTCTAATTTGCTGAATAATAATGCAAATGGACCATTAAAATGTTTCTCACGTTGCCATTTCTGAGAGTTTAGAGATGGAGAGAAACTAACCAGGGCCGAGTCCCTGAGCGCCTCAACTATGATCCTACACGTGCCTTTGCGATAAGCCACAGCAGCTGCAGACCTCAACGGCCGCCAGTCTATAAGTGGCCCACAAATCCTGAACATGAGGAAGTTGGCCAGGTGCAGCCTCTCTCCAGCTAACAGGGCTCCCTCCAAAGTCATTTTTAATTGTAGAGTCACTTTATTAACAACTGAGGTCATGAGTACATAATTAGTCTTATCAACAGCAAAAAGACTTTTAGAAAAGGGATTCCAAACCAATTTACCAAAAAGGCCCCAAACAAACAGAGTTTACACATAAAAAATAAAGTCTAAGGAGACGATGGGCTCTTTGGAGGGCAGAAATCCTTCAGGAACCTAGGAGGCAGCACTGACTTGCAGGAGTCATAAGGGTTAAGAACCCTGGTTTTCGAGCAGGCAGCTTGGCCTTCTGTTGCTGTGTGACCTTAGACAAGTTCCTTAACCTCTCTGAACTTTAGCTTCCTCATAATGTTGCTTTGAGGGTTACACGAGATGGTTTGTATACTCAGCTGCAAGCCTGGCACACTTAAGCGTAAGAGACACAATAGCTATTATTGGGAAGCATGTATCAGTCATCCTTGCATTCCCAGATTCTGCCAGAATGCTCAGTAGATGGTCAATTAACATTAACGAATTGACTGCAGTGATGCTAAAGGTGTGCATTATCTCCTGACCAGCCACATTCCTTTCTTGTCAAACCTGCCCCTGTTCTCCCCTTAACCCACGTGGTCTCCCTGCTGCCTGTTCGGACAAAACCGATTTGCCAAGAGTGGATACCGGCCTCAGCCTGAGCTCATCAGATGCTGTTGGGCTCTGGAGCTGTAAGGTCTCGGAGACCAGGGGTTGGCAAACCACAGCCCTTGGGCCAAATGTAGCCCTCTGTCGGATTTTGTGAATACAATATTTATTAGAACAGGGCTCCACCCCTTCTCTCAGGCGTTGCTCAAGGCTGCTCCTGCACCACAAAGGCAGAGTTGGGTTGACTAGTTGCAACAGAAAGCGAGGGCCTGCAAAGCCTCGTGTAGTTACTACGTGGCCCTTTATAGAAAAGGTTGGCCAGCTTCCTGTGGAGACCAACAACTGGCAACCAGTTTTTACCATTTGCATATTAAAAAGTAAGCCGAAAAGGCCATCTGCAGAAAGAAGTGGGAGAATGGCACAGACAGCAGAGCATTTGGCCACAGAAAGCAAGGGACCAGAGAAAGGCACGGCAGAGAAGAGAGAGGCTTGACGAGGGCTGGAGGGTCCACATGGAAGAGGGCTTACCCTCCGGTTGGCAAGCAGTGCTGGTTCTGGGCGGGAGGCCTCAGTGCCTCCCCTCTTGGACCCCAGTGATGGCCGTTGGCTTCCCCTCGAGCAAGTGGCCCAAAAGGGAGCAACATAGAAGCTCCCTTCTATGGGAGCTTCCCATAGAAGCGTCCCTTCTATGTCTTTTATGACCTAGCTTCGGAAGCCACGCACCATTGTTTCTGCAATCCTGTTAGTTACACGCAGGTCAGGCTTATTCGGTGTAGCAGGCCCCACACCAGGCCAGGAATATGGCCAGGGGAGAACCCCGGAGGCCATCAGGTGACATTCCAAAGTCTCTGAGGTCCCTCTGAGCCTCCCCCAGGCGATTCATCGAGATTCTGCTTGCTCTTATGGGAACCGTCTTCCTCCTTCTTACTTGAGAGAACCAGAGTATTTCCGTATCCTTGCAACACCTGAACTCTAAGAAAGCAATGAAGACGGAAAAAGAGAGTGTTATTTGAGCCATCGCCTCTTGTAGAACGTGGAGGTCTCTGAGGTCTTGCCCTTCTGAGCGCCTCCTTCGTAGCCTCCTGTCTCTCCCTAGCATGTGGCATTCCACACCAGTCCCTCCTCATCTAGGCAGCAGGAGCCACTGTCAGGCCCTGGGGACTCGGCCGTAGACAAAATAGGAAAAGACCCTGTTCCCTGGAGCTGACGTTCCAGTGTGGGGAGACAGACACCAAGGAAATAGACACACCAGATGGTGGAAGGTGTCATAAAGATAATTAAAGATAAAGTGTGTGTTATTCTACAAAGGGTGGTCAGAGAGGGCCTCTCTCCTGAAGCAGCATCTGAGCAAAGACCTAAATGAAGAGACAGAGTGAGCCATGAGCGTATCAGAGGAAAGGGGGCCCAGGAGTTTGCAGGGAAGCCAAGAAGTGGGCAGTCTGCGCAGGATGTGGGATCAGGGGAGAGACTTTCGACACGGGGACTAGGATTAGGATATGTCCTGTAGCCAAGGAACAGTTCATGATTCAGGGATGCAGAAGAGAGAGGGATGAAATCCAGAGGCTAAAGAAAGGCATCTGCCTCCGACAGACTGGACCCTTCTCCCATCCTAACAGGAGGGAAGACAGGATGCGACACAGATGGAAGCAGGTTGAAGACGTGAAGATGACGAGGGAGTTTCTGGCAGTCCAGAAAGCAAGCCACTTAGGACAACGCTTCAAAACCTTTAATGCGGAAATGAATCACCCAGTGACTTCGTTAAGACGCAGATCCTGATTCAGTAAGTCTGAGTGGGGTCTGAGCTGCTGCATTTGTTTTTTAACATTTTGATTTATTTTTGAGAGCCAGAGAGAGACAGAGCGCGAGCAGGGGAGGGGCAGAGAGAGAGGGAGACACGGAATCCGAAGTGGGCTCCAGGCTCCGAGCTGTCAGCACAGAGCCCGACGCGGGGCTCGAACCCATGAACCGTGAGATCGTGACCTGAGCTGAAGTCAGACATTTGACCGGCTGAGCCACTCAGGTGCCCCTGAGCTGCTGCATTTGTGACAAACTCCCTGGTGAGGCCTGCACTGTTGGTCTAGGACCACCTTTTAAGTACAAAGGGATATAGGATATATGGAAGATTTGTGGGCAGTGTGTAGGGACTTTTGAGGTCTGTAGCCATCCATTGAAGTGAGGACAGTCACCGCAGCTGGTATTCTTCTCTCACCACTCGGGTACAGGTATGGAGTAAGGCGATATTTGGGTTTCATCAAGAATGAAGACAGAGCCGACGAGCTAGTGGTATTTATGAGGAAGCAATTTATGAGGAAACAAATTTTTTGTTTATTTATTTTTGAGACAGAGAGAGAGGGTGAGCAGGGGAGAGGCAGAAAGAGAGGGAGACAGAGAATCCCAAGCAGGCTCCATGCTGTCAGCGCAGAGCCCGATGCAGGGTTTGAACCCACAAGTCCTGAGATCATGACCTGAGCCAAAGCTATGAGTCAGAGGCTTGATCAACTGAGGCATCCAGGCACTCCATGAGGAAGCATTTTTTTAATGACGTACCACTTAATGCAGTCTGGGCTAAGTAGGAAGTGAAAAACAGATATGATCAGATGATGAAAAAAATGATAGGGCCAAGGAATCACGGGCCTGAATGAGGTCAAAGAATCGCTGGGAGGGAAGCATTAGAAGCAATCAGCTAGGGGCACCTGAGTGGCTTAGTTGGTCAAACGTGTCTTTGGCTCAGGTCCTGATCTCATGGTTCATGGGTTCGAGCCCCACATCGGGCTCTGTGCTGACAGCTCGGAGCCTGGAGCCTGCTTCGGATTCTATGTCTGGCCCTCCCCTGCTTACAGTCTATCTCTCTGTCTCTCTTTCTCTCTCAACAATAAAGAAATATTAAAAAATTTTTTTAATTTAAAATTTAAGAAGCAATCAGCTAAATAGAGAGGAGGAGGTCAGGAAGTGAGGGGCTAGAAATAGAGGTTTAGAGGGGATGACAAGGTCAAGCATCTGACCTCCAGAGTGGAAAACTGAAGACCATTTGAGGTGTGGAGGTCAAGAAACCGAGAGCCCAAGGTGTAAGATGGATCATTCCCCCCAAATAGTGACAGAAGTGGTTGGTGAAAACGAAGATAGTGAGTTCAATACTCAAGGCATTAAGGAACAAGGAGCAATAAAGAAGCTGGAAGATAAGAGCAGGTTTTTAGTCTGATGACATGAACTTCGACGGAGCTTTGTGCCAGACTCTGCCAGATGCTGGGAATACGAGACAGGCACAGTCCCTCTCCTCAGTGCAAAGGGAAGCCAGGAAGGGTTTTAGACCAGTGCTACCCTCCCCCCAGTATATATGTTAAATTCTAACAACCCCGTATGATGGTATTTGGAGGTAGGATAGATGCCCAGGAAAGGTAACTCTCTTTACAAAACATATTCAGCACATGTCACGTGCCTGTGTCTCACACCCATCATTTCATGTGCCCAGTAGGAATCCTGTGCACTGGATATTACTATCCTCATTGGGCAGACAAGGACACTGGGCTTGGGGACCAGTGACGGTTAGAGCCAGCCCTTTGCTTCTTGTCCTGCCTCCCTCTGACCACTGTAGTCTCCTGCTCGCAGCTTTGATGGGCAGGGTGAGGACACTGGACATGATGGCTAGGGACAGGTGCTCAGCCAGGAATGGGGAGAAGGAAAGGGTGCCAAGACCTGTAGGTTGGATTCCATCAGCTTGACCCAAGGCATAGGAATTGCTCTGTAGACTTTCTGCTCTTCTTTTTTTAATGTTTATTTATTTTGAGAGAGAGAGGAAGTGAGAAGTGGGGAGGAGCAGACAGAGAAGGAGAGAGAGAATCCCAAGCAGGCTCTACATTGTCAGCACAGACCCTGACGTGGGGCGTGATCTTATGAACTGTAAGATCATGACCTGAGCTGAAATCCAGAGTCCTATGCTTAACTGCCACCCAGGCGCCCTGACTTTCTGCTCTTCTATTATGACTTTCTTTCCCAAGTGTCTTCACTCTCCATGACACCCAATAATATTTACTGAGATATTTGTGATGAGATGTTTGAACAAAGATTTTAGAAGAGCAAAGGGCCCAGGGAGGGTTTCAGAGACAGACGGCCTCCCTGTGTCTACTAACCCAGAGAACAAATGTGCAAGGTGTGGGGGCAGGGAGGCCGTCTCAGCCCTGAAGTCTCCCTTCCAGGGGCCTCAATACAGTTCATCTTGCACAAGGACAGCATTATGGCTGGTAAACTTTGGTGTGGGCAGGCGAGATATTAGAGGATTTGCAAGGCTGCTGCAGTTGATGACATCAGCTTATGACACGAGAGACCGGCAGAGCTAGAAAAGGAGCCCACATTCCTTATTTTACAAACACACAAGCCAGTGGCCTTGTCCACGGGCTCAGCATTGGTTAGCGAAACAGAAAGGACATGAATCCCAGGCTCCTCGCTGGTTCTCTAATCACTCTAATCCTCTTAAAAAGAATTGCCATAAAACCAACAAAAACTCCAGAAAGAACTAGCATCTTTTGGATGAGCATGGCCTTCACTGGAGAGAGTTTTCTGAATATGCTTTTGGTGCCATTTTTCCTTTGAATCAATCACAAATGTCCTGTGGGCAGAGCCCTGGCCAGGTACACCTGTCCACAGCTTTGCATTGTGGACTCTGAACTGTTGGCAGCATGGATGGATGGATGGATGGATGGATGAGTGGGTGAGTGGGTGGGTGGATGGGTGGATGGGTATGTGAATGTATGGATGACTGCAGGAAGGAGTTGGAGAATATTACCTGGACAGCCTCAGAGTACAAATTCTAGGACATAAAACGTCAAATTAACATTTGTTAGTGTTTCTGGCACAGAAGACTGTCTCTTGGTGGAAAAACTCTGCTTTTGCCTCCCAGTGTAGACATCAGCAGTCAGTTAATTACATGTAGTTATAGTTACCACTGTTGTTTTTATAATGTGTCTGACTCCCTCAATGAAGAGGTAGTAAACAATTAAAACACTTGCTCCTATACTGTCCTAAATACTCCTTTGGAGCGGCTGTGAAATCCACCATCCCAAGAGAGAGACAAGGGGAGAAAAGAAAGTGCCTTCCCTTTCAGAATACATCAAGCAGTAAAAAGTCACCAGTGGATGACAAGAGTGGTAGGGACATCTAAGGCTGAGGTAGCAGCAGCAGGTTTGGAGGGGGGTGGGGGGGAAGGAAAGTCTTAATAAAGGCTCTGTTGGCTCTCTTGCCCCTGGGGTCTTCTGCTGGGCCCCTGACTAGGTCTTCGAGTCACTAGTCCCTCCTGTGGGGGACTGGTCACAAAGGTGTTTTGCTGCTTTTGGAAGTAGGCCGACCTGGGTTCTATCCCCCTAGCTTTGTGACACTAGTTACTTAACCTCCCTGAGCCTAAGTTTACTCATTTGTGATTAAGGACAGGATTGTCCAGAGTAAGTGATGTAGGACACTGGGTGTCAGGGCGCGCTCAGCCAAGCGCTCACAGCGTGGATCTTCCCTCTCCCCCCGCTGCTGCAGGAAGTGGCCACAGGGAGGAGAGGCCGCAGGAGACGAGCCCTCCACTCGGCTTCCAAACGGCTCTCTGCGGTGCCTCTGCCGGCGAGGTCCAGGCGCGCGTTCCGGAGACAGCGCGCCCCCTAGAGGCCGACCTCCCGAACAAGGGTTGCATCCAAGGCAGGACTGATTAAAAAGCTTTGGGGGGGCCCTAGGCCAATGCACAAGGTGGAAAGGAGCTAATGAACGAGAGCACAGCTGTTGATTTCGTTTTCTGGAGGCCTAGAGGGGATCCTGTCGGTCCTAGCTTGCATCCCCAGGCCGCCGAACTGACCACAGTTGGCTAAGCTGAAAAAGCTTCTTTATTCGAATGGGAAAGACTCAGTTTCAACTACCATCTACTGAGCACTCACGAGGTTTCAGTCTCTGTGCTGGGTGCTTTCACTTACTTTATCCCATTTAAATTCAGTAACCCTTTGAGGGAGGGTTTGTTTTTCTCATATGGTAACTGAAGCACTCTAAAAGAAAGTATGGGGGCGCCTGGGTGGCGCAGTCGGTTAAGCGTCCGACTTCGGCCAGGTCACGATCTCTCGGTCCGTGAGTTCGAGCCCCGAGTCGGGCTCTGGGCTGATGGCTCAGAGCCTGGAGCCTGTTTCCGATTCTGTGTCTCCCTCTCTCTCTGCCCCTCCCCCGTTCATGCTCTGTCTCTCTCTGTCCCAAAAATAAATAAACGTTGAAAAAAAAATTAAAAAAAAAAAAAGTACGTACCCATGGTGGAAACGTGGCTACCGCGGGATTCGTTTAGTGTGCTAGGGCTGCGGCAGCAAACCACCAAAACCACAATAGAAATGTATTGTCTCATAGTTCTGGAGGCTAGGAGTCTGAAACAAGGTGTTGGTCACCTCCTCAGGTCAGGATCTTCTTCAGACCTTTCTCTTTGGACTGTAGATGTCTCGTGTTTGTGTGGTATTCAGTCTGTATGCGTATCTGCTCCAAATGTCCCCTTTTTAGAAGGACACTAGTCATACCGGATTAGGATCCTAAGGGACTCTTGTTTTAACTTGATTACTTTTGTAAAGATTCTATCTCCAAGTAAGTCACTTTCTGAGACGCTAGGGGTTAACACTTCAACATAAGAATTAGGAGGACTCCGTTCAACCATAATGGGATTTAACCCACAACTGCTGATTCTAAGGCTGGTATTTGCCTATATAGCAGGATTCTTATACTTGGGTGTACATTAGATTTACCTAGAGGGACACCTGGGTGGCTCAGTCGGTTAAGCGTCGGACTTCGGCTCAGGTCATGATCTCACAGTTTGTGAGTTCGAGCCCTGCATCGGACTCTGTGCTGACAGCTCAGGGCCTGGAGCCTACTTCAGATTCTGCATCCCGCACCCCCCACCCCCACCCCCACCCCTTCCCTGCTCACACTCTGTGTCTCTCTGTCTCTCAATAATAAATGTTAAAATTTTAAAAAAAGATTTACCTAGAGAATTTTTTTTTAAATTTGTAAGAGGTGTGTGTGTGTGTGTGTGTGTGTGTGTGTGTGTGTGTGTGTTTTAGAGAGAGAAAGTGAATGGGGGAGAGGGGCAGATGGAGAGAATATTTTTTATTTATTTATTTATTTATTTTGAGAGAGAGGGCTCAAGCATGGGTGTGCAGGTGGGGGAGGGGCAGAGAGAGGGAGAGAGAGAATCCCAAGCAGGGCTCGATCTCACAAACCGTGAGATCATGACCTGAGCTGAAATCAAGAGTCAGACACTTAACTGACTGAGCCACTCAGGTGCCCTGAGAGAGAGAGAGAGAGAGAGAGAGAGAGAGAGAGAGAATCTTTTAAAAAAAATGTTTTATTTATTTTGAGAGAGAGAGAGAGAGAGAGTATGCACAAATGTAGGAGGAGCTGAGAGACAGAGAAGGAGAGAGAGAATCCCAAGCAGGCTCTGTGCTGTCAGCACAGAGGTCAACTTGGGGCTCAATCTCACAAGCCATGAGATCATGACCTGAGCTGAAATCAAGAATTGGACACTCAACCAACTGAGCCACCCAGGTGCCCCGTAGATTTAGGTTATTTTTAAGATCTTAATTTTTCCTTTACATGGTGAATTAATGGGTGCTTATCTATATACATATCTACATTTATATCTCTATTAATATGATCATATCTAATGAAGAGGCTACTCCAGGACCATTAAGGAAAGTATATCATAAACAGGATTATGATTTATCCTAATTCATTGCTGTGTACCTGAGACTACTCAATCCTCCAAATCGTTGGGCTTGTTCAGATTGGTTCATGATTCTATGAATCTCACTTAGCTTATTCTAATAGCTTAGATTTTCACAAGGGTCTGGAGTTAGGACCATTTTGTCCAAGCTACTTCTTTGATCAGTGCTGTGTTTTTACCAATCTAGATCAAACAATACAGGTCACGATTTAGTGTGCCAATTCAGTTAGAAAGCTCAACTGATTAAGGTAGAGGAATCCAGAGACTGAAACTTCACTGAGTTAAGTGGAATCAGTTCAGTGGATAGGAAAAAGAGAAAAACAATTAGTTCCTATAAAACAGAAGAATATGAGTTGCTGAGACTCTCTTAAACACGTAGAGATAGCAAGTGCCTTGGCAGGAAGTGGTAACCAAAACCATTAAACCACACCTTGAGAAAATGAGCATTAATTTGGGATTACAGCAGGGATAAAAAACGAAATACTGGTGGAAGAGAATAAGAAAACCTAATCTTCAGTGCCCACGGATCAGAATGCAACGTTTTGACTTTGTTCTTCTGGTTTGGAAATGATGGAGCTGCGTTTCCATTTTAGAAACAATGTATTTTAAGTGCTTCAAATACCCCATATTCTGTAGGCAAAAGTAAAGACAGTTAACAGAGCATAAATCTGTTTCATTTGACTACATGAGGGAGCTTCAAATTCTCCTTTAACGCCCTGGCTAGTGCATTGTTCAGAAACAGTGGTGACACAGGGATCTGGGAGGCTTTGGAGGTACCCAAACTCAGAGAGTGGTTTGCCAAACAAGGAGCACTGAGTTGTCATGGTGTGAATTTGCAAAACTTGATACCTTTAGTGATATGGCATTCGCCTTGAATTTTAGTGCACAGTACATTTTGTTTTCATTGTAAGGAAAAGGATATGAGCAAAGATAAGGTAGTATGTTTTTCATATTTCTTCCCTTTTCTACCCTGTAAATAAAAGGGCAAAAGATATTACCGAGCAAATGTTTAGAAAAATTTGGCTTATTTTCATGCTTAGAAGTTTTGCTATAGGGATAGTCACTGCTACTGTTTACATGAGACATTCCTACCGGGGAAACTAAACTCTGAAGTATTTACTATGCTTAGATAAAACACATATTTTTCCTTGTGAGTACAGCATGTTCAGGTTTATACATACCGTGTGTAATTCCCCAAGCACTTTTTCCAGCTCAAAAGCATGACATCAGATGCATTTGTGGAAGTTGATGTGAAAATTCTTTGCTCTTTTTTTTTTTTTTAATTTTTCTTTTTTTCAACGTTTACTTATTTTTAGAACAGAGAGAGACAGAGCATGAACGGGGGAGGGGTAGAGAGAGGGAGACACAGAATAGGAAACAGGCTCCAGGCTCTGAGCCATCAGCCTAGGGGCCGACGCGGGGCTCGAACTCACGGACCGCGAGATCGTGACCTGGCTGAAGTCGGACGCTCAACTGACTGCGCCACCCAGGCGCCCCTCTTTGCTCTTTAAAATACTTGCTAACTGAACCTTATTAAAAGTATGCCTTGTTACTGAATTGGCTTTTATTGGTATTGACTCCAAAAATACTGATAAAATAGGAGGGGAAAATTATCTTTTCCCCATAGAATTTGAATGGAGAAATCCAAGACTAAGGGTGAGAAGTTTGTCATAATAATAGCAGAATCCTAGAAAGAAGAGTCAAAAATGAATGCAGCCGAAGAACCCAGAGACTTCTCTGGTTTGTGCCATCCTGAGGCTCTGATTCATGTAGTACCCTAACGCCATTCTGTACGTTTCCATCATTCAGAAAATATCTAAACGGTCCATAGTATTAGGGAAAAAATTAGCCAATTGTGAACAGAGCCCAGAAGATGGCACAAAACATTTCTTTACCGTACTCATCACATCATTATTCAGTCTTGCCACCCGACTATGCCGCATGACAAGACCAGAACACATCTTTCTCACTAAAGCAACCGAGGAATGTGTTAACGGGTGGAGCCCCTGCAAACTCTCTCAAAGGACAGCTCTGTGGTTGCTCTGCTTGGGAGGCCAGGTGTGAGATATCACCATTGACACAGCCTCCCCAATCCCAATGGTGACGATGGGCTCTTACAGTGGTAGAGATAGTGGCAGCCCTTAATCACCAGAGGCAGAGTGGGTGCATCTATGGTGGAGGGTAATCAGGATGCCTTTGCCTGAACTTTGATGGTAGTGAATTTGCCATGCTCCTGGCGTGAAATAGATGAGCCACCTTCTAGAGTATGGCTTGGTCTATATAAGAGGAAAACACTCTGAGTCTAGTAGCCAAACACCTGCCTTGAGCCACCACTGTGGACAGTCATGGCCTCTTATCAGTTTCCAGACTTAGGTCAATTTACAGACCCAAAGCTCCTTGATTCAAGAAGAGGCAGGTTGCCCTGGAGGAAGGATCCTGCTTGCTCCCACATAAGCAGAACACACGGGGCCAGAATCAAGGGTTAGAAATGGGAGTGGCTCTTTTTATTATTTTACCTAATGAACTCACTTCCAGTTAATTTTTGCTTTTCATCCTGATAACCTTGGGTTCTGCTGGTTTGGAGGTCTTAGTCCTGAAAGAGGAAATCTTTCCACTGGGGAAAATACCTACAGTTCCATTAAATTGGAAAGTGAGATGTCCACCTGGTCTTTTTGGGCTGTTTTATGCCATTGAACCAACAGGCAGAAAAGAAGTTCCTCTAATGGCCACAGTGATTGATCTGAACCACCAAGGAGAAACTAAATTGCTGCTACACAGTAGGGACAAGGAGAACTTTGTCTGAAACCCAGGGGATTTTCTGGGGTGTCTTTAGTATTTCTATGCCCAGTGTTATGATGGAAACCATAGAAACAAACAAACAACAAATGCAAGATAGTTGACTACTCAGTCCTTTTTCGAATTTGGGCTATTCTACCACTTAAAGAATCCCCACCAGCTGAGGTTCTGACTGAGGGTGAGAGAAATACAAAATGAGTAATAAAGGAAAGAAGTCATAGATATCAATTATGGCCTCATGGCCAATTAAAGAAACGAGGAGTGTATTGCTTTGCACATTTTCTCTTTTCTTGGTATATGTAGGTTTTTATTTGCATATATCAACCATTTTCTTCATCTTTCTTCTTCTCATTTTTATTTTTAAATATAAGTTGTTGGAGAATAACTTTATAGCTTAGTCTTTAGGGTAACAGAATAGCAAATTGAATTGTGACAAGATTTGGGGGTTAATTAACATAATCAGTGATGGACATAGTGACTGTTTGGACCTTGCCTTTCTTCATTTTGAGGAAAGGGTGAGAACTTCTTCACTTGGAAGGACACCTGTATCTTATTAGTTAGAAATATAAAGTTGTTTTGCTATTTTATAGAAGTTGCAATGTTTAGAGAAAGGTGTATATGGAAGCTGTATAGCCAAAGGGGTAGGCTGTGTCAATTATTAACTTATTGCGTCTCAGCTCCAAATCCATACTTCATTGCCTGCTCTGTGATAATGGAGGTGGACCCTATAAATATTTCTCCCTTGCCTACTGAGATGATGCTAAGTGTTGTTGGTAAAAGGTACTGGAGGAACACTGGAGGAAACGGGGTTTTGCTTCCTGGTTCTAATGTGCTTCTCATAAAACTAGGCTTCTGCCGTGAGGGTAGCTTGCCAGGCTGGGTTCCTACAGTAAGCAGGGGCCAGCAGCCCCTGGTGGTCAGTTGGCACATGGCACATCCCTGTGGGCAGCTTCCCCTGGCCCACCTTGGGCAGCTTCACAGCAGAATGGTGCCAGCATGGCACTTCCCTGTGAACAGCTTTCCTTAGCACCCCAGACAGCAAATTTAGGCAAGTTGAAAGCCACGACACCTTTCTGTGCATGGCTTCCTCTGGCACCCCAAATAGCCCATATCCAGCAAGTCCCCCTATCACAGCACCCTAGCATCCATAAGCCAAGGAATGCCAAGGATTGTCAGGAACCACCACCAGCTGGAAGAGACAAGGAAGGAGTCTTCCACAGAGGCTTTGGAAAGAGAATGCCCTTGCTGACACCTTGATCTTGAACTTCCAGCCTCTAGAACCGAGAGACTTCCCAAATCCCAGTCTCTTCCCAGGTGTTCTCTTCCCTAGTCGGCACATTACCTGGAATCACGGGTAGTGACAGAATGCATTACAGTGCATCACCTCTAGAAGGGGATAATGAGACACAGTGCATTATCAGTACATAACCTCTAGTAAGGGGTAGCATGACAAAGATTTTTAAATGTTTGCTTAATGTGCTCAAAGAGAAAAATTAAAGCATAGTAGCTATTAATAATGAATGATAAAAAATTATTAAATCCTTAGTTTTTATTATGTGACATTACCGCCTCTGTTAGTTGGCAGGAAAGCACCCTCAGGTTCCAATGTGTCCCTTCCCTGACTGCCAACAGACTGCTGACATGTGCGAAGGGCTCCAAGTATCCATTGGGTCACCCATATAAGGCATTTATAAAGTATTCTTGTCACATTAGAACTTGACTGGATCCAACCTACTTTTCCTCTGTTGTCACTAATACTGCTCTTATCTCGTTTGTCCTGTGCCTGTGTTAAAAAAAGGACATACATTGCTACTAATAACCAAGATGCTAAATGGTGATTACAACTAATAATGCAAAGATTTTTTGAAAATATATAAGATTGTCTTTTTATGTACAGGAATGTGTGGAATTGATATGAGAACTGGAATCTCATATCAATTTGGAATTGGAATGAGGATTGATGAGAAATTCATCTGTACCCACTTAAATGATATTGCACAACAAATACAGGTACCAACAGATCCCATTTTCATTTCCCCATGGTTTTTATCTAAGATAATATCCTATGTAGATTGGTTATTTCCATACTTTGTTTTGTTGTAATCTACTTAGTAGGTCCTGTGAAATGTTATTTTGCCTAAGTGACTTGAGACTGGAGTTGATCTTTTGGCCAGAAGCCCTTGGCACTAAGGGGTTAGTGCTAATTTTCCTTGGGGGTGTTCTACTGGGCATTACTTGATGTTGTCACATAACTTTTAAGATATGTTCTGGAAATTTTGTTGATTAGTCTATATTCTATTGCATAGTGTGGAACACGTATAAGGCTTAGTTAACCTCTATATACTATGATAGCTTATTGCTGACTAGTTATAGTGTATTTAGGATTGCCTATAATAATTTAAGCTGCTTATTGATGTAATGGTAGCAACATGTAATCTTGTACATTACATTTACTGAGATGTTGCCTTTTTTATTTTAAAAGACTTATACAAATAGAATTCAAGTGTGCCTTTTACTTCAGTGAGGGTTAATTTGCAAAAATTTTTAATGACATTCCACTGATTTCAGATTTCACTTGAAACTGACTTCAGGAAATTGTCCTGTATATTCCAAAAGAGAGAAAGAAAATTATGAGAGAAAAGCAGGCAGAAATTGAACAAGAATAAATGAGTATCAAAAATAGTGAATGAGAGATGCTTAACTGACTGAGCCACCCAGGCACCCCTCTCACTTAATTCTTATACAGCTTCTTGGAGTCAGGCATTATCACCCTCCATTTTACGGATGAGAAAACCAAGCCTCCTCCAAACATTCCCTTTCTTTTTAATGGAACCTGGCAACTTCTGAGGACCTTAAAGCCCTGTTGGGTGGAGGCTGAATTCCTTCTCACACTGAAATTCCTCAGGGTCAGGAAGTGAGGACGGTGCCCCGCTCCCTCTCCATTTTAGCTTCCAGAACATTACCCTTCATCCCTATGCCCAAGATCCTAAAAACAGTTTATCTGGAGTCAGTTTTTGAATGAAAGTCCATCAGATGCTAAAGCACACGCTCTTTCCACACACTCCACCTGGGAAGATAAGCCAGCAGTGGGGCCATCTGTGCTCTTACCTCCCAGGCAAACCAGTGGGGCAAGTCCTAGAGTTAGCGCTCCAGGTTTCAGTTTCCCCACCTGTAAAATCAAAGTACACCAGCTGTGTGTGTGTAAACAGGGAAATGAATGTGAGTGGATCAGTTGTTAAGGAGGGTCAGTGTATGTACTGGTTAAGGACCTGGGCTCAACAACTGGAAAGGTCAGAGTTCAAAGCCTGGCTGTGACAATTCTTAGCTGTGTGAACTTGGAAAAGTTGCTCAACCTCCCCATACTTGACTCTCCTGAACTTCCTCTTTCTTTTGACCCAACATTTTACTATGAAAATCTTCAAACATGTAGGCAAGTTGAAATAATTATACAGTGAGTACCCATATACCTACTGTCTAGATTCTACAACCAACATTTTACTGTTATCTGCTTTACCCTAATCTATCCATTCCTTTATCAATGTGTTACAAACTGAATGCTTGTGTCTCCCCCAAGATTCATACATTCACCTAACTCCCAGTGTAGCTGTATTTGGAGATGGGGCCTCTAAGGAAGCAATTAAGATAAACTGAGGCCATAAGGGTGGGGCCGTAATCCTGATAGGATTCCAGTGTCTTTCCGTAAGAGGTCATGTGAGTACATGGTGAGATCGCAGCTGCCTACAGGCCAAGAAAAGAGGCCTCAGAAAGATGCCTACCTTGTCAGCACCTTGAACTGTGAGAAATAAATTTTCTGTTGTTTAAGCCTCCCAGTCTGTGGTCTCTTGTACACAAGGGTCTTGGTAGCCCTAGCAGACTAATATACTGAATATTGATCCAACTTACCATTTTGTGCATTTCAAGATAGGTTTGCAGATAGGAGTACATTTCACCCGTAAACATGTCAGCATGTGTATCATTAGCTGGAGTTCAATATTTATTTACATATTTCTTTAATCTTATTAAAAATAAATATATGACTATTAAAAACATGTATGTTGTATGGACATATATGTGCTGTGTACCCCTTTTTGACAATCTTTAAGAATTTACAGAGTGAAGAGCTTGTATACAATAGGTTTTTTTTTTTTTTTTTTTTTTTAAACTTCAGTTTGGGGCTCCTGGGTGACTCAGTTGGTTGAAACTCTGACTCAGATCATGATCTCATTGTTCATGGGATTGAACCCCATGTCAGACCTTTGCTGGCAGTGTAGAGCCTGGTTGGGATTCTTTCTCTCTCTGCTCCTGCCCTGCTCATGCTCTCTCTCTCTCTCAAAATAAATAAATACACATTAAAAAAACAAACAAGCAAAAAACTTCAGTTTGAAGGAAAAGCTCTTGTTAGAACTACACTTGTTGGTTTCAACACTTTTTGGACATCATCAATTGCTGAAGTATGATTCTATGGAAAGGGAATTGAAATGGGGTTCAGAGACTGGATTATCATGCTGGCTTGGTCAGATCTTTGCAAGTCCATCAACTAGAAAATTCTAATACTGAGGATGTCCTCCACCTTTTCAGCTTATTCAACTCATTTATTCTTTCATTCAGTTATTTAATTCATTGAATAAGTGGTATTAAAGTCCGTGGGCCCCTCATTTGCATAGGCCCTTCTAAATCCTGGCAAAGACTCTGTAACATATTCACGTGGTCATGTGTTTTCATAAGATTTACAAAAATAAGAACTTTCACTTTAACTGGCTAATGGCTATGTTTTTGCCACTCCAGCTTCCCCTCTGTCACCCTGTGCTGGGTGGTGTTGGAGTGGCCATAAGCACTTGGGGGGCTAAGGAGAAGTTGAGTTGGGGGATCCATTTCGGGAGGGTTTCTTGGCAGGTATCAATGTGGTTCACAGTCATTTCACATACAGTGAAGTTACTGTGACCTGTCCAGATGCAGGCGGGGCTCCAGGCTTTCTCCAGCCATATACTGTGCCAACTTATCTGACACTGTGACATGAAGAGGCAAGAGGTCATATTGCTTCATGAGCGTGTTCACAGTGCCCACCATCAGCAGTATAGGGGTACTAAAGGGGAAGCAAGGCTTGAAATGCAGCACCGGAAGCTGATCTGTGGAACATTTTGATCATCAAGATGAAAACTGGGGGTGGAAAATTTGGTTCTGTTGGCTGAAAGATCTCTCCTGGGAGGAACATCCTTGATCATGTCCTGAAATCTTACAGTGCGCATATGAAAAAACTTGATAGAGTTTCTCCCAAATTACATAGCAATCCTAAACATTTGTGAGGCATTAGAAATCATGAGCTGGGAAGCTGAAGGAAACTTTTCTAATTTATTGATAATAAAAAACAAATTTCAATCAGTTATGCTAGAGAAAAGACTGAAATCTTTCTCTTTCCTCTATAAGAATGACAATTCAAACATTGTCATCCTATAAACAGGTGATTAAAGACTATGTAGCCAAAAAAAATGTAAAGAAAAAATATTATACAGGTTATTTAATCATTAACTAATAAAAAAATTTTATTTTTCCAAAATTTATAATGTAGAGGTGATTTATTTAGCCATTACCTAATAAAAATATCATGTTATTTTTCTGAATTTTGAAATATTTGCAGTATTTGGAAGCTTTCTAAAAATTTTGGTAATTTTTTCTCATTCCTAATATTCACTTTCACAGCTCAAGTTGTAGTTATTTGTAGTTCTGTATTATTTTTCTTTTTTTTTTAATTTTTTTTTTCAACGTTTATTTATTTTTGGGACAGAGAGAGACAGAGCATGAACGGGGGAGGGGCAGAGAGAGAGGGAGACACAGAATCGGAAACAGGCTCCAGGCTCCGAGTCATCAGCCCATAGCCTGACGCGGGGCTCGAACTCACGGACCGCGAGATCGTGACCTGGCTGAAGTCGGACGCTTAACCGACTGCGCCACCCAGGCGCCCCGAAAAATCATTTTTTTTAAGGAAAAAACTGAAATTTTCCCAACAGATGCTTGCAACCCGGCTGTTGGCAGATGCCTTTTGTCCTCCATTGGCTACTTCTACAGGTAAGAGCCAACATTTTATTTTATTTTTTTATT
>NW_024412428.1:20976617-21068509 GCF_014898765.1 Herpailurus yagouaroundi | reverse complement strand
TACAGAATCGGAAACAGGCTCCAGGCTCTGAGCCATCAGCCCAGAGCCTGACGCGGGGCTCGAACTCACGGACCGCGAGATCGTGACCTGGCTGAAGTCGGACGCTTAACCGACTGCGCCACCCAGGCGCCCCAAGAGCCAACATTTTAAAGTTAGGAGATTTCTCTCTCTCCCTCTCTGTCTCTCTCTGTCTCTGTCTCTGTCTCTGTCTCTGTCTCTCTCTCTCTCTCACACACACACACACACACACACACACACACACACACACACACACACGGCTTCTCCCCAGACATTCCACAGATCCAGGCAGGACATACGTGGGCATAGTTGTTACATTTCTGCATACATGTTCTATGAACCTTTTTACTGGAATAACCCACTTTGCCTTGCTTGAGGCATACCTTTTATTTCCCTGCTGGCTTTTTTTCTTCCATGGTGGCCATCCCTTCTTCTGCCTGGTCACATCCTCCTGTTCATCAAGGCCCCTGTTCTCTCCTCTCTCGACGTCTCTCCTTTCTCTTCAGCTCAGTCTGGTTCAAGGAAAGAGGAAGTTGGCAGTGCTGTTTGTTAGGGGGAGCACCAATGTCCTGAGGGGTCCCTGAGGGTAGCTGCAATGTGGTAGAGCTGAGCAATTAGAGATTCTGAGTCAGTCTCTGATGATTACCCCAAAAGGCTAGGCAGTAGCATTGTGAAAAGTCTCTAAGCCCCCACTCTAGGACCACGCTGATTGAGATCATTCACGAATCTCTCCAGGTATTCTTCCCCTTTTATTTTCTATTCATTCATCCTTTCATCTAGTACACATTTACTGAGCACCTGCCATGTGCCAGGCATAGGCTGTGGGGATACAAACGTGGTTCCTTCTCTTCCCCAGGACTGATGGGGGAGCTTCTGAGACACTGAGACTAGTTGGGTCACTATTTTCCATTACAGAAACCACCAAGAAAAGAGGGAAACCGACAGCTAGTATTGCTTGGGTTTATTGTAGGGCAGTGACAGTGGACACTCAAACTTGAGTGTGCTCAGAATCACCTGGAGGGCTTGTTGGGACACAGGTTGCTGGAACCCATCCTAGAGTTTCTAATTCAGTAGGTTTGGTGTGCGATCTGAGAATGTGAATTTCCAACAAGTCCTTAGGGGATGCTGATGCTACTGGTTCCGGACACACCTTGAGAAACTGTCTTTTTTTTTTTTTTTAAATGTTTATTATTTAGAGAGAGACAGAGAGAGACAGCACCAATGGGGGAAGGGCGGGGAGAGAGGGAGACACAGAATCCAAAGTAGGTTCCAGGCTCTGAGCTGTCAGCACAGAACCCAACACAGGGCTCAAACTCAGGGACCATGAGATCATGACCTGAGACGAAGTCAGATGCTTAACCGACTGAGCCACCCAGGCGCTCCAAAAAGCACTGTTCTATGAAAACTATGCCAGAGTTGTTGTAAGAAAACTCCCTCCCCTTTGGCTGTATCTCCTTAGCTAAACATCCCAATTCATACAACAGCCATTGCTGTTAAATGTTACTGGAAGGTTGCTGACATGCCTGGCTGTCTTGATAGCAATCCCAAATTATTACTGGGGCTACAAATGAGCTATCCCTTTGGCTGGGCCCACATGTGGGGAAAGGAATTTTACCTCAGAATAACGAACCAGTAACTTTCTGAGTTGTTAGTTCTGCATGCCAGGGATCCTTGGAAAAGCCCTTTTAAGTCTAGTTGGAATCAGCTTTGAGTCTTTCCCTGAAGGTGAAGCTACTGAGGCTGCTGTTGCCAAGACCACTCACTGGAAATGGCGGCTCCCCCAAGACAACCACTCATCTCTGCAGAGACACATCTGGAGCTCTAACCACTGGCGTTATCAGGTCACTGTCTTGTCTTCTCTTTTTCCGGGCAACTAGGCAGCTCTTAGTTTGTCGGCTCAAGAACTGAATTCTACCATCTCCACTTATTTAAAATTTGTCCTAATCAAGAAACAAGTATTATTTTATGTATCCTCACTGTCTACAGTACAAAAGGGAGTGGAGTAGGAGAAACTCCTAACTGCCCTTTGATGGTGTAGATTAGTATTTACAGGTGTATATGACTCTATCTGTGGTTCTTTTTCCTTTCACTTTGGATCTGTCCTGATTTGAGGGAAATCAATGCTTTCTTTCCTGGAGGTAAAATTCTAAACGATGTTTTACCTAAAGCAGTGGTTCTCAACCTTGGTTACACATTGAAATCATCTATGGAACTTTAGAAAGTACTGATCCCAATGGCCAAAGCTGGAACAATTTGGGCAACAAAATCAAATAGTATTGGATTATAACTCAAAATATAAATAAATATCCGTGGGCCTGTACTGACATACATAAAGACTTGAATAAAGAAATAGGGGCGCCTGGGTGGCTCAGTCGGTTGAGCGTCTGACTCTTGATTTTGGCTCAGGTCATGATCTCACAGTTTGTGAGAATGAGCTCCCATCAGGCTCTGTGCTGACAGTGCAGAGCCTGCTTGGGATTCTCTCTCTCTCTCTCTCTCTCTCTCTCTCTCCCTCTCTCTCTCCCTCTCTCTCTCCCTCTCCCTCTCTCTCTCTCTCTCTCTCTCCCTCCCCCACTCACACACACCTTCTCTCTCTCAAAATAAAAAATAAACATTAAAAAAAAGAAATTGGGAAAATAGACAAATCTCTTGTGCAGAAGAACTCTAAATAATGTAGAGACTCTGTCCTCTAGGAGGCAGAGCATAACTCCTTAAATTGCATCTGTCCCCTCCTACAACCAAAAAAGAAGCACAACACCTGGGGGGCCTTTTTGGAGTTTGGAAACAACATATTTTTCATTTGAGTGTGCTATTCCAGCCCATTCACCAAGTGACCTAAAAAGCTGCTAGTTTGGAGTGGGGCCCAGAACAACAGAAGGCTCTGCAACAAGTCTAGACTGAGCCCCACTAGCAGTTCGGCTGCTCGGCCCGTATGATCCAGGAGATCCCATGGCGCTTAAGTTGTCAATGGCAGATAAGGATGCTTTTGGAGCCTTTGGCAGGTCCCAACAGGTGAACTGCAGCCCAAGTCCTTAGGATTTTGGAGCAAAACTCTGCCATCTTCTGCAAATAACTACTGTCCTTTTGGGAAACAGCTCTCAGCCTGCAACTGGGCTTTAGTAGAGACTTAATGCTTAACTATGGGCCACCAAGTTTACATGAGACCTGAGCTTCCCATTATGAACTGGGTGTTATATGACCCACCAAGCCATAAAACTGGGCATGCACAGCAGCACTCCATCATCAAATGGAAGTGGTATATTTGTAATTGTGCACAAGTAAGTTACATGAAAAAGAGGACCAAATGTACTTGGTCTTCACCCCTGCTGGACTATCTTCTCTCTCCCAGCCTGCACCTCCCCAGCCTTGCCTACAATCAGTAACAGAGTAAAAGAAGATTTGGGCCTGGTTTACAAGTGGTTCTGCAGAAATATAAAGGCACCACACCCCCTGAAAGTGGACAGCTGTAGAACTAAGGCCCCTTCCTGGGACATCCCTGGAAGCAGTGGTGAAGGGAACCCCTCCCAGTGGGCAGAACTTCAGGCAGTGCACCTGGTTGTCAGTTTGTTTGGAAGAAGAATGGCCAGATGTGTGATTATATACTGCTTCATGGACTATGGCCAATGGTTTGGCTAGATGGTCGGGGACTTGGAAGAAACATGATTGGAAACTTGGTGACAAGGAAACTTGGGGAAGTGTATGTAGAAAGCCCTCACTGAATAGGAAAAAAATGTGAATATATTTGTGTCCCATATGAATATTAACCAGAGGGTGAGCATAGCAGAGGCGAATTTTGATAATCAAGTGGAAAAGATGACTCATTCTGTCTTTCCCCAAAGAGAGGCTCTGTCATATCACCTAGAGGGCTCATGAACAAAGTGGCTATGGTGGTAGGGATGGAAGTTATGCATGGGCTCAGCAACATGGGCTTCCACTCACCAAGGCTGACCTGGCTTTGGTCACCACTGATGGCCCAATCTGTCAGCAGCAGAAACCAATACTGAGCCTCCAACAGGAAATGATTTTCCAGGGTGATTAGCCAGTTACCTGGTGGTAGCCTGATTATACTGGACTGCTTCCATCATGGAAGGAGCAGTGTTTTGTTTTTACTGGACTAGGTTCTTACTCTGGATACGAGTTTGCTTTCTTTGCCTGCAATGTTTCTGCTGAAATTAATATCCATGGACTTACAGAAAGCCTCATCCACCATCATGGTATTCCACACAGCATTGCTTCTCATCATGGAACTCAACAGCAAATTAAGTAAAGCAGCGGGTCCCTGCTCAGGGATTCACTGGTCTTACCATGTTCCCCTCCTCACCGCACCCCACCCCCACCCCCCCATGAAGTAGCTGGCTTGATAGAATGGTGGAATGGCCTTTTGAAGACTCAGTTACAGCACCAGCTAGTTGGAAATACCTTGCAGGGCTGGGGCAAGGCTCCCCAGAAAGCTGTACATGCTGCGAATCAGCATCCAACATGTGATGCTGTTTGTCCCCTAGCCAGCATTCATGAATCCAGGAATCAAGGGGTGGAAATGCAAGTGGCACCACTTACTATTACTCCTAGTGACCCACTAACAAAGCTTTTTGCTTCCTATTCCCACAACCTATGCTTTGCTGGTCTAGAGGCTTTAGTTCTAAAGGGAAGAATGCTTCCACCAAAAGACACAACAATGAGTCCACTGAACTGAAAGTTAAGACGGCTGCTCAGCCACTTGGGCTCCTCATGCCTTTGAATCAACAAGCAAAGAAGGGAGCTATGGTGCTGGCTGGGGTGACAGATCTTCACTACCAAGGGGAACCTTGACTGCTACTCTATATGGAGTGTAAGAAAGAGTATGTCTGGAGTATAGGAGATCCCTTTCGGTGTCTCTTAGTACTACCATGCCCAATGGTTAAGGTAAAGGGAAATCTACAACCCAATCCAGGCTGGACAATTAATGGCCCAGATCCTTCAAGAATGAAGGTTTGGGTCGCTCCATCAGGTAAAGAACCATGGCCAACTGAGGGGCTTGCTGAGGGTAAAGGGAATACAGAATGGGTAGTAGAAGAAAGTAGTTATAAATACCAGCTACAACCATATGACCAGCTAGAGAAACAAGGAGTATAGTTTTCATGAATATTTAAGCTATAGGATACCAAGGAGAAGAGTAAACATTACTTAAGGACTTTATCTCTTCTTCTGGATAAGGGGTTGGTGTGTTTTCAGCTGTATGCAAGATAGTTGTATTGTGTTTGGTGGAATTATGACTTTGCTATTGTCTTTATTTGGAGGTTAAGTATGGTTTAAGGAGATGCATATGGGTGCCATGCCTACAAAGTGTGGACTTGTGATGATTAATTTTATGTGTCAATTTGCTAGGCTATGGGGTACCCAGATATTTGGTTAAAATTTATTCTGGATGTTTCTATGAAGGTATTTTTGGGTAAGATTAGCATTTAAATTGGTAGACGGAGTAAAGCAGATTATCCTCCTTAAGGTAGGAGGGATTCATCCAATCAGTAGAATGTCGACCTTCCTCCAAGTAAGAGAGAACTCTTCATATATGACAACCTTTGAACTAGGAAAAAGGCTTTTTTCTTGCCTTCAGACTGAAACTGAAACATTGTTTCAGGCCTTCGGACTCAGATCAGAACTATTTACTATCAGGCCTCCTCTGTCTCCCGGTGGCCAAACTCACCTTGTAGATCCTGGGACTTGCCAAACTCCATAATTGCCAATTTCTCATAATCTCTCCCTCTCTCTCTGTATGTGTATATCTTTATATTCTATTTATCATCTATCTATCTATCTATCTATCTATCTATCTATCTATCTATCTAATCATCTCCTATTGGTTCTGTTTCTCTGAAGAACCCTCACTAGTACAGGGAGAATGGACATATCTCCCAAATCTATTCTCTGCAAATCTATTCTGCCCACAAGTAGGTGGAACATAACTCCCCACTCTAAGTGTGGGCTGTACAGAATGACTTCCTTCCAAAGAGTACAGTATGGAAAGGGGGGAAAAAGTAACTTTACAGTAGAGAAACCTGACGAAACACTACCTCAGTCAGGTGACCAAGGTCAACATCAACAGTGACAAGTGATGTTGATAGTATGTAACCTTGATATGGTGTGATGAAAATGGCACTTTACCTCTGTGGTCTTACTCCCCAAGAACTGTAACTCCATGGATCCAGCCTCAAGAGCAGGAGCATGGAGAAGTGGTGACTTGGGCTCTAATGCTCTCTTTTGGCACTGGGAAGGACTGTCCCTTTGCATGTATCAGCCCCAGGTTTTTTGGTGAGAAGTATGGTCTCCAAAGGGATGGAGTGATCATCTGGAGAAGGAAAGATAGACTTTTCATAGTATGAATTGGTGGAAAAGGTTATACTAGTTTTACTTATATTTTCTCTTTCCATAATTAGTATGTAACATTTTTGCCCTTTTTTGGGGTAACAACTTTATTGAGATCTAATTCATATGCCGTATATCTTATTCATTTAAAGTATACAATTCAATCGTTTTTAGTTTATTTACAGAGTTGTGCAACCATCAGCACAATTAATTTTAGAATATTTGCATCCCACCAGAAAGAAACATTCCCTTTATCATTCCCTGCCTCATTTCCTCCCTAGGCCCAGGCAACCACTGATCCACCTGTTTCTGCAGATTTGCCTACTCTGGACATTTCACATAAATGGAGTCATACAACACGTAGTCTTTGGTGACTGGCCTCTTTCACTTAGTGTTAATGTTTTCAAGGTTCATCCATGTTATAGCACGTGTCAGTACTTCCTTTCCTTTGTTGCCAAGTAATATTCCCTCATATGGATATACCACATTTATTCATTCATCAGCTTATGGACAACCAAGGACTGAATGCTTGTGTTCCCACCAAATCCACATGTGGAAGACTAATCTACAGTGTGATGGTGTTTGGAGGTGGGGTCTTTGGGAGATAATTAGGTCATGAGGGTGGAGCTCTTGATAGGATTAGTGCCCTTATAAAAAGAGGCATACAAGAGCTTACTCCCTCTCTCTCAACCCTCAGGAGGATATAATGAGAAGATGACCATTTGCAAACCAAGTAGAGGATTCTCATCAGAATCCAACCATGATCTTAGATTTGCAAGCCTCCAGAACTGTGAGAAATAAGTTTCTGTTGTTTAAGCCACTCAATCTATGATAATTTGTTGTAGCAGCCCAAACTGACTAAGATATAGACCTTTGGGTTGTTTCCACTTTTTGGACGATTATGAATAATGTGGCGATGGACATTCACGTATAAGTTTTTGTGTGCACATATTTTTCAGTTTCTCTTGGGCATATACCTAGGCGTGGATTTGCTGGGTCATTGTTAATTCTATGTTAACCTTTTAAGGAAGAGCCATACTTTTCCAAAGCAGTGCACCATGTTACATTCCCACCAGCAGTGTATGAGGGTTCTGCTTTCTCCATACCTTTGCCAACACTTATTATCTTTGCGTTTGATTATAACCATCCTTGTGGGTGTGAAGTAGTATCTCATTGTTTTGATTTGCATCTTTCTGGTGGCTGATCATATGAATTAATTGAGAGTGTTCTTGAAAACGATGGAGAATAAATCTTTCTTTCAGTGAATTAATGAAGCACGTTGCAGGCCCTGTTACCATTCCCATCATTTCCTGGAATTAAGGCACTGACTTAGACCATCAAGATCTCCAGATGGACCTTGGCCACAGCCTCCCACTGGCCTCCCTGCCCTCTACTCTTACCCTGCTCCAAACCATCATTCATACTGCTGCTAGAATTACTCAATTTCCCTTGTGTAAAATCCTCCTTTGGCTCCTCAGCCATGGGATAAAGGATAATCTCCCCAGCTTCGAATATAAGACCCTTCACTGCTGGATTCAGCTGCATTCCCCTGTTGCTGCCTGCGTTCCCCGACCAGGCTTGGTGCCTGTGCACATTGTCTCCTCTGCTTACAATGTTTATCTCTCAAAGCCTAGTTCTATTCCTTCTCCCACCGCAAGAAAGAAAAAGGTAACTGCCTCCTGCTGTGTCCCCATTACGCTTTTCTTGCACCATCACACCATGATGACCTCTTTTCAAATCTCTAGTCCCAATGACTCTGTAAGCAACTCAGAGGCAGAGAGCATTACTTCTTATTAAGCTACATACCCAGGGCCAGCCTAGCACCTGACACATCCCTTGGAGAGACTCAGCAAAAGCTTGTGGGCAGACTAGCTGAAACAAACTTGTGGAGATGTTTCTTTCTGGCAATAACCAGAATATATTCACTTTTTTTTTTTTTAAGTTTATTTATTTTGAGAGAGACAGAGCACACACACACACAAGCAGGCTTTGTGCTGACAGTGCAGAGTCCGGTCAGGGTGGGGGGTAGGCTCAAACTCACAAACTGTGAGATCATGATCTGAGCTGAAATCAAGAGTTGGACACTTGACCAACTGAGCGACCCAGGTGCCCCTCATGTTTGTTTTTCTTAATCAGATTGAGCCAAGTACCTATTATAGTTGATAGATTGAAGGTTTAAGAGACCCATCAGATATTCATTTGTTTGCTCACTGGGCAGGAATGGGTATGATGTCCAGTCAGGAGGCAGCTGAAGTGGTCTGGGGGGAAAGATGATGGTGGTTTATTTTCAGAACTTTGAAATAGCTGATGTGTAAAGATGCTGAAGCGTCCATACCTCTTCCTTATAGATGAGACGAAGTAAATGACTCGCCCCCTCATTTCCACACTCAGTTCCTGCACTCTCTACATTGATGGTAAAATGATTATCTGGTTTCCATCCATTAAGTCTATGACTCAATGAGGAAAATGGACAATTGTATCAATCGAGGGAACACTTTCTTGGGATTTTCTGTTTCCCTATGCAAAGGCTGGTTGAAAACCTTCCTTTCATGCATTCTCTAGGGCTGGGTCTTTAAGCAGAGGCTTAAAAAATTATTTAGGAGCTCTCTGTTGGCATCCACCCCACCCCTCCACACCACAAATGTCAGCTTTTAAAGGACAAGAATCACACATCTCTTTTTATATCCCCTTGCAATGCTTAGCTCACCCATAAACACTGGGCACTCAGTAAATGTCAACTAATGATTACATTCTTACAGATAGATGGACATGGAAGAAGCCAGAAATACTGCTGTTACTATCCTTTATTTAGTTTATTGGATTTAATTGTCAAATGAGAGAAGTGTTCTATTAGAGAAAAACAAGAGATTCTATCAGATGTGAATTAACAGAAATCTCTAGAACTATCCTAAAGCAAAATGAAACCTTACTTAGGAGTATATATAAAGTTTAAAACCTCACCTATTTAAATATAATGATAATGTTCTGGTAACACAGTAGTGATGAGCCACTTTCTGAACTAAGAACAACAATCAACTTCCGGCTATGTGTACAAATGAACTGCTATCTTGTTCTGCTGCTTTGCCAACACCACTTTCCCTCCTGCCTTCCTAAAAGCATCCCTTGTGCTTTATGTATATTTGGATGAAAATTAGGTGGGAGTCATGATCCTTTCAACGGTGGACAAAGATGAACACAAGTATTATTTTATTTTAAAAAGCCAGTTGCGCCATCTCTGTCGATGGGACTTCAGGGGAAGAGACGAAACATTTGTTGAAATTCTACCATGTGGGCCAGGCAGAAGGTGGGGAGGTAGAGTTGTTTAGGTCACAGCTCTTGTCTGGTTTGGTGAGGGAAGGAAGTGGAAGAGGAAACCTCCAAGGGGAGGTGCAGAGCCAAGAAATAAGTGTGGGCAGCATTCCAACAATGGAAGAGCCTGCAGGGTAGGGGTCAGGTCAGTAATGCTGTGAAATCAGGGTGGATGGAACAGGAAGGAGACGCAGGGAAAATGAGATCTGCTCTAGACGATTGGTAGAGGTAAAAGGAGTCCTGAGGGGTCCTGCCTTGCTGGAGAATTTCTGGGGATAGAAGCAGCAGCATAAATATCAGCATCAAATAGTAGAATAAGACTTCAAATGTCTGTCAAGGATTAGAGAAGGGGACATACAGTTAGGGGTAAAGCATGGGATTAAGAGAGGGCCAAAGGTGAGGTAAACATTATAGGACTGAGATGAGTTTGGAAGATGGGTTTTGTTCATCTCTAAATAAGTTTGCGTTACTTAAAATGCACTTGAAGAAAACTATAAAACTGCCTCAGAAGACCCGAGATTGAAAGATTGAAAGGAAATCATATTAATGGACAAAAAGACTGAATATCATAAAATGTCAATTTTCCTCCTATTAATTTAGAGTTTTAACACAATGAAAGCCACAACAAAATTTTTGTTTTATTTTTGGAACATGATAAATTATTCTGCAGGTTATCTAGAAAAATAAACAAGTGATAATACCTATGAGAAGCTGGAAAGGAAGAGTACCCATTGGGTATAAGCCCTATAAGGACAAGAGAACATTCAAAACAGCACTCTGTTAACACTGAACACTGAACTCTGTTAACACTGGTGCAAGGCTAGACAGCTTTGGGAAGGTTAGACCTATAACCAGTCCTAGAAATGCCATATAGGGGAGTAGTTAAGTATAGTGGGTTTGAACCCGCATTCTGCCACTTCTTGGCCATATGAATGTGGACAGTTTTAAAATGACGGTGACTGTAGCTACTTCATAAGGTTGTTCTGAATGTTAAATAAGGGAATGTATGTAAAGTTGTCAGAACAGTGCCTCGCCCACCATACTCAATCAATTTCACCTTCTTCTGTGGTCCCTCTGAAATGCAGAAATAAGTTATAATATCTTTACCTACACAATCAACTTTCAACTATCTTCCCAAACAACCTGAATTCACTAGATGAGTATTTGCCAAAGTATTGCACAACACCCTGTTCCTAAGAAAAGGAGTTCTTTGATTAAATGTTTAGGTAATGTTATACATCCTGTCTCCTTCTCTTGGTCACAAGCTGGTTTTCTCAAGTTCCATAGGAAATAGATATATTTCCTAAAGTAGTTAGACTTGGAACCATTTTTGCACAATGTCTATTAACATCCTCTAGAACTGGCATTCTCTGAAACACACTTTGAGAAACACTGTGTTGATTAGTAGATCAGTAGAAAAGCTTAACCACACATTATCTCCAAATACCAAGTGGCCAATTTTTATTGGCCAATAAAACAGAATAAAATATATCTTTAGTAACATATTAGATCCATATTTTACTCCAAGGCATATCTATCACACATGAATCAGTAGTCATCTTTAAATAATCAATATATAATGAAGATTGAAGCAGTTACTCAGATAATTAAAGCAAAGGTAGAGTTTTTACAATAGTTACTCAAGAAATTGTGCTTGTATAGAGCTGCCTTCTGTGGGCTTTAAATCTTCATTTTTCCCATTTTTTATGGCAAAAAGACTTCTGAATCACTGTTTCTTAAAAACTTTATTTTGTGCAAGGAACAAGAGAGTTCTTCAAATTAAATATGTTGGTTAATGACACCACAGAAATACAAAAGATTGTAACAGAGTATTATGAAAAATTATATGCCAACAATTGAACAACCTAGACGAAATGGATAAATTCCTAGAAACATAACCTACCAAAACTGAAGCAGGAAGAAATAGAAAATCTGAACAGACTGATTACCAGCAATGAAATTAAATCAGTAATAAAAAAACTTCCAACAAACAAAAGCCCAGTATCAGGTGGCTTCACAGGTGAATTCTACTAAACATCTAAAGAAGAGTTAACACCTATTCTTCTCAAACTTTACCAAAAAATAGAAAAGGAAGGAAAACTTCCAAGTTCATTCTAAGAAGCCAGCATTACACTGATTCCAAAAGCAATAAAGACATCACAAAAAAAGAGAAATACAGGCCAGTATCTTTGATGAACAGAGATGCAAAAAATCCTCAACAAAATACTAGCAAACAGAATCCAACAATACACTAAAAAAAAACATTTACCACAGTCAAGTGGGATTTATTCCTGGGTTGCAAGGGTGGTTCACTATTTGCAAATCAATCAATGTGGTACCTCACATCAGAAAGGATAAGAACCATATGGTCATTTTATAGACACAGAAAAAGCGTATGACAAAGTACAACATCCATTCATGATAAAAACCCTGAACAAAGTAGGGTTAGGGAGAACACACCTCAACATAACAAAGGTCACATATGAAAAACCCACAGCTAATATCATAGTCAATGAGGAAAAACTGAGAGCTTTCCCTCTAGGATCAGGAACAAGATAAGGATGTCCACTCTGACCACTTTCATTCGCCATAGTACTGGACGTCCTAGCCTCAGAAATAAGCAACAAAAAGAAATAAAAGGCATACAAACTGGTAAGGAAGAAGTAAAATTTTCACTCTTTGCAGATGACATGAAACTATATATAGAAAATCCTAAAGACTCCACCAAAAGACTACTAGAGCTGATAAATGAATTCAGTAAGGTCAAAGGATACAAAATCAATGTCCAGAAATCCATTGCATTTCTATACACCAATAATGAAGTAGCAGAAAGAGAAATTAAGAAAACAATCCCATTTATAATTGCAGTAAAAAATAATAAAATACCTGAGGTAAACATAACCAAAGACGTGAAAGACCTATACTCTGAAAACTATAATACATTGATGGCCGGGGCACCTGGCTGGCTCAGTTGGAAGAGCATGAAACTCTTGATTTTAGGGTCGTGAGTTGCAGCCCCACGCTGGTGTAGAGATTACTAAGAATAAATAAATAAACTTTAAAAAAAAACACTGGTGAAAGAAATGGAAAATGACACAAACAAATGGAAAGATATTTCATGCTCCTGGATTGAAAGAATATTGCTAAAATGTCCATACTACTCAAAGCAATCTGCACACTTAATGCAATCCCTATCAAAATACCAACAGCATTTTTTTTCTAGAACTAGAACAAACAATTCTAAAACTTGTATGGAACCACAGAAGACCCCAAATAGCCAATAGCAATCTTGCTAAAGAAAAAAACCCAAAAAACCAAAGGTATCACAATTCCAGACTTCAAGTTATATTGCAAGGCTATAGTAATCAAAATAGTATGGTACTGGCACAAAAACAGACACAGAACAATACAACAAAATAGAAAGGCCAGAAATGAACCCACAATTATACAGTCAATTAATCTTTGACAAAGCAGAGAAGAATACCTATTGAGAAAAGACAGACTCTTCAACAAAGAGTGTTGGGAAAATTGGACAGCTACAAACAAAAGAATGAAATTGGACTGCTTTCTTACAACATACACAAAAATAAACTCAAAATGTATTAAGGACCTTAATGTGAGACCTGAACCATAAAAATCCTAGAAGAGAACACAGGTAGTAATTTCTCTGGCATCATCCATAACAATATCTTTCTAGATATGTCTCCTGAGGCAAGAAAAACAAAAGCAAAAATAAACATTGGGATTACAACGAAATAAAATGCTTCTATACAGTGAAGGAAACAATCAACAAAATTAAAAGACAACCTACTAAATGGGAGAAGATATTTATAAATAACACATCTGGTAAAGGGTTAGTATCCAAAATCTATAAAGAACTTCTATAGCTCCATATCCCCAAACCAAATACTCCAATTAAAAAATGAGCAGACGACATGAACAGACATTTCTCCAAGGAAAACATACCAGATGGCCAACAGACACATGAAAAGATGTGCAACATCACTCATTATCAGGAAAAAGCAAATCAAAACCACACTGAGAAAACATCTCACACCTGTCAGAATAGCTAACATAAAAAATTCAAGAAACAAGTGTTGGTGAGGATGTGGAACAAAAGGAACCCTTGTGCACTGTTGGTGGGAATGCAGACTTGTGCAGTGGAAGACAGTATGGAGGTTCCTCAAAAAATTAAAAATATAACTACCCTATGATGCAATAATTGCACTACTAAGTATTTACCCAAAGAATACAAAAACAATATATTCAAAGGGATATACCCCCTGTGATTATTGATTGCAGCATTATGTATAATAGTTAAATTATGGAAACAGCCTAAGTGTCCAGCAATAGATGAACGGATAAAGAAGATGTGGTATATATGTGTGTACACACACACACAAACACACCACACACACAGAGGAATATTATTCAGCCATGAAAAAGAATGAAATCTTGCAATTTGCAACAATGCGGATGAATCCAGAGACTATAATGCTAAGCGAAATAAGAAAGTCAGAGAAAGACAAATACCATGTGACTTCACTCATATGTGCAATTTAAGAAAAAAACCAACTGTACAAAGAAAAAAAAAAGAGAGACAAATAAAAAAGTAAACTCTTAACTATAGAGAGCAAACAGAGGGTTACAAGAGGGGAGGTGAGTGCGGGGGATGGGCGAAATAGGTAAAGGGGGCCAAGAGCACACTTATCTTAATGGGCATATATATGTTGGTTAACAACCCAAATTTCCCAAATAAAGGTGCATAAAATAAATCCCAAAGATTCTAGTCTATTGTTACCATGAAATGAGTTTCACTGTGTTGCTGGAAAAGACACACCTATGTCAATTTCCTTCTGTTATTATTCCTGGTCGAGTAAAACCGCTGCAGAGCCATGAGCATAGTCATGCATGTCTTTGAAGGTGAAGACGGTCTTACTCGTCTTCACATCTCCTGGCCCTGCGCTTGGCACACTGTAGATGCTGAAAAATACTTGTCAAATGAATAAGGTCAGTCCTACAAAAATAATCAAAAAGAAAAACTTACTGTATAATGAGATTTCAAGAGCTTACTCAGTTTCCACCATCATTTCTGAGAAGAGCTGTGGAATACTTAAGTTATACTATCTTGTTTTTCAAGATACCTATCCAACAGGTAGGAACAGTTTTATGATAGCATGACAATTGCTTATACGAAGATATATACTTCCAAGATGTTGGAAAACTGTTTTTGTGATGAGTTTAAACCTTTTCCCTATAATTTAATTTATATTATTATATTTGCTTTAAAGTGTTCTTCAAAAGTGAAAATAAAAAAGGAGCTTTGGGGTTGAATCTTCATAAAATCTGAATCTGTAAAATCCAGCAAAAAATGAGGCTTTTCTAAAGATACTTCTAATGGGAGGAACAGGGTCTAGGAAAAAATTCCGAAATGACAACTAAAGAACATATATCATAGCAAACTTCATTAAGGTACTATGGATTTTCCAAGCTTCAGTGTACATAGTCCCATCTAATTACAAGGATATAACACAGGAGAAAAATAAAATGTCTTATCAGTCTTTGAGGCCACACCTCCATGTCTGCACATAACCCAGGGATGACAGTGGGTGAATCATTAACTGCTGTTTATTTGTGCTGATAGAGAGCTGTCACATAGATATCAAAAAGGTAGATATTTATTTCTTCATTTCTGGCAGCTTTACAAGTACCAAGCATTAAATAAGGGTGATCAAATATGAATACTACCTAATGGTCTATCCTGTCTTTGTCTCAGACAGTTGTATGAGGATATGTTTTATAAGGCTGCTAAACTGTCTTTCATGCTGTCAGTGTTAAAAATGATATTTTACTAAATTTCTAGCTTCTATCAAAAACTCTTTAGAAACCTCTAGAGATTGCTAATGGATTTATCTTATCACATGGCAGGGTAGAGTGAACTTTGTACAATGCCTGACAGAGTGCTTCTGTTTATTAATGAAAGTTGGATTACCTGGATTTTGCTGTGTCACCTAGGCCAAGACACCTAATCTCTCTTGGGCCACTTTGCCCATGTGTGAAGTGAGAATTAACACAAATAGCTTCCAGTATTTCTTGTTGCTTAACAACTCCATTTCAAGGGGCGCCTGGGTGGCTCAATCGGTTAAGCCTCTGACTCTTGATTTCTGCTCAGGTCACAATCTCATGATTCATGAGTTAAAACCCCTGCATCCAGCTCTGTGCTGCTTGGGATTCTCTCTCTGCCTCTTCTCTGTTTGTGCTCTCTCTCTCTCTCTTTCAAAATAAATAAATAAACTTAAAAACACCTAAAACTCAGTTTCGAAACTATGTCTCCCTATACCACCTCTGGGTAGAATAATCCCTGTTTCTTACACAGCATAAACATAAACCTTTTTGCCTCTAAGTATTTCTTTCTTAAGTTTTAAGGGTTGCTGCCTTAATTATTAGCACTCAGGAATTTGGTCAGTAAATCCAAGTTTAACCTACCCTAACCATCCATACTCACCCTGATTTTATGGATTTGGATAATATTCATTCTCAGCCTTGACTTCCAGACTGACAGGCCTACACGTCTAGTGGCTGGCCTTCTCTTGGTCACTTGTGCTATTTTTCTTTGGGTTTTCTTCAACTCACCCTTTCACCTGAAATGCGACAAGTAAACCATACATAGGTTAAGGAGAGACAAATTTTGTGTTTTGTTTCTTATAATGGTTGGTAAAATCCTCTGTTCAATTTTCAACCCCCTTCCTAATGGTTGCATTTTAGAGATACTTTTGTGACCACACCCTGGAATGGTAGCTATAGAGATCTCTTTCTGAGCTTAAATAATACATAGGAGACCATGGTACTCATAGTTTTGTCTATTTATCCCTAAACCTCACAGTTTTTTTGTTCATCACTTGTAAGTCACTGTTGTCTACTCACAAAACTGTGTGAGAACTCTGGCTTACCCTGTCGAGCTGGCACTATGTTCCTAAATGAACTTTAACATCATCTCCCCTTTCCAGAATTAACACAAAGTTAATATGACAAGTCCCAGTATAGATCCCTGGAACTCTTACATCTCCCATTTCTTTGTTTTCAGTTTAACTTATTTGGAGACTTGGCAACAGTCTGAATGAATTCAAATCACAGTTTTAGAAAACATCTACTTCAGCCTCTAACCAAGCAGGAACCATATTTATGATTTACGTAAACCAGCCTGTGTACTCATTACATGCTCTTATTTCCTGTATTCCTGATGCTTTGGCATCTGGGGGCCTTACTGACAGGAGAGGCACAGCCCCACCCCCAGTTAGCTGATTCCTAGAGACAGCCAGGATCCTGCCTTTCATTTACAAACCAACCAATCCAAAGCCCCACCTCGTCTATCTGGCTCATACACTGCCCTGTCAATACTCCCCTGTCCTAATCACCACAGGGCAAGGTACCAGACAATTTGAGACAGCCTCTATACCCCAGAGCCTGCTGAACCTATTTAAAGTAGCAAATCCTAAGTGTGTTTACCCTGTCTTGACCACGGAAACCACAATAAGGGCTCACGCTTTGCTTTCCCCTTGTTCCTTCTGCCTCCTGACCTAACCTGACGCTTACCTGTGTGTGCCTGTGTGGCATGGTGTGTCCTTTCCTCTTGGGAACTGTAACAAATTAGCTTTTTCAAGGGCAGTCATCCCCTGATCTGTTGGCCCACGATACCTCAGTAAAAAACCCTACATTTTAAAACAACTGTTAGAACAATTCCAGGGACCAGAAGTCCATTTCTTTGCAAGGCAGCAATTTCAGTGGTGAATAGAGTTCTTTCCCATCTTAAACTGCAATCTGCTTCCTTGTACCTTCCAAATAATTCAGCCTCCAGGGCAACAGAGAATAAATCTACCCATTTTTTTCAGGTGATGAACGATGAGGTATCAGAAACACATCTATGATTGCCTTTCCTGAAATACATTTGTGAGAATCACACAGATGAATCTATAGAATTTTTTGGCTTTATTTCTAGCCTCCTTCTTATGATGATCAGCATCTGACAAGTCACTGTGGCTTCAACAGTCCAGTGAATTGAATATTTTCTTCTAACATTCCCATAATCATCCATTCATTCATGGATTAAGCAGAACCTCAGTAGCCTGGTAGCCTTCACTAGTTTATCACTGTCCTTTTAAAAACGTAGTATCTACTAGAACTGGTCTACTGCACATGCAGTTTCATTACCACTATTAACTTTCCTGGGTCTGGGCATCAGGCTTCTGCTGGTGCCTGTCACAGTATCAACTAACAATTTACCAGATAAATTTATCAATAAAAGAGACAGTTTCCTGTAATCCTATTTCCAAGATATAATATTTTGGTGTATACTACTTCATACTTTTTCCTAGACCCCAGGTTTTTATTGGCTCGTATTATACACAGAAATATTTAACAACTTTTTTTTTTCCATTTACCAATATATCTTTGGTATTCTAGAGTGCCAAACTTACGAACTGCAATTAGTAGAGCTCCCTGAGGGCAGGACTACCTTAAGTATTTATGAAACACATATAAATGATACAATTGTTGAATGACTGTGTTGTAATGATTCCTATATAACCACAGATTACACATTTCAGCCAATACTGGGACAACTTTTCCTTTAAATTTCTAGAGAACTCTTGGATAGATAGTGTGTGATTTCATTTATTTTGCTAATTATATTTGACATTATTTTGTGTTTATACCCACTATTTCAATAATTTTGTCACAGTTATTTTAAAAGAGCAAGTTGAAAGGGGATCTCATATCTTATTCAGTAAATGGAAGAACAATAGTTAATTGATTCTACTATTATGTTTCTACTCATTCACATGAACAGCCCAATTGGCTCCCAACAGTATTTCCCTGCCAGGTTGCATAATTAGTGCAATTTAATATAAGTGGTAGCTGATTATATTCCATTTATGAGTTCTAGGTTTGGTTATATCTGTATACAGGGAAATTCTAGAGTTTTGATTGCAGATTTCTCCTCACAATCGTATCTAGTGTTTTTACATTTTCTAAAAGAAGTTATTGATTTAATGTATTTTATCAAAACTCGGCCAAGATCTCACTTGCATTTCTAGCTATGCTTTTGCTGGTCCATATCTAGACTTACGTTAGAAAATAAAGTTAACAATATCTAAGCAACAATATCATGCATATGTCTGTTTTTGTTAATGATTTAGAAAAGCCCTAAGTCAAATTGTTTTCTACCATTCTCAAATTAATTTATAATAGTCTATAATCCAAGTTAAAAATATGTTCAAATCATCTTAACTAATGAGCCAAAGGCAATTAAAAACCAAACTTTTTCTGGTTTATAGTATGTAAACTGATGAAAAGATTCTGTTTCAGCTAAGCGAAATTAGTCAAAGACAAGTATCATATGACTTCACTCATATGAGGACTTAAGATACAAAACAGATGAACACAAGGGAAAGGAAACAAAAAATAATATAAAAACAGGGAGGGGGACAAAACATAAGAGACTCTTACATATAGAGAACAAACAGAGGGTTGCTAGAGGGGTTGTGGGAAGGGAATAGGCTAAATGGGTAAGGAGCATTGAGGAATCTACTCCTGAAATCGTTGTTGCACATGTGCTAATTTGGATTAAATTATTAAATTATTAAAAAAATACATTATGGAAAATAAAAAAAAATAAAATTGAAGGGAAAAAGATAATTGATATCTAAAAAAAAACTATTTTGTTTCACATATCTAACATTACAAATCCTTGTTAATACTGAAATTACTGAAGTAACATGGATAATAAATCATTGATTTTCAACCTGACTGTGGAAAACTATACTAGTACCAATGGATTTCTGCAGTATACAGAAAGACACTGGGCATGGTCTCTTTGGCCAGGAACAAATGCAGGTATTTGTGTTTTATGTTCCATCTATGTCTATATTTAGCTATCATTAAATATTTAAGCTATGGGTTTATACTGTACTAATATTCTTCATGATGGCTTCATGAAAGGCTTTATTTTTGAGTTTCTCTTAGCTCAATGTAATTTTTTAAGACTTTATTTTTTATTTTAGTTTAGATTTACAGGAAAATTGATAAGGTAGTAGTTTCCATATATCCCCTCTCTGTCTCTCCCGTTATAAACATCTTACAGGATAAATGTATTTATTCATTTACAGTTAATAAATGAATATTGATACTTTATATTATTAAAATCCATGGATTATTCATATTTCCTTAGAGTTTTTACCTAATGTCTTTTTTCTGTCCCTGGATCCCACATTACATTTACTTGTTATATCCCCTTGGACTCGGCTCCTCTTGGGTATGACAGTTTCTCCAACTTTGTTTTTGATGACCTTGACAGTTTGGAGAAGTACTCCTCAAGTATTTTATAGGATGTCCCTCTACTGGAATTTGACATTTTTCTCAAGGTTAGACTGAGGTTATAGGTTTAGGGAGGTAATTTTCCTAAGAGGACTTAGATACCTGCAGATTAAAAACACACATCTATACTTCATCAAACTGTTGCCGAGGACGTAACCCATGCATCATTTTTAGTATTGTGCCTATCTTGTATGACTAGAGGCAGAAAAGATAGCCTTGAGAAAAAAATATGATTAAAAAAAGGTTGGCTTTTTAAAAAAAATAACTAAGAGGTAGATAACATTAATAAAGACAGCAAACAGTAGTCATTTTAATTTGCTTTCCAAAGTAACCATGTTCTTTACAAATGAAGACAGAACATCAGACAAAAATGCATAAATATAGTTAGTTCAATTCTGTATCTTCAGAGGTAAATTTAGGTTGTATATAAATTTACTTAAGTATATTTATGTTTTCAAAGCATACTGTCACAGTTTTATCTACCAAACAAACAATAAACACTGTGTAGGATTCTCTTGCCTAGGGGTCAAAAATAGCCTTAAATCCTTAGAAATTTTATAGTAGGCAATCATTCTCTCCTGAGCGGTGGTTCTCAAACTTTAGCGTGTATTAGAATCGCCTGAAAGGCTTATTCAAACACAGATTCCTGGGTGCTGTTCCTGGCAGTTTCTGATTCAGTAGGTCTGGGGCAGGGCCTGAGAATGTGCATTTCTATAAAGTTCCCAGGCAGTGCTGATGTCTGAGAACACTATGAAAACCACTTCTTAAGAGTCAACAAGGAAGCTACATTTATTAAGTGCCTATGATGATTCAGATGTTTTTCAGATATTAGCTTAATTAGTTACAGAATCTTATCAAGCAAGTATGAGTATCCCTTTTATAAATGGAGAACCTGAGCTCAGGGGAGCTAAGGAACTCAGCTGAGGAGGTAAGGGGATTAGATGGCAAAATTACAGTTCAGATCTCTGATTTTAATGCCCATGTTTTTCTAGCACAACACACTTTGTACTTGTTGCCAAAGGAGGGAAATGTACACATCCTCGCATGCTCTCTAGAAAAGGAAACTGTACCAATCACTGAGTACAGTGATTAATTCAGGTTAGTAGAGCATTAAAGGAATCTTAACTGAAGACTTGGCAAAGGCTCAAGGTCACAGAGAGGATTCACTGATCTCTGAACTTCTGAAATAATCAAGGATGAAGTGAATTTAATGTATACTTAACAAAACAGGAAGAACATGTATTTAGTGTAGTACTAAATATTCCTTAATTACTATTTTATTATTCCTTACAGAAAAACACATATTTAAATAAAAGTCCTTAAAAGAATAATCTCATTATATTTAAGTTTAAAGCAGCATACTATTCTAAATGTCTGCCAGTGTATACTACATCACCAATCAACCACTACTTACTCTGGTATTGAAGTAACACAGCATGATGGTCTTCAACAAAATGCTCTGACATTTACTGAAACATTTATCTCCTTTCACAAAGCAAATCAAAAGCAATGACAAACAAAATAAACAATTTAAAGTTTAAGAAAAGTGGTACGTTTTACAGTAAATAAATCACCAAAAAAGAAGTTCCCAATGATATATTTTCTGTCACTTTGTTATCCTCTGTATAAAAAAGAACACCGAGACACAAAATTATTAGACTGCAGACTTAAAATAATGAGGTCTAAATTTCAGAATGAGAAAAACCCACCCAACGCTACATCTCTATTATAAAAACAAATACTTTACGTAAGAAAGATTCCCTTTTAAATATCTATATACATATTTCTACTTAATACTGTTAATCAAACCCACAGTTATATTTATTTAAATAACAATTAAATAAACTGTCCAAAATGCAGATTTCATCTCACAGAACAGAAGTATTTTAAATCACAACTTCCAGATGGTATCTTGAATACACTGGTTCCTTAAACAACATTAACAAGCGTATTTTTAAGAATATATTTTCATCTACAGGTCAGGTAAAGCTTTATTAAACGGTAAACACTTTTAAAAGTGCAGAAACACAAGTTTCAAAAACAAATACACTCAGAAGATCTGCTGTTCAAATAATATTTTTTCAAAACCAGGTGGAGGAGTGTGATAAAATTCACTGAACTGGCAATCCAAAATTGCACTGTCATCAACTAGAGACAGAAAAAGAAAGAAAGAAATTAGAAGCCTTAATTAGAAAGAATACACAATTATAAAATAAACTGTCTTTATAATATCATAGTGTTAACAGGCAAAAAGAATAAATACATCTGCTGTCCAGGTTACAAAACATAATCCTACTTGATAAAAATAACCACAATGTAAAACCAAATCCATCAAAAACAATGAAAGGCTATATATCAAAATATTACTAATAATCAGATAGTGTGAATAAGAGTACTTAACTTTTTCCTTATTTGCCTACCTGTATTTTCTTAATTTTATACATTAAAATGTATTACTTTTTAAAAATTGTTTTATTTTGAAATAATTATAGATTCAAAAAAGTTGCAAAAATAGTAAGAGTTCTATGTACCCTTCATCCAGCTTCCTCTAATGGTAATAGGCTACATAACTACAGTATGATCTCAAGACCAGAAAACTGGACATCAATACAGTACTGTTAACTAGACTGCAGTCCTTATTCAGCTTCTACATTTTTTTTTTTAAATGTTTATTTAGAGAGAGAAAAAGAGTGTAAGTCAGGGAGGGGCAGGGAGAGAGAGAGAGAGAGAGAGAGAGAGAGAGAGAGAGAGAGAATCCCAAGTAGGCTCCATGCTGTCAGTGCGTAGCCCGACATGAGGCTTGATCTCATGAACCATGAGATCATGACCTGAGAAGAAATCAAGAGTTGGACACTTAACTGCCTGAGCCACCCAGGCGCCCTTCTACATGTTTTTACCAGCATTTACCAAAGAGAAATAAACGTATATATCCACACAAAGACTTGTACATGAATGTTGATCATAGCAGCTTTATTTGTAATGGCCCCAAACTGGAAAAAACCTAAATATCCATTGACAGGGGAAGAGAAAAACAAATTGTGATATAAGCACACAATGAACCATATATACTACTTGGCAACTAAAATGAATGAATTATTGATACATGCTACCACATAGATCAATCTCAAAATAATTATGCTGAGATAAGCCAGAGAAAAAAAGAATAATACAAACTTATGATTCAGATAATCGGTGGTGACAGAAAGTAGATCAGGGCATTGCTTGGTCGGGGCTGGGGTGGGAGAGGCGAGCAGGAGGGATTATAAAGGAACAGAAGGAAACTTTTAGGAGGGATGAATATATTCATGATGTTGACTGTGGTAATAATATGAATGTTCATTTCATAGCTACTTGTTAAACTACAGAAATATGATTAATGCACATTACTAAACTATGTGTATTTCATAATAAATGCAGGAAAAAGTTAAGTACTGAATTTGACATTCATGAAGCCACTAGAGGTTTTAACAAGGGTGGTTTCAGTGAAGTGGTGCTAAAGGCAGTCAGACAGGGCTGAAGAACTACTGAGTGATATAGCATATGGCGTAAAAACGAAGCCATATAAAGCAGGGTAAATAGAGGGCTAATGAGGGATATGAATTTAGGAAGGGTTTTGGGGGATAAGGAGGACTCGGAATTTTCATAGGCATTGAAGAGAGAGGTTCCTGACAGGAGATATAAGTGAAATAACTGACAAAGTGAAGTCCCAGAGTTGGGGAGTTTGAAATCCAGACTATACACTGTGTATTTTAACATGAAGCATACCACTTCATCTAAGATGGGACAGAAAGAAGGCAAGATTGGATCTGATCCAGAAAAGCTTTAGGAGGGTAAGGCTGGGAAGGTGGAGTGCACCATTAATAGCCTCATTCTTTATAAAGTTGAAGATAAGATCATCTGTGGAGAATGAGGAGGGAATTCAAGAAGCATAGTCAATGTGTAGAATGTAAAAGAATTGTCAAAAAACGTTGACAGCTTAGGCTGGAAGTCAAAACTTTGTAATGACACTCTTTTTGAGTGTGCCATATTTTTTTCCTCTCCATAAGTTCTGTGTTAAGAGCTGACAAAATGAATGGATGGATCTAGGATTAGAGATGGGAAGGAGGGATAAAGGGTAAAGGAATTTAAGTTAGTTAGTTAGTTATTTTTGAGAGCCAGAGAGAGACAGAGCGTGAGCAGGGGACGGGCAGAAAGGGAGACACAGTATCAGAAACAGGCTCCAGGTTCTGAGCCCGATGAGGGCTTGAACCCACGAACTGTAAGATCATGACCTGAGCTGAAGTTGGACGCTTAACCGACTGAGCCACCCAGACGCCCCATATTTATTTATTTTTAAGTAATCTCTATACCCAACATGGGACTCAAACTCACGACCGTGAGATTAAGAGTTCGATACTCTACCAACTGAGCCAGCCAGGTGCCCCTTAAGTTTTATTTTTATCTGTGATAGTAACAAACTATTAAAATATTTGGCTTAATTTGACTAATTTACTAATGTCAATTTATAAAATATATATTATTTACTATCTATAACTTTACTACATTAAAAATTATGCTGAATCAAAGAAATAATTTGGAATAAAAATTTTATTTGCTAAACTAATTTGTGTAATTCATTCTACTGATATTTATTTCAGACTCAGTTTTTTAGAATATTAAGCTACATTTCCAATTATTTAAGTAATTAAAGGAACTGCTTTTAGGCTTGCCCAATATGGCAAGGAAACTAACTGAAATCAAAGTTAAAAATACACTTTTGCATGCAAAGACAGAGAAGGTAAAATCACTGGAAAGTAATTTTTAGGAGAAAAGAAGACTAATGAAAACCTTAACTAAAAAGTAAAGCATATGGGGTGCCTGGGTGGCTCAGTCGGTTGAGCGTCCGACTTCAGCTCAGGTCATGGTCTCACGGTCGGTCCGTGGGTTCGAGCCCCGTGTCAGGCTCTGTGCTGACAGCTCAGAGCCTGGAGCCTGCTTCAGATTCTGTGTCTCCCTCTCTCTCTGCCAGGGGAGCTGTTCACACTCTGTCTGTCTCTCTCTCTCTCAAAAATAAATAAACATTAAAGAAAAAAAAAGTTAAAAAAAAGTAAAGCATAGGCTTTGGTTATTATTATCCTATTATTAAATATTTACATTTGTTATTTGAATACTTTTCTGATGTCCCAGTCTGTCATCACTAACACTGCTACCTTTCTAATAAATTACTATAAAAATTAGTAATTAGTTTTTATTATAGCTCAAATCTAAAAATTTAAAGTAATTAAATGAGAAAATACTTTTAGATCTATTAAAACCACAGGCAGAAAAATCAGATACTTGTTGCTTTAAAGTTGGGAACATAAAAAATAAAGCAGAATAGTGACAAAGGCACTGTGCTTATGTTTGTTATTTTCTATAAAGAGAGACACCTTCCTTTTTAGAGACACATACTAAATATTTATGAATAAAATGATATATAACATCTGACATTTACTTCAAAATAATCCAAGGAGGGAAGGTGAAAAACAGGAGGAGTATTAGGGGGTAGATGAAGCGTTACTGGCTCCAAGTTGATAATTGTTTGAAGCTGGGTGATGGGTACATGAGCGTTCATTATACTATTTTACTTCTACACATGCTTGAAATTTTCTGTAATAAAAATTAAAGTAATTAAGTGGTATAGAGTCATCTCTTAAGTAACCCATTCTTGAAGGGATATACTTGTACAGAAATTATAATACATACATATCAATACTATTCAAAGTCACAATTTTCTCTCTCTCTCAAAAGAGTTTTAACACTCAAGTAATTTTATAAAGGTGACTAATGGTCAATCTACATAAAATTCCCATCTATAGTTCCACAATATTCTTTACAATTACATTTCTTCGTAACCTAAATCTCCCCAATAACTGGCAGAAAGAGCTTTGTAAATTCAGTAAAGCTTTTTGGAATGTTCTAGAATATATGAATACATGATTCAAAAAGGGAATATGGTTATTATATATTTAATTATATTCAATGTTTTGGGCAGTTTTTTAATACATGGGGAATAAAAAGCTTCCTTAGTACTGCGAAGTGGGATTATAGTATCCTACTCAGTACATTTCATAAAAAAAGGTCCTTATTAACTTGTCCAGATTTTTTTTTAAGTTTATTTATTTATTTTGACAGAGAGAGCCAGAGAGGGGCAGAGAAAGGGGCAGAGAGAGAAAGAATCACAAGTAGGCTCTGCACTGTCAGCACGGAGCCCAAAGTGAGATTCGAACTCATGAACAGTGAGATCATGACCTGAGCTTAAATCAAGAGTTGGACACTCAACCAAATGAGCCACGCAGGCACCCCAACTTGTCCAGATTTTTGAATGACAGTTATTAAGTTAAGGAAAATGTCGAGTAAAAGTTAACATATATAATAATATTTAGAAATATTTTAGCTTACCATAAACAACAGGATACACTGTCCCTCGTATACCTGATGCTGGACAATGCATATTTTTTCCATTCAAATATACATTTAATTCTACATGGTCATATGTAATACCCTAGGAAGGAAAAAAAATGTTAAAAAGTAAAAATATAAATGTTCCAATAAAAAAAGCCTAAATAGTCAAAAAGCACTACTGGGAAGCATGGAAAAAATTGAAGTAAGGTGTCACAGTAGCTTTCATTAAGGGTTTACAATTTGGTAGAGTTCTACTTGAACTGAGCTAAAAAAAATTAGTGGTGATTATGTGGGAGCAAAGTCATGTAAAGTCCCAAGGGTTCACATCAGAGGTAAAACAAATGAGGAACAATTTGGAGTCTGAGTTATTATATTCAGATAATCTGAATTTTATATTCTGAATATTAAGATGATATAAGTACTGCCTACCATGCACAGAGAGGCCTTTAAAACTCATAGAGAAAACACTGCTCTCTCTCTATAGAATTTGATCTTTTTTTTTTTTTAATTTTTTTTTTTCAAACATTTATTTTTGGGACAGAGAGAGACAGAGCATGAACGGAGGAGGGGCAGAGAGAGAGGGAGACACAGAATCGGAAACAGGCTCCAGGCTCTGAGCCATCAGCCCAGAGCCTGACGCGGGGCTCGAACTCACGGACCGCGAGATCGTGACCTGGCTGAAGTCGGACGCTTAACTGACTGCGCCACCCAGGCGCCCCTCTAATAGAATTTGATCTTAAGGGGGGAAAACAATGAGGTTTTTAGCATTAGGGCTTACTACCTGTCACTGTTCTCAAGTTGTGAAGAAGTGTCTTTAACTTATTTCTGAAAAGAAATACATTTCCATATCTCTTTACCTTGCTCTCGTATATGTCAAAATGTATTACCAAAGTGAAGCTAGTGCTTACAATGGACTATAATTGGTAGTTAGAACCCAGCTAAAAACAGAAAAACAACAGCTCAAAAGACTAAGAAAAAAAAGTAGAATAAAAATAGATCACTCTGTGTATCTATACATTATTGATGGTACAAAAGTCACAATGGATACTAACAATTATTATTAATACATACATTAAAATGCTGGAAAACACTTAAAAAGCCTGTATTATCTACCAAGCACTATTCTAAGTACTTCATGTTTAATCATTTGATCCTCACAACAAGATGGGTATTATTATTATCATCCCCATTTTACAGATGAAATAGCTAAGGCAGAAAAAGGTTAAATAATTTACATAAGGTTAGAGAGTTAGGAGGTGGCAGAGCTGGGATTAAAACCCACGCAGTATGGCCTCAGAATACCCTACTTGCCATGCCATACTACCTCTCTTTAAAACTTAATGTCATAGTTACTACCTGATGACAGAAAGCCAGCTTTTCTTTGAAGAATTAAGTAGACAGTTCTTTCAGTAGAAAAATCATCATCAGACCAACAAGCAACTGCTCCAAGGAATTCTGACTGTGGATATATTTTATTTTATTATTTTTTTTTATTTTTTTAATTTTTTTTGTCATTTATTCGTTATTAAAAGATAGAGACAGAGCATGAGCAGGGGAGGGGCAGAGAGAGAGAGACACACACAGAATCCAAAGCAGGCTCCAGGTTCTGAGCTGTCAGCACAGAGTCCGATGCGGGGTTTGAACTCACAAACCGTGAGATCATGACCTGTGCCGAAGTCGGACGCCCAACCGACTGAGCCACCCAGGCACCCCCTGACTGTGGATATATTTTAGAGGTAGAAAAAGATCTGACACATGATCTAGTCTTAACTTCCCTCACCTTCCAGTTAAAACAACAAAGGTCCAGATGAGTCAGTATGTTAAGTGCTATAAAAGATTCTCCTCAAACCTTAGCAAAGCCATGGTTAAATGATAATTTATTAAGTTACAAAATATTGAGAGAGACAGTTTTTGCAGTTTTTGTTTCATTTCAGTTTATGTATTTAAATATAATTATAAAGTTAAATGATAGCTGGGATTAGTTTCTGTAATGAAGAGGCCTTTTTTTCATTCAAAAAACAAAAACAAAATTACATAAAAATAATGTGTCTTCTCTTTAGAGGACTACCTTACGGGACATCAGGCCTGTAATCTAGGCACCCTTCACCACCTGGTGGCAGCATATACTGCCAGCAAGCAAATTTTAAAGCCCAAACCTGCAGCATAATGGTAAGGTCTCAATACCAAAGAAAGAAGTGAGAAAGGATATGAGAACCCCCAACTCCTACTAGCAGGGTTTAGTTCCAACTATTTCTAATTTAATCTGTCCTTTTTATGATCTAGAAACTAGGTCTGATTCCACCATAATGACACCAAAAAATCTGACATAATTGTTTGCATGTTCAGTGAACAGACTCTGAAATTAAGCTGCCTGTATAATAATCCTGGGATCCCTCCATACAAGAAGTTACTTAACTTCCCCTAATCTGTAAAACGGTGATAATAATACTATCTATGTTACAGAGTCATTATGAGGATTAAACAATTTAAACCCTGCCAGGCATTTAGAACAGTGCCAGGCCTATAATAAATTCTAGAGAAAAGCATTTGCTATTATTAGTAATGTTATTATTATTACATAGAATGGTTATAAAACTTCTCTCAAACTTCTCTCAAAACCACTATGGAGGTTCTTCAAAAAACTAAAAATAGAACTACCCTACGACCCAGAAATTGCACTACTAGGCATGTATCCAAGGGATACAGATGTGCTGTTTCGAAGGGGCACATGCACCCCCATGTTTACAGCAGCACTATCAACAATAGCTAAAGTGTGGAAACAGCCCAAATGTCCATCGATGGATGAATGGATAAAGATGTGGTATATATATACAATGGAGTATCACTCGGCAATCAAAAAGAATGAAATCTTGCCATTTGCAACTATGTGGATGGAACTAGAGGGTATTATGCTAAGCGAAATTAGAGAAAGACAAATATCATATGACTTCACTCATATGAGGACTTTAAGACACAGAACAGATGAACATAAAGGAAGGGAAAATATAAAAACAGGGAGGGGACAAAATATAAGAGACTTTTAAATATGGAGAACAAACAGAGGGTTACTGGAGGGGCTGTGGGAGGGGGGATGGGCTAAATGGGTAAGGGCATTAAGGAATCTACTCCTGAAATCACTGTTGCACTATATGCTAATTTGGATGTAAATTAAAAAAATAAACACACACACACACACAATAAATAAATAAAAGGCTCAAATTCCCCCCCCCAAAAAAACTTCTCTGAAATTAAACTGAAATAATGCAATTTTAGAATATAATTTGCACTTTTCAAAACTACATACAGAAGGAAAAAAGTAAGCTTAAGCCAGGTATGTTTCCTAGTGCTGTGGGAGGCCCTATGGGTATTATATGATTATTGTATGAATATAATCATTTGGTCAGATGTTGAAAGCTTATCTTTCTTGATTTCTCCTCAGAGAATGGCATATGCCTTAAATTCTACACATATGAAAATGTTTTTCCTGTCTTATACTAAACTGATAAGAAAAAATACTACACTTGATCTTGGCCAAAAGGCTAAGAAGCAATTGTTTTTCCTGTCTTATAATCATTTCTACTTTTCCTATGCCACTGTCAGCAATTTGGTGAAATTTTTTCTCAAATGTTTGAACTAAGAAGATAAAGGTAATATGGTAGGGTGGTGTTTTACTTTTCTTGATTCTTCATATATTTCACCTTTTTAAAGTTCTCCTTTTATCAGGATGGGTACAAAAACTCAAAGTCTAATTTAATAATGCTGACAGACTAAAAATGACATTCTTAAATCTGTCAGTTTTTGGTATCAGTCACTTCAGTGAATGAGATAGGAAGGCAAGAATAGCACACAGTAATTCAATACATCAACAAAGAAAAACATTTGTTACTGATTATCCTTGCTTATGTTTGAATTTCATCTTAGTGTAAACAGCGTGATAGCCTCAACCTGACTTCAAGATTCTCTTTCAAGAAATATCCATTTGAGTAAGAGTGTTTCGTATTATGGACATCTGGCAATGATCTACAAATACAAAACCAGCTATTCAAAAAGATGAACAGGGAAAAACAGATTTCAAAAATGGTTTATGCCTTTTGACTCCTACAACACTTTCAATAATTTACCCATTTAAAAACTAAGTGTTCTTTATACTTTTTAAACTGCAGAAGAGATGGAAGATCAGACCCCGGTTAAAAACCTTATTTTCCACATTTGTCTTCATTCTTACCAAAATACTGTATAGTTCTTTAATTCAATAACCTGGATTTACCCTGTGTCATCTTATTAGAAACTTTCCTTCATTATGTATAGATTCCTTTCAATTTGGTACCAGAGCCACGAACCCAAGGTTCTATGCAGAAAAGCACCTTTGCTGAAGGAGATCCTAAGACTTTGTCCCTCATCAAGAGCTAAAAGCCTGAAATCTGTGTAGAAAGTTCTTCAATAATAGCATATAAAAAGAAATAACTGGGAAAGACAGAAAGGGTCTTTGGATTACATTTTCAAGAGGGTGGCTTTGGTAATGACTTAAATATATCTAGTTGGGAATAAAAATAGAGAAGTCTTAACAATATGTAACTCTTTCCATCCCCTGCTTTCCAAAAAAACTTTTCTACAATCAAACCTTAGGATTTTGAGTCCAGTTCTTTGAAGAGTTGTGAAAGTGAAGAAGTTTAATAAGATTAATGAGGATCAACACTCCTAATAAAATGCTATTAAAAGAAGTTCATAACAAATTAAATATAGGCATACCTTATTTTACTGCACTTTGCAGATATTGCATTTTTTTTACAAATTAAAGGTTTCTGTCAACCAAACGTCGGGCAACTCTATCAGTGCCATTTTTCCAATAGTATTTTCTCACTTCAAGTCTGGGTCACGTTTGGGTAATTCTTGTAATATTTCAATCTTTTTCATTATTATATGTAACAGTGATCTTCATTCAATGATCTTTGATGTTATCATTACAATGATTTTGGGGTGCCACAAACCACGCCCATATAAGACCAAAATTTGAACAATAAACGTGTGGGTTTTAACTGCTCCACTGACCGGCTGTTGCCAGTCTCTCTCCTTCTCCTCTGGGATCCTTATTTCCTGAGACACGATATTGAAATTGGGTCAATTAATAACCCCACAGTGGCCCCTAAGTGTTCAAGGGAAAGGAAGTCACATGTCTCTCTAAGTCAAAAGTCAGAAATGATTAAGCTCATGTAGAGAGCCAAGATAGGCCAAAAGCTAGGTCTTCCGCACCAATTCTGCCATGTTGTGATGCGAAGGAAAGTTCCTGAAGAAAATTAAAAGTGCTACTCCAGTGACTATATAAGTGATAAGAAAGTGAAACACCTTCTTGCTGATATGGAGAAATTTGTGGTGCCTGCTTAGAAGATCAAATCAGCCATAATACTCCCTTAACCCAAAGCCTAATACAGAGCAAGACCCTACCTCTCTTCAGTTCTGTGAAGGCTGAGAGAGGGGGGGAAATGACAGAAGAAAAGTGTGAAACTAGCAGAAGTTGATTCATGAGGTTTAAGGAAAGAGGCCATTTCTATTACCTAAAAGTGCAAGGTGAAGCAGCAAGTGCTCATGCAAAAGCTGCAGCAAGTTGTCCAGAAGACCTAGCTAAAATTAGTGAAGGTGGCTACACCAAACAACAGATGTCAGTGTAGATGAAACAGCCTTCTACTGCAAGACGATGCCATTTAGGACTTTCATAGCTAGAAAGGAGAAGTCAACATCTGACTTCAAAGCTTCAAAGGACAGGCTGACTCTCCCGTCGGGGGCTAATGCAACTGGTGACTTTCAGTTGAAGCCAATGCTCATTGACCATTCCAAAAATCCTAGGGCCCTTAAGAGTTATGCTAAATCTACTCTGTGTGCTCTATAGCTGGGACAACAAAGCCTGGATAACAGCACTTCTATTTACAACATGGTTTACTGAATATTTTAAGCCCACAGTTGAGACCTACTGCTCAGAACAAAAGGCTCCTTTCAAAATATCACTGCTCATTGACAATGTATGTGAGATTAATGCTGTTTTCATGCCTGCTAACACAGCATCCATTCTGTAGCCCATGGATGAAGGAGTAATTTCAAGTCTTATTACTTAAGAAATACATTTCGTAAGGCTACAGCTGCCATAGATAGTGATTCCTCTGAAGGACTTGGGCAAAGTAAATTGAAAACCTTCTGAAAAGGATTCACCATTCTATTGAAAAAAACATTTTTTTTAACATTTATTCATTTTTGAGAGAGTGTGAGCAGGGGAGGGGCAGTGAGAGATACAGAATCGGAATCCGGCTCCAGGCTCTGAGCTGTCAGCACAGAGCCCGATGCGGGGCTCAGACTCACAGACCGCGAGATCATGACCTGAGCTGAAGTTGGACGCTTAGCTGACTGAGCCACCCAGGTGCCCCGAGGATTCACCACTCAAAACATGGCCTAAAAACATTCATGATTCATGGGAAGAAGCCAAAAGATCAACATTAACAAGAGTCTGGAAGAAATTGATGGCAACAAAGAGTTGGATGCTAAACCTACTGAGCGACCCAGGTGTCCCCCCCTGGTTTTTTCTAATATGAAGGTCAGCAAACTTTTAAAATTGTGGGTGAAGATTTCTCTGATGTGAGAGAAGCAGGAAATGTTGATCGAGAGCCAAGCTGTCATTAATTCTCCTGAATGGGAATAAGGGCTCACACTAATTTTCCTGGCCAGTGGCAGCTCTAGAAAGGAGAGCAGTTAGGTTAGCCAGCAGCATCTTTATCAAGTGCTTTCTCTGGAACATGTACCTCATTAGATCTAATCCCAGTGCTTCGGAATTCAAACTGCAAACTCCCAAGCAAAACTATATACACTAAAAGCCGTTCAAGTTGAATAATTTACAGTGGAAAGCAACTCCACAAGAAAACTCACCACCACGTCTCCCTCCTGTGGGAGGCTGTTTGCTGGCAGCCTATTTTTCTCCTCGTTGTTGTGGTATAGGGCTCCATCATTCCTCATCACCAGACTGTGGGCATCTCGGCCAAGAGGAATCTGATTCAAGTTAACTTTCTGAGTTGCGACGCCAATACCCCATATTCCTAAAAAATAATAGTTTAAATGCCCCCAAAATCTGAAGAATATGAAACAAGGGGTTCTTTTGTTTTTTTTTTAATTTTTTTTTCAACATTTATTTATTTTTTGGGACAGAGAGAGACAGAGCATGAACGGGGGAGGGGCAGAGAGAGAGGGAGACACAGAATCGGAAACAGGCTCCAGGCTCCGAGTCATCAGCCCAGAGCCTTACGCGGGGCTCGAACTCATGGACCGCGAGATCGTGACCTGGCTGAAGTCGGACGCTTAACCGACTGCGCCACCCAGGCACCCCAAGGGGTTGTTTTTAAGAGAGTGTAAATTGTTTTTAAAAGAAATGGCACACTATCACTAAACTATCTTTTATTAATTTTTTATTTAAAAAAAAAAATTTTTTTTTTCAACGTTTATTTATTTTTGGGACAGAGAGAGACAGAGCATGAACGGGAGAGGGGCAGAGAGAGAGGGAGACGCAGAAGCGGAAACAGGCTCCAGGCTCTGAGCCATCAGCCCAGAGCCTGACGCGGGGCTCGAACTCACGGACCGCGAGATCGTGACCTGGCTGAAGTCGGACGCTTAACCGACTGCGCCACCCAGGCGCCCCTTTTATTAATTTTTAAAAAAAACAAATCTTTTAAAAGTAGTTTGCAAACGACCCTATATTCTCGACAGATGGAGTACAGCCTAGGAGATAAGAGAGGGCCCTGAAGCTGTAAGGACTAGGTTAAACCTTGGCTTAGCTATGTCCTCTGGGGCAAGTTATTTAACCTCTCTCTGCTTCCTCACCTGTGAACTTGGGATTCTAACAGTACAGACTTCAAAAAGTTATTAAAAGATATAGCAAGGTAATCAAGTAAAGCACCTGTAACAGTGTAAGTATTCCCCCCACAATCGGTTAAGTGAAGCAGAGTATTTTTAGATGTTAGCTATTATCATCATCACTATTCTCTGAAAGATGTTTTTAAAAAGCTACACGTTGAATTTAAAAGGCCTAGGGTTCCAGCCAAGCACTACTTTGGAGAAGTGGGAAATTAGTCTTTAGTTTTTACATCTATATAATATGTGACAAATAATATAGGACCTGGTCAAAATTATGGAGAGGAGAAAATTAAGGATGAAGTGTAAAATCATTTTCTTACCCGTGCCTTAAGTCAGTGGGCTTAAAATCTTTTGGTCTAAGCTGATTTTAAAGCAAGCAGCTCTCCTCTTAAGCAGCCAAACAGAATACCTAAAGCTCTGGATTTTGTCTCAAACTGTTTCCTTCTCAGTTTTTATCAAAATCAGTTAGGAGAAAATCTATAAATGGAAGAAGGTTTCAAGGTCATGTTGCCAATCGATTAATTTTTCTGAATTGAGCAAGACTATCAAAAAGTTTCATGTCTGGGGGCGCCTGGGTGGCGCAGTCGGTTAAGCGTCCGACTTCAGCCAGGTCACGATCTTGCGGTCCGTGAGTTCGAGCCCCGCATCAGGCTCTGGGCTGATGGCTCAGAGTCTGGAGCCTGTTTCCGATTCTGTGTCTCCCTCTCTCTCTGCCCCTCCCCTGTTCATGCTCTGTCTCTCCCTGTCCCAAAAATAAATAAACGTTGAAAAAAAAAAAAAGTTTCATGTCTGGATATCACTGTCTGGGCTTCCTAAATAATCTGACTATGTAATTTATTCTCCAGAGTGGGACAATTTTAAGAGTAACAGAAGGTAATATTGATTTCATGGGACAACAGTTCTAGGCAGGGTTACTCTCCTTACTCCTAAAGAACTGTGCATGCTGTGATACATTTTGGCATAACTGCCTCAGGCTTTCATTGAGAGATCAATTTACAGACTCCAACAATGTATTTATTCTAGGGATGTCACTGAAGATGTCATCTTTTACAGAAAATCCACATAAAAATTTGCACTGGATGCAAGGATCTAGAAAACATTTGCTTTTCTTGAGAAAAGGTATGTTTTACTTAAGATTTTAGTAGCCAGAGATATTTTATAAAAGAATGGAGGACAGATTCATATTTATTTCATATACTTAGCAAAATCAGTATTTTGAACTAATTTAGAAAACAAGCTCCAGAAAGATGCTTTATACCATTCAAGCTTGTCGAGTAAAAGTATGATTTATTCCCTCTACTTTTCCTATTCTACACTTATACTTACATTATTCATACTATATTTCACTAGTAATTTTTTTATAATAAAGCTTTAAAAATATATTTCTCCATATTCAATATGGCTACAAATTATCTAATCATTATTATAATACTCAAGCAGAAGTGTTGTATGATTCAAGAAACTCCATAAGTTTTTAATGAGAAGTATAAACATTAGCCTTCTATCAGAATTCTAAATTTGCTGATTGCTTCAGAAGACAATGAACTTGGGCATCTTAACAAGAATTAAGAGGGAAAAAAAACGGATTATAAGATTGATTTTATGCTAAGATAAAACATCAAGAGTCTACACCTTGTATGCTTGACAAAAGAAAACATTTAGTATCCAAAGGCGCATTTAGTACCCATTAATAACGCTAGTGCCTAACACTGATCCTGTGTGCCCTGTCTTTAAAACACTTTCATTGGTATAACTCATGTGAAGCAGGATTACAGTTCCTGTAATCCCATTTTACAAATAAGAAAACTGAACCTAAAGTATAATTTAACTGGAACCACCCGAGGGGTGGGAAAAAGGATCTTCCAAATAAGTTTCGTGCTTTTTTATTGCCTCATTAATCTTTTCCATATATCGAGAACTGCTCTTAATAGTTACAACAATTAGGACTTTTAATAGTAAAGGACCATTATACCGACCTGTGGACTGGATTTTGAATTCAAAGTAGCTTTTGTTTTGATGTAAAGGGGCACTGGCTAAACAACCTCCTGTTCCACATATTCTTCTTCCATTTTTTACAATGACAACATCTGTTCCTAAATAAAAAATACACAGTGTGAAGTTTTTTATTTTCTTATCCAACAATCAAGGTTACTTTCTTTCACTTTTAATTCTAAATCAAAAAAATAGCGATGCTATATTTACTTTGAAATTTAGAAATGCTGATAAATTCAGAACAATTTTTACTTCTCCCCCCGCCCCTTTTCCCCCCCTGAGAATGTTTATATTAATATTCATTTGCGGCTACAAATCCTGTTTGGGCAATTTAGTAGTAACTCAGTAGGAGGAGCACCAGAGGCGCTCCCCTCACCTGGGAACAGCTGACGAGTCTCGGGAGGCGGCAGCTCCGAGATTCCCGTGAAAATGGGTAGGTGCGCACAAGCACCTCCCGATGACAGGGGCAGACAGGGCTGCGTAGCCTTGAACACAGAACAGGGCCGAGGTGGAGTCCGCCGCGAGACGAAATGGGATCGAGGGCAGCAACTGAGAGCAGGGAGCGGAGGGCGGCGCCCGGAGAGGCAGGGCCGCGCGTGGGCGTGTGGTCCCTCCGACCCCTCACTGCCCCCGACCCGCCGCGCCCCACCCGGCGTGGGCCGTTGGGTTTGGAGAAGGGAGGGCCCTTACCCATGTGCTGCGTGTCCAGCTGCACCGCCGGCATCTCCTTCAGAGGGATGTGTCCCGTCCCGCCGTCCCTGCAGCACCGCAGGCAGCAGAACACCGAGGCAGCCATCACCCCAGGACCACCGACTCGGCCGCCTCCGCTAGCCGCCGGCCGCCCCAAGCCCGCGGTGACGCCGCCCCTACGCCTTTGCTCCGCCTCCCGCCCCCTCCCGAGCGCCGGAGGTATCTGTGTCGAGCGCGCAGACCGATACAGCGACGCCCCACGCCGGGAGGGCGCAGTGCAGGCAGAGGTGAAGCCGGCCTGTGCGGAAGATGCGAGGAATCTGCGCGTGGGGAGGGGCGGGGTCGAGAAGGGGGCGGGGCTGGAGGCGGAGCAGGGGCAGAGGGCGGGACGGGCGGGACGGGCGGAGGACGGCGTGCGCCTGCGCGCGGGGTCGTTTTTTCCTTGGCGGGGCTTCAAGTTTGAGTTCTTACGTTGAGCAATGCTCAAGGCGTCGGCTTCTCCGCCTGGTTTGCAACCGTACGACGCTGCGTTTTAAAAACTGTTACCCCCAACTTTGACATTACCTTTAGGGATGAATTGACAGAATCAAGTCAGGCTGGGGGAGTGGAAGCCCCGAGGTTTTTCACACACTCCCATCCTCCCACGGCAAGCTCGGGGCTGAGAGAACTTTACCTCGACCAAGCCTCCTCCTCCTACCGTAGCAGATTTCTGAAGAATTTCTTCAAATTCTAAATAGACACACAGGCCTCAGAAGTAATGGTTGTTAGTGACTTCACCGTGGATGTGCACCCAGCGCTCTAAGTGGGCCCTGATGCATTTTAGGTGCAGAGATGCGCATCCCGTGGCTCCTGATGCCACGCGGTTGGGGCTCCCAGGAGGCCGTCCAGGGAGGATACCTCTGGGAGGTACCGCTTGACGGGCCTCTGCCAAGCTCACCCTCTTCGTGGATTGGGGGTTTCTAGGAGTGTGAAGAGAACTCCCGAGGGAGCGAGGATGTCTGGTCCCCCAAGGGAAGACCTCGGTTCCTACCATCTGCCCCTTTCTGCTTCCAAGTAGGAGGCCCACAGGGTGGTCATCTGTCATCTCCTTGCCTGCTTACGTCATCTGTGCCTGGTCGATTTCATATCTTTAAATACAGGGGTGCCTGGGTGGCTCAGTGGGTTTAACATCCTACTCTTGATTTTGGCTCAGGTCATGATCTCATGGTTTGTGGGTTCAAACCTGGTATGGGGCTCCACGGTGACAGTGCAAAGCTTGCTTTGGATTCTTTCTCCCCCTGTCTCGTTGCCCCTCTCCTTCTCGTGCACGTGCACACGCTCTCTCTCTGTCTCTCAAAACAAATAATAAAATAAACTGTATTTTAAAAAATTGTTAAATACAGGTTGGTGCCTGGAGATGGTCTTCAATGACCTCTAGCATTAACTGGGCTCAAACCTTTATTCCCAAAATGGTTTCCAACCTGGAGGCTTCACCCAAGTTCAGGCTCTGGGAAACAGATGCAAGATGCCCATTTCATATGTAATGGTTTCCTATACATAACTTTTTAGTGACCTGAGTGCAAATATCCTTAATGGAGGGGTTTTTTTTTTGTTTGTTTTTGTTTGTTTCCTCCCAAGGAATAAGAGAATTTTTTCTGGGTCCTGGGCCTCTTTGCAGTCTATACAAATGATCTTTTCATTACAATAGGGAAAACCTCCAAATTCTATACTTTGAGATTTAGTTAACCATAGAATTAATATCTAAAGGTGATTATTAAAGTGACTGAGGATAGACTCTCACTGCCTATAGAGTACTTTCTTGGTAATCATTTTACACATGAAATTTTTCTTTTACTGAAAACCATGCTCATTATTCTGAGGGTTTAATTAGGGTTCGGTTCTCTTTCCGTTGGGGGGAGGGGGGAGTCGAATGTCATTCCCTGAGGTAGGCACTCTTTCATGTATGTATCTAGTTGAATTCTTGAAAGTTTTCTGGGTAGATATTGTCCCCACTCTATATGAAGAAATAGGATTAGAGGGATTAAAAAACTGGTGTAGCCTCAGATAATTAGGAAATAAACAAAGTAGGATTCAAAGCCCATCAGTCTGACTCCTAAGCCTGTATTTGCTCCACCAGGTCATGCTGCCTCTCAAATTATGAAGATCTAACTCTTGTAATAAATGCTGAAATTCTTAAAAAAAATAATAAATGCTGAAATTCTTTTAAAAAATGTGCTTTCAATTCAAAATGCAGATTTGCACTTTATTTTTGTATGTTTCATTAAACTCCATATTGGCTACAAGCTGCCATAATTCACGTATAGACAATATCAAAATAGCTGTTGTTATTAGGTAAAATATTTATTCATAAATCTTGTTAATATTTATCAATTATGTTTTAATAATATCATTAATATTATTAATTTTTTGATATTTATTTTTTGACACACACACACACACACACACACACACACACACACACACACAGCATGAGCGGGGGAGGGGCACAGAGAGATGAAGACACAGAATCTGAAGCAGGCTCCAGGTTCTGTGCTGACAGCTCAGAGGGGCTCGAGCTCCAGGAGATCATGACCTGAGCCCAAGTGGGACACTTAACCGACTGAGCCACCCAGGTGCCCCTCATTAATATTATTAAAAGTAGTACTTGTATTAAATATTTAACGAATATTTAGACCATTCAAGTTACTCACATCTTCAGTGAAAAGCCAGACTATTAGATGGCATGAATTGGCCATGACTGTAGAAGCAGAGTTGCTATAGTCTTTCCTGGCTGGAAGAGTAAAGTGCTGGGCCACTGCCCAGTGCACTTTGCCCCCAATGTAGCAACTCAAGTAGACTCAGCAGTATGAAGCAAGCAAAACCAGTTAGCTCCTAAAACAGACTTCCCTGTCTTGGCAGATGAATGCCATCCATGAGCTCACAGACCTTATCCTTCTTATATCTGGGATTTGATTATCCTTTCATTATTATTTTCAAAGGAATTGTCCTTTCTTTTTGAAAAGCACAATGCTAAAGATATTTTGACAATCTTTCACAGCTATCACTTTAAATAACAATCACAAATAAAGCCTACAAAAAGTTTCCCAATAGTTAGTTAGAAGGTCGTTTATCTAAGTCAAAAGCAATAAGAGAGAATGACTACTTGAAAAAAAAAAAAGTCTGCTTCAGCGACATATGCCAGGAACTTGAGAACTGATAGGACAATAATGTAAAGCATGTGTTTCCGAGTTGAGTTTAACATCATGCTCAGGATTTTCTTTAATGGTTTTTATGCCAACCAGACATCTCCTGTTAGTGAACTTTACACTCTGTACTGGGTCACACAAAATGGTTTCTTTTTAAAAAACTCATTAATCAGTTATTAAGCCCAACTTTTTTCTTGGGGTACTCCAGACCACATTTGTGATCTTTCAAAAATCAGAAACCTTACAAAAAACTCATACTTCTAAAAACTAAAAATATTTCTGGGGTCTTGATCTATTCATTACTGTAATTTTGAGTCATCGTAACTAATATTTATGTTGTGCTTACTATTACCGGGCAATAATAAATGCTTTTTATAAACTAATTTAATCTTTGTAACAACCCCATGAGGTGAAAGCATCCTCCACTTTACACATGGGGAAGCTGAGGCACAGAAAAGATAAGAAAGGTGCCCAAAGTCACACAGTCAGTAAGGGATAAAGCTGCACTCAAACCCAGGCAGTCTGGCTCTAGGGTCTTAGTTCTTAACCACTATGCAAACTGCCTCCCTAGGGTGCTACATTTAAGAATAAATTCCTAATTTTTGTTTACATCTCTTCCCTTACCTCAAGCTGACATTTAAATTCAGCTGACATTAATTGCACTCATTTAATCTGGATTTGCCAAAGTATAAAATATCTTACCTATATTCAACAACCAAAAATTAACAAGAAACATTGAGAACTTTCTCCTGCAACACTTCCACTTTGTTAGCAACACATTGGAACATTTAGGAAGGGTGTCTTTCATAGGGTATCTCTAAATGATCCAAAGAAAAGGATAGTTAGTACTTTGAATCGCTAAAACAGTTAAAACATGTTGGATACTTGGAAAATACAGAGTTCTGGCATTAGGAGGAAAGAGAGGATGGGGTAAAATAAAGGAATTGGATAGAGGTATAGAAAAAGGAGAATAATAGAAGATAAATCAGAATAGTTTTTAGTATTGAAAAGGAAGAAAAGAAGCCAAGTGCTCTGTAAATAAGACCTCAGGGAATAAAAAATGTGATTTGCCAGGGCACCTAGGTGGCTTAGTCGATTAAGCATCCAACTCTTGATTTCGGCTCAGGTCATGATCGTATGGTTCATGGGATCCAGCTCTGTGTTGGGCTCTGTGCTGACAGTGCAGAGCCTGCTTGGAATTCTTTCTCTCCTTCTCTCTCTGCCCCTCCCCCAGTCTCTCTCTCTCTCTCAAAATAAATAAACATTTATTTTATTTTTTTCAACGTTTATTTATTTTTGGGACAGAGAGAGACAGAGCATGAACGGGGGAGGGGCAGAGAGAGAGGGAGACACAGAATCGGAAACAGGCTCCAGGCTCCGAGCCATCGGCCCAGAGCCCGACGCAGGGCTCGACGCAGGGCTGGAACTCACGGACCGCGAGATCGTGACCTGGCTGAAGTCCGACGCTTAACCGACTGCGCCACCCAGGCGCCCCTATAAACATTTATTTTAAAAACCCATGATTTGCCAGGAACTTTCAACCTGGAAGAACTGTGCCTTTATCTGCTTCCCTTCTGGAGAAGAGAGAGAAGGCTGTCATAAACTGAGGGGGGGGTTTGTGATTTCTCCCCAACCTTAGCTTCTCTTACTAAAAGTGCAGGTGTCCTTGTGTACTTACACAAAACTTTCCCTACCAATTTAGATTCTAGGTACAATTTCTGCAATAATTAGGAGAAAGAGATATTAGGATAAAGAAAAGAAAAAAAAAAAAAAGGAAGCAAAGCAAAGGTACTACTGGGGTAGGTTTTGCATTCCCAGAAGAAATTAAGGAAGGATAAGACACTCCTTGTTTAGCAGTACAGAAGCTACCTAAACCTTCACTTGTCGTCAAGGAGCTGATGATAAGTGTTTTGTGCAAAGTTTCTATGGCCAAAGATAAGGCTACATAGCCTGATATTATGGAAAGGAGGTTGTAAAAACACTTAGTTGGCTGGATCAAATAGTTCAAATAAATGTTTCTCAAAGCATCTCAAACATTGAAGTGATTCTGTGTCTTGGGACTGAAGTGGGCTGGGGAACAAGAAGTTACCATCTCGAAATTATGAAACCAAAAGGCACTGGACATTTGCAGGAGGATCAGACAGAGGAAAAAAATACTTCTTATATGCAATATCTGCAAAAGAACAAAATCATAAGTATCTCATTGAAATTGTGAGAAAGATCCCAAAATGTTTCTTATAACAAGGAAGGGAAATGATTTATTGGTTAAAATGTACCTAACATTAGTTTAAGATATGTACAATGTCACACAGTGTCTATGGTTTTATTTTTGTGAGTGTAGAAAAATTTGTAGTGTTTTTTATAAGGTTTTACCTATAGTTGCAATCCCTCCAAACCTATTTTCTCAATAGTGGTCCTGCACATGAATATTCCAAATGCAGGTGTTGTCAGAATCCTGATTTTTATATTGAGAAGGACGTGTTTTACTTCCATCCATTAAGACATGTGTGTCTATGAATGTAGATGTGGTCCTGGGTCGGCCTAGTTTCAGTTTGGGGCATAACTCCTAGGCCTCTAACCTTTGCAGATCCTGTAAGCTGAGTCACAGGGAATGTGAGACTACTTAAAATTGTTGGTAAAGTTTACAGAACTCTGGAATATTTGAAAACTACTTTTAAAAAACTCACTGTGAAAGAAAAGACTTTGAAATACCAGCAGTGTGAGCTAGCTCCAAGGTTATGTTTGCCAAGAGGACTTCAGTGTAGGAAAATGGAACTGCTAAGAATTGAGCATAATTAAAATACTTTTTTCCCCTCTCACTTTGGCTATTCCAAACATTTAACCAAATGCTTTAAAAATTATTATATATGGCTTCTTTCAAACTTCCTGTTTGTATCGTGTCTACCATCTAATGTAGATCTCAATTTATGCCAAATACTTAAAATACTCTCTAAAAAGAGATGCAAAGCTTTGGAAAGGAGGCAAAGGAAAAAGTTAAGAAGATACTTGAATTTTCCTAAAATATCACAAAAAAAGGTAAAATCCCATTTTATATGTTCTTAATTCATCGGCACCCTGTAAATGTTCCTAAGAACAGCAAATGAATAAAGCCCCTAAAATAAATACAGATATTATAATCACACTTCATCTAAAACCCAGAAAACAGTATGTAAACTGAATTCTTAGAAATAGATTTCTACATTAAATGCACTAAGGTTGCTGTAGAAAAGAAATCTATATACAGAATTTATTTATTTAAAAAAATTTTTTTTAACGTTTATTTATTTTTGAGACAGAGAGAGACAGAGCATGAACGGGGGAGGGTCAGAGAGAGGGAGACACAGAATCTGAAACAGGCTCCAGGCTCTGAGCTGTCAGCACAGAGCCCGACGCGGGGCTCGAACTCACGGACCGCGAGATTATGACCTGAGCCGACGTCGGCGCTTAACCGACTGAGCCACCCAGGCGCCCCTATACAGAATTTAAAAATAATAAAAGCTTTATTGAGATTTATCACGTATGATAAATTCAACCTTTTAAAGTGTATAAGTCAAAGTTTTTTAGTTTATCTACAGAATTGTGTGACCATTGCCATCACCTCAAAAAGAAACCACATACCCCTTAGCAGTCACTCTCCATTCTGCTGCCACCTGGCCCTTGGCCATCATTAATCTACTTTCTGACTCCAGGAATTTGCCTATTTGGGACATTTCATATAAATGGAATCATACAGTTGTGGCCTTTTTGTGTGGATTTTTTTCACTTAGCGTCATGTTTTCAAAGTTCACCCACGTTGTAGCCTGTGTCAGTCCTTCATCCCTTTTTTGTGGTCAAATAGTAGGTATTCCACTGTAGTAAATGTGCCATATTTTGTTTATTCATGCATCAGTCAATGAACATTTGGGTTGTTTCCGTCTCTTGCCTATTATGAATAATACTGTTAGGAACATTTGTGTGCAGGTTTTTTAGTGAACGTGTGTTTAAATGTTCTTGGTCATATACCTAGGAAAGGAATTACTGGATCATATGGTGACTCTACATTTGAAGGTTGAATAACTGCTGAACTGTTTTTGCAAAGTGGCTACATCAATTTACAATCCCAGCATCGTACAACTTCTCCACATCCTCACCAGTACTTGTTATTGTCTGTCCTTTTTATCTTAGCTATCCTGTTAGGTCTGAAATAGTATCTCACTATAGTGTTGTTGTTGTTGTTGTTGTTGTTGTTGTTGTTGTTGTTGTTTTCAATGTTTAATTATTTTTGAGAGACAGAGACAGAACATGAGCGGAAGGGGGCAGAGAGAGAGGGAGACACAGAATCTGAAGCAGGCTGTCAGCACAGAGCCTGACGTGGCGTTCAAACTTATGAACCATGAGATCATGAGCTGAGCTCAAGTCAGCCACTTAACTGACTGAGCCACCCAGGCGCCCCTCACTGTAGTTTTGATTTGCATTTCCTTAATGATCAGTGATGTGGAGCTTCTTTTCACATGTTTATTGGTGATTTGCATATCTTCCTCGGAGTAATTCTATTCAGATCCTTTGCCCATTTTTAAATTGGGTTTATTTATCTTTTTGTTCTTGAGTTGTATAAGTTCTTATATAACCTGGGTACAAGTCTCTTACCAGATTATATAACTTGCAAAAAATTTCTCCCACTCTGTAGGTTGTCTTTTCACATTCTTCATGGTGTCCTTTAAAGCACAGAAATTAATTTTATGAATCCCAATTTATCCAGTTTTTCTTTTGTCACTGTGCTTTGGTGTTATATCTAAGAAACCATTACCTAATCCAAGGTCAGAAAGATTTACTCCTATGTTTTTTCTAAGAGTTGTATTATTTCAGCTCCTACTTTAGGTCTTTGAGACATTCTAAGTTAATTTTTCCGTATGATGTAAAGTAGGTATTCATTTTTTTTTTTTTTTTTTTCACAGACATCCAGATGTCCCTGCACTACATGTTAAAAAGGCCATTCTTGGGGCACCTGGGTGGCTTGGTCCGTTGAGTATCCAACTTCAGCTCAGGTCATGATCTCCCAGTGTGTGGGTTCAAACCCCACATCAGGCTCTCTGCTATCAGCACTGAGCCCGCTTTGGATCCTTCGTCTCCCTCTCTCTCCCTGCCCCTCCCCTGCTTGCGCTCTCTCTCCCTCTCTCAAAAATAAATAAACATTTCAAAAAAAATTTTTTTTAAAGGGCCATTCTTTCCCCCATGGAATTGTCTTGGCATCCTTATTGAAAATTACGTAAGACTTTGTAACTCAGATAACAAAGGTTTTGTTTGACTAAGAATAGTCATGGTTGGTTTAATCTGAATATGAGCAGTCAGAAAGCAGATACCAAGATCTCTTAAATACCTGTGTACATATTTTAAACACGGTCATAACGATTACTGGGAGTTTTTGTGTCAACTAGACTAGTAGCAAAACCACATTCCCTCTTGGATCCTTCAGGGGGCCCTCCATTTTGTTGGTCTTTATCTTTCCTACCCTATCTCTCCTCATCAGTTCCCAGGATGCGGCATCCTGGCTTTGATCTTTACCTCGCCAGGAACTCTTCCTTTAACCATTGGTTCTCATCCTCATCAGACTCCACGCTTCCTTTTTACACAGCTAATACTTTGTCCTCTTTACTCTCCTGAAATGTAACTCATTGATAACGTATCTATATAATTTCAGAAAATCGATATAATGCCCTTACTATTAAATAAGGAGGCATACATTCAGTTGTTTGTGATTAACAATATCTTGGAGATCAGAACCTTTGATAGTATCAGAGAATAGCGTCTGGATGGAGAACAGAAACTAGTATAAAAGGCTAAAAAGAAGTTGTATGGTACTTTCCTCAGGACAGTGTTAGATTAGGAGTGAAAAACAGTCCAGGAATAACCCCCAAATAAATAAATAATTTCAATAAGTAATGTTCTTATCATGACACTAAAAATTAAATATATATTAAATTAAATAAATATAAATATGATGGCAGTAGTAGAAGATATTTTTCAAACAATCTTGTTAATGAAATTTAATAAAATCCGTGCACTTAGTATTTCAACTAATTGTATACTATTAGCTTTGAGTCTATTAATATGATTCTATAATCTTGTCTGTTATGTTTGCAGTTGGTTTTGTTGCTTTTGCAGTAACTACACTACTGCACTGAGTCCCATTTCAACTAACTAATTAAGTAATTAAGTAATGCAATGAGTAAGAAGCTCTTTCCAAGAAACTAGGTATGAACATTTTAGGTGGATTTCAAAGCTTGTGTGATTAGACTGATTAAATTGCTCTTTGGCCTCAAAATCTTCATGTTTTCTCTCTCTCTCTTTTTTCAAAGTGGGTTTCACGCTAGGTGTTCAGGACTTGAACTCATAACCCTGAACTGAGGTGAAGAGTTGGATGCTTAACCAACTGAGCCACCAGGGAGCCCTTTCTGTTTTCTTTTGTTAGTTTTTTTAAATTATGTTTTAATAATTTCTGCTAAGTTGGCTAACATGGACCTCATTCATTTCAAATGTATAAAGTATCCAATTTGTTAGTTTAAATTAAAAAAATCTTTAAATCTATTTATGATGACTTTTAAAATCATAGTCAAGTGAGTGCAATACATTTCCAATTCAGCATCATTAAGCATATTTCTATCTATTAATTGCAAGGATGGAAATTGAAAAATCTTGAACAAAATGTTTTTGTAAATAGTGTAAGTTTGTTAATAAATTCCATGATAGTATCTTTGACTTTAGTGAAGTTGTTCTTATTTTCTTCCAGCTTGAAAAAGAATTCTCATTTGGGGCACCTGGGTGGCTCAGTCGGTTAAGCATCTGACTCCTGATTTCAGCTCAAGTCATGATCTCGAAGTTTCTGAGATTGAGCCCTGTGTCAGGCTCTGCTCTGACAGCACAGAGACTGCTTGGGATTCTCTCTCTCCCTCCCTCTCTGCCCCTCCCCTGCTTGTATGTGCTATCTCTCTCAAAATAAATAACTAAACTTAACAATTATTTCAAAAAAAGGGACTTTGCAAATGTGATGAAGGATTTGAGATGGGGAGGTTATTCTGTATTATCCAGGTAGGCCAACTAGTCAGAAGGCTTCTTATAGGTGGGAAGCAGAAGGGTCTGACGGGGAAGGAGGTGGAAACAGAGGTTGGAGTGATGCGGGCCTCCAGAAGCTGGAAAAAGCCTTGGGATGGATTCTCCCTTAGAACATCCTGAAGGAATGCAACCCTGCAGACCCAGTTTAGACTAATCTCTACAATTTTAACAGTAAATTTGTGTTGTTTTCAGCCACCAAATTTGTGGTTTCTTGTATGGAAACAATAGGAAACTAATTCATGCAGTAAAATACATAAAGTACATAGCTTGATGAGTTTTTATAAACATATAGACCTGTATAACCATCCCCCACATTAACATCCAGCACATTTCCTGCATCTCAAAGTTTCCCTTTGCCCCTTCCCCTGAAACTCCTCACACACCAAAGATATCTACTATTCTGACTTCTTTTACCATTAGTCAGTTTTCCATGTTGTGGAAGTTTTTATAAACAGAATCTTACTATATGTGTTCTTTTGTATTTGGACTTCTTACTCAACTTAATGTCTGTGAGAATTATCCACTCTATTGTTGTATCAGAAATTTGGCTTTTTTTTAATGCTATGTATTTTTTAGTATTACATACATCTATTTATCCATTTCCCATAGACTTTTATTCTTTAGAAGATTAAAAAAAACCACATTCCAATCATAGTATGATGATTTTCTAACATTTCCCTTAAATATCAGAAATATATATTTTTGCCAACTTTATCAGAATTTCTCTGTAAAATGTACACTTAATCTTGATGGTTTCATTGCCTTACTAGAAAAGCAAATTGGCAGAATGGATACTTTATTTGTGAACAAAGTTATGAAACACAACTTCAAATAAACACTTGAATATCACCACTGCCTTTTTATGTCGGACATTTTGAAATAAGAGCTAAATAAAAACATTCATACATGTACACTATATATATATATATATATATATTTACATATATGTGTATATGTACATATATACGTAAATATATGTGTATATATATATTTACACTATATATATATATTTACCATGAAAGTGAGAGTACAAATGTAGGCCGATAGTGGTATAGTAGTCCCCTCTTATCCATGGTTTCAGTTTGAAGAAGACCTCAAAGTGTAGGACACCCTGAAACAAGGGGCCTGGGGAAGAGGCCACCTAGGTTAAAGGGCTGAACTGATTTTAGGGCAACCCATTGTTTGATGATAGAAAGTTCCCCATTCGCCAAAGGCATACAGTGGATAAATGTAGGATGAATGATACCATTTAAATGTCACCCTTTAAAATCCACTAATGAAATAAGAGATCCAGGCAATGATCATCAATGCATGCTCAAACTATTAGCTGAAATGTTGATGGGTAATTTTCTAATGTACTGAAACCACCTAAATCCGCTGAATAAGTTTAGCTTCACTAAAAGTAGAAAACCTGACACTACGTCTCCTAATGTGGGGCAATAGGAAGAACACAGCACAAATGCAGAGTATTTCTGCCTTGAAAGCTGGAGCTGAATCTGATGAAATTTTCAGATTTGGCTTCTAGTTTGTAAGAAATATGGACATGGAGAACAAGTTAAATGACTCTGTCATAACACCATCAGCCAAATCCAAGCATAGTATTGTCAAGAACTGTGCAAAGCTTGGGATTTTACCCTGCTTATAAGCTAACACGTTAGCCTGTTCCCGTTTTGTGGATGCTGGCAGAAGACACAAAATTCCTGAGTCAGAGACAACGGACTTTATTGCTCACCGCAAAAGTAGTGTATTCAGAGCTTTGTGTTCCTTTGTGTTGTTCCCTGTGCCTCACGAGTCCCACAGAAGTGACACAAAGGGCCCGTGATGGATGCCTGGGCATGCAGTGAATTGCATTAGAGGAAACACTGAGTGTAGGAGATTCATTGTTTGTCTAGTAAGTGAACGTCAGAGGAGACATTACTCCAGCTCAAGACACAACCTGCAGAAATGGGCCCTGTAAAGAATGGTCAAGGCTTTGCATTCATGGCATGCCCAGCAAGAACATGCAGGGACACTCAGGGCCCATGGCAGACTGCCTCTCTCAACAATCCACCCCTCAGCCCACAATAACACATTCTTCACCAAGCTGAATTTTTACATGAGTATGCCACCCCATCAGCTACTCTGATTAATCTGACCACAAAGGCTGAGAGCAAATTCATTTAATTTGTCTCATTCAGCATTTAATCAAAGCTTCTATCAACAGGACTCCAAACAGCAGGCTGAGGCCACCTTGCAGTCTTCACCTTAATCATACCCCTCTCTGCCAAGGGCACAAATTCAGCCAACTATGAATATGTCCCAAAGGGGATCAGCAAGTCTTATTTCAGACAGCCAGGATGAGGTCCAAGGCAAAGCTATAATCCATTATGATCCACACAAGGGAGTTTAAACTGACCTGCTGATCTACAGTGTCTTTGCCAATAATTACAGAGTGCAATAGCTAGGCCAAAAAGCAACTCCATTTCCAACAGTGGGTTATTCTGTAGCCTACACTTTCCCACATACAAAAATATAACCTGATGAGCACAGGTCGCTCCACTTTGGGATTTGTTGTTCAACTTGGTTTGGGTCACCATTACTTTGGTTAAGCCACATGGGCATTGTCACCCAGTAGTTATAGTCTAGATCACCATATATGGCATAACTAAGGCCACTTAGGCATCAGGAGAAGCATATGAATTTTTTTGTTTGTTTGTTAGCCAGCAGTTTTTTTTTTTTTTTGTAAATATAACTTATTGTCAAATTGGCTAACATACAGTGTGTACAGTGTGCTCTTGGTTTGGGGGTAGATTCCCATGGCTTTAGCTAGCAGTTTAATCAACGCATTTCTCACCTACAATTGAGTGAAAATAGTTACCGAAGGGCCATTTAATCTACACTTTTACTGATTTGGTGTCATTTGTCTTCTGGTTATTTTTTTTAAATTTATTTATTTGTTTTGAGAGAGAGACAGAGAGAGAGCATGAGATGGGAAGGGGCAGAGAGGGAGGGAGAGAGAGAACCCCAAGAAGGATCCATGCTGTCAGTGCAGAGCCCAGTGGGGGGCTCAAACTCAAGAGCCTTGAGATCATGACCTGAGCTGAAATCAACAGTTGGATGCTCAACTGACTGAGCCACCTAGCACCCCTGTCTTCTGGTTATTTTAATGATCCTTCTTATGAGAAAATGGAGAAACTCCCTGAAGAAAAAAAAAAAAAAGTGGAGTCATCTTGCTCCATTTTACTCATCACTTTGTTTTAGTGCATAAAATAATGTATTCCAATTGTATTTGAAAATGGAGGCTCCTGATGCCTAATTAATGTAGTTCTGGAATTCAGAAAGAAAAACCCTCTTATTCCAGACAGGTTATTTTGTGGATATCAACAAACTGATGGAGAGGTAAAAGGCCCAAAACAGCCAACTCAGTACTGAAGAGGAGCAAAGTCAGACGACTGACACTACCCAACTTCAAGACTTGTTATCTTTTTTTAAGTTCATTTATTTATTTATTTTGAGAGAGAGAGAGAGAGAGAGAGAGAGAGCAACCACATGAACTGGGGAGGTGCAGAGAGAGAGAATTCCAAGCAGGCTCGGAGCTGTCAGTGCAGCTAAGACAGGGCTCAATGCGGGGCTGGATCTCATGAACTGTGAGATCATGACTTGAGCTGAAACCAGGAGTCAGACGCCCTGACTGACTGAGCCACCTAGGCGCCCCACTTCAAGACTTAGTATAAAGGTACAGTAAGAGAGAGAGTATCTTACTGGTGAAAGTATAGGCAAATAGATCAATGGAACAGAATAAAATTACCAGGAATAGACCCTTATAAATGCAATCAACTGACCTTTGATGAAGGAATAAAAGCAATAAAATGGGGCAAACACAAGTGTTTTCAATATATGATGCTGGAACAGCTAGACACCCACATACAAAATAATATCTCCAGACACAGACCCTACACCTTTCACAACAATTAACTGAAAATGTATCATAGACATAAATGTAAAAGGCAAAAGTATAAAACTCCTAAAAGATAACATAAAAGAAAACCTAGATGACTTTAAATATGGTTATGACTTTTTAGACACAACACCAAAATCACAATGCATGAAAGAATGAATTGATAAGCTGGACTTCATTAAGATGAAAAACTTCTGCTCTGTGAAAGACAGTGCCAAGAGAATGAAAAGATAAGCCACAGACGGAGAAAAAATATTTGCGAAAGACACAGCTGATAAAGAACTGTTATCTAAAATGTATAAATTCGTGGGGCGCCTGGGTGGCTCAGTTGGTTAAGTCTCTGACCCTTGGTTTCGGCTGAGGTCATGATCTCATGGTTTCATGAATTTGAGCCCCACATTGGGTTCTGTGCTGAAAGTGCAGAGCCTGCTTGAATCTCTCTCTTCTCTCTCTCTCTCTCTCTCTCTCTCTCTCTCTCTGCCCATTCCCTACTCGTGCTGCCTCACTCTCTCTCAAAATAAATAAACTTAAAAAAAAATTTTTTTTAATGCACAAAGAACTCTTAAAACTCAACAGTTAGAGGGATGCCCCGGTGGCTCAGTTGGTTAAGCATCAGATTTCAGCTCAGGTCATGATCTCTCTCTCTCAAAAATAAATAAACATTTTTTAAAAACCTAAAAAACAAAACAAAACAAAACTCGACCATTAGAAAACAAACAACTTGATTTAAAAATGAGCCAATGACTTTAACAGACATCTCTCCATAGAAGATATACAGATGGCAAATAAACATATGGAAGGGTGCTTCCCATCCTATGTTATCAGGGAAATGCAAATTAAAGCAATAATGAGATACCACTACATGCCTATCAGAATGGCCAAAATCTGAGAATGACAACATCAAATTTCAAATTCTAGTGAGGATGTGGAACAACAGGAGCTCTCAATCATTTGCTGGTGGGAAAGCAAATGGTAAAATCACTTTGGAGCAGAGTTTGGAAGTTTCTTACAAAACTAAACAGATTGCAAGGGGCGCTTGGGTGGCTCAGTAGGCTGAGGTTCTGGCTCTTGGTTTTGTCTCAGGTCATGATCTCATAGTTCAAGACTTCAAGCTCCACATCAGGCTCTGGGCTGGCAGCATGGAGCCTGCTTGGGATTCTCGCTCTTCCTCTCTGCCCCTCCTCTGTTCACACTTGTTCTCTCTCTCAAAAATAAATAAATAAGCATTAAAAAAAACAACAACCCCACACATATTCTTAGTATATGATCTAGCAATTGTGCTTCTTGGTGTTTACCAAATGAACTGAAAACTTATTTCCACACAACAAAACTGCCTACAGATGTTTATAGCAGTAAGGAAAACTGAAATTTGAAATTTAAAACACATTTAAAATAGTACCTCCTATAATAAACATCTTATTTATAAATCTATGATATATGGGCAGGATCTGTTTGCTGAAAACTACAAAACACTGATGAAACAGGGGGAGAATATCTGGAGAAATGAAGAGCATGCTGTATTTACAGGCTGGAAGACTCAGATTGTTAAGATGCCAATCCTCTCCGGTTTGATCTCCACATTGAGCACAATCCCAAGGAAAATCTCAGCAGACATATTTTAGATATTGACAAGGGAATTCGGCTTTTATATGGAAAAGGTTATGAAATGAGAAGAGCCAATTTTTTAAAGAATAACAACACAAAATAAAAAAGTTGGAGGATTTACACTACCCAATTTTAAGGCTTATTACAAGGCTATAGTAATCAAGACAGTGTGGTAGTGTTAAAAAGATAGATGTATACATGTCAATTGATCAATTGATCAGAATAGAGAGGCCAAAAGTAAACCTACAAAAACGTAGGTGCAAAAAACTTTTGATAAAGTTACAAAGGCAATTCAATAAAGAAAAGATAGTGTCTTCAATAAATGATGCTGGAATAATTATTCACCCATGAGCAAATGAAAATCTAGACATGTAACTCATATAAAAATTAGCTCAACAGACCTAAATATTAATGTAAAACTATAAGACTTCTAGAAAAAACCAAGCCATTGGAGATCTTGGATTTGGTGATCTGTTTTTAGAAATGACACCATAAGCACAACCCATAAAACAAAAAGTTGAAAAACTGACTTTCATCAAAATTAAAAACTTTTGCTCTGCAAAATAATCTGTTAAGAGAATGAAATAACAAGCAATAAGTGGGGAGAAAATATTTGCAGATCACAACCCTAATGAGGAACTTGTATTCAGAATATATAAACTTTTTTTTGCTATAATTTAAGTAGGCTCTACACCCAAAGTGGGGCTTGAACTTATAACCCTGAGATCAAGAGTTGCATGCTTTTATGTTTTCACTCATATATGGATCTTGAGAAACTTAACAGAAGACCATGGGGGAAAGGAAGGGGAAAAAATAGTTACAAAGAGGGAGCAAGGCAAACCATAAGAGACTCTTAAATACAGACAATAAGGTGAGGGTGGATGGGGGGGTGCGGGAGAGGGGAAAGTGGGTGATGGGCATTGAGGAGGGCACTTGTTGGGATGAACACTGGGTGTTGTATAGAAGCCAATTTGACAATAAATTATATTTTAAAAATTAAAAAAAATAAAAAAGAGTTGCATGTTTTATTCACTGAGCCATGCACCCCTGATGCAATTTATTTTTTTTTCATATCAATTCCAGTATAGTTAACATATGGCGTTATATCTGCTTCAGGTGTACAATATGGTGATTCAACAATTGTCTACATTACTCAGCGCTCATCACGTTACGTGTCCTCTTAATTCCCTTCACCTATTTCACCCACCCTCCCACCCACCTCCCCTCTGGCAATCAGTTTGCTCTCTCTAGTTAAGAGTCAGTTTTTTGGTTTGTCTCTTTATTGCTTGTTTGTTTTGTTTTTTAAATTTCACATAAGAGTGAAATCATGTGGTATTTGTCTCACTGACTTATTTCACTTAGCATTATACTCTCTAGCTCCATCCATGTCATTGCCAATAGCAAGATTTCATTCTTTTCTATGGCTGAATAATTGTATACATATGCCACATCTTCTTTATCCAGTCATCTACTGATGGACAGTTGGGCTCCTTCCATAGTTTGGCAATTCTAAATAATGCTGCTATAAACATAGGGGTGCATGTATCTTTTCAAATTAGTGTTCTTGTATTCTTTGGGTACCCAGTAGTGGAATGACTGGGTCATATGGTAGTTCTATTTAGAATGTATAAAGAACTCTTTAGCCTCAACAGTAATAAAACAACCCAATTAAAAAATGGGCAAAATATCTGAAAAGAAACTTCCCTAAGAAGATATATGGATGGCAGATAAATATATGGAAGGGCATTCAACATCGTTAGTCCATTAGGGTTACATAACTTAAAACTACAGTGCATCACTACTACACTTCTATTAGAATGGCTAAAATAAGGAGATGAATACAAAATGTTGGCCATGACGAGGAGCAACAGGAACTCTCATTCATTGCTGCCAGAAATGCAAAATAGCACAGCCACTTAAGAAAAAAATTTTGCCATTGCTTACAAAGTTAAATATACTTTTATCACATGGTCCAGCAGCAATCCTATTCCTAAGTATTTACCCAATTAAAACGAAAACTTATGTTCACACAAAAATGGGTAGTAAGTATTTATTCACAGCTGCCTCCGAACAAGTAATCAAGGTGTAAAGGAATAAACAAACTGTGGTAATCCATACAGGGGAACAACATGCCCTGTATTGATTCATGCCACAACATGGGCAAATCTTGAGTGCATGTTAGTAAGAGCATAGTTGTTGGGGCTGGGTGATAAGTCCATGGAGATTCGTTATTATATTCTCTACTTTTGTGTATAATTGAGTATTTCCATAATAAAAGTTTTTAAAGGGTGTTTTATTTTGATGACATCATAATGCCCATGTATGACACAAATGTGACTCAGCTTCCATATTCTGAGGCCAGAAGCCACATCTGAAATGTTGCACAGCAAAATACCAGTTAAATGAAGATCAAATCTGGTAATGTGAATGATTGTGTTTTATTACCTTAAGATTTATACTAAGAAAGCTTTTTGAGTGGTTTTCAGCACCCAATTCTGAGAGGAAATAAGACTTATTGGCTTTAGGAATTTAATTTGTCTGGGTACTAGAAACAGTGCAGAAAGCCATGCAGAAGAGTCTGGACTCTGGCAGTGAGTCAGGCCAACTGAGTTCCAGACCTGTCAGGGGTACAAGTGGGATTCAAGCGAGTGCCTTTCCTTCTGTGTGTTTGTCAGTGTAGAGTATGTTACAGAAGAAAGAAGTTTGCTACAACCTGGCTGTACTTGTATTTTCTTTAACTTGAGACTGGAGTTCGACAACAGCTAGTAATGAATCATTCTTATGGATCCCTTGAGATCATTTTTAAAAGCTTATTTATTTTCAGAAAGAGAGAGAGAAAGAAAGAGAGAGAGGGAGAGAGAGAGCTCTCTGTGTGTGCACAAGCAGGGGAGGGGCGGAGAGAGAGGAAGAGAGAATCCTAAGCAGGCTCCTCGCTGCCAATGCAGAGCATCCCACCAGCTGTGAGATCATGACCTGAGACAAAATCAAGAATCAGTTGTCTAACCAAGTGAGCCACCCACGTGCCCTGAGATCATTTCTGAAGATGATGCTCATGGGGTTCTACTTACTCCCCAACATAGGACTACCTGAAAGTTCTTCCCTGCTGTTTTAAGCTGCAATCAGACCACACTGAAGTTTCAACACTTCTACCCTCACTCTACCAAGAAAATCATCACTCGTAAAAAATTATGACTAATTTCTCAGGTGATAGTAGTGTTCTGTATGTTAGTAGGGATTTGGGATACACAGGTGTAGGCATTTGTTAAAACTTGGGGACCTACAAGTAAGATTTTGCATTTAATTGCATATAAATTTCACTTCAAATTAAAAAAAAACCATCAACAAATCTTTAACTCTAGTTAATGATATGTGTGTTGAATTATTTAGGGGGACATATAGTGATGTTGGCAATTTACCTGGGAATGCATAAAAAATAAGATGAATAGATAACTGGATAGAGAAATAAATAGATGTGTGATTAAGTAAAATAAAATATTAGGGGTAGAATCCAGATGGTAAATGTACAGTATTCATTATAAAATTGTCTCAATTTTGCTATATGTTTACACATTTGCATAATAAAATGTTGGAAAAAATATCAAGAAATGCAGCAGGAAATGCAGAGGCCACGACTATGATTAGATCTGTATTCTGATTACCAGGTGCTGTAGTCTTTTAGACTTCATCTAATTTCCTGGATTCTGATCTCTTGCGGTTTTTACTACTTAAAACTACTTACCTTATCATTCCTCTACTTTGGCTTTCTGGTTTACCTGTTCATTTGTTCATTCATTTTCAAATACTTATTTTTGCCTACTATGAGCCAGGTATTGGGGAATACAATTTTGGCTCTGTTCTTATGGGGCATTCCATCCATGGCTTAGTCCCAGTAACCAGTACCTGTACTCCCTCAATTCTGTCAGGAATGCTGGTTCCTGCATATCTGGCTGAGGCTACAACTGTCGGGACCATTATCATGGGATACTACAGACTCCACACCAAGGTCCTAGGAGGCTTTAGGGGGCCTATGAAAAATGTTTTATATTTAAAAAAAATTCTCCAATTTACAAAAAATAAACTGCAAAATCCTCTATATTCCCTAGCCTGTAGAAACTGAACTTCTCCCTTTCTCACAGTTTTGGATCCCGTAGGACTGCCAACTAGCATTTCTATTCCCAGTGGCCATTCTGGTCCTAATGTAGATGCTTTGGGGAGTAAGGTGCCCCAAGAGTCAGATGGGTGCCTAAGCTATCAAAGCCTTATGTCACTGTGACTTTATTCTTTGGACTCCCTTTGGCTGACTCCTCGTTCACCGGGCTATCTTCTGATTCCCCTGTTGATCTGCAGAGAGAATCCACTGTTTGAGTATTTCTGATCCCTGTGGCAGTGGTTACTCAAGCAAACCAGTAAAGTAGCTTATAATTAAGAGTTGTTACATCATATGTCTAGAATTCAAGGAGAAAAAAACACCACTCATGCCAACATCATCATCATCATCATCTCATATGACTATTAATTTCTTAGTGTAAATTAAGTTGGTAATATAATGACTGAGAAAGGAGGATGGGGAATATTTTGGCCTTAGTTTTGAATGGTTCTAGTTGACTCATGGCTCCTAAAGACTTTTTCTTAGCTTCTGAGTCTGTTCTCCCATTGTTGACTTTACTTGCCCTCTGATGTCATGCAAGGCCCATTTTACAGGCTGAGACTTTAGCTTCTGTTTCTCCACTTTTAGCTGTGTTATTTCAGGATCCCTCCGGTAAGACCCAGTCAACCCAGGGTCCCTGGGCCTAGTGATGCTCCTGTGGCCTGTGCTCACTGCATACTCAGAGCTGGGACCTAGACAACTTTTATGCACATAAACTTCCATGATTATAAAGATTTCCACCCTGTACATATATTGACAGATAAGGGGTATTGGTTGTAAAGACTTTGTTTGAACAAAAGCGAACGGCAGAACGATGCCCTAGAAACCAGAATTTAATAAAGACTGAGAGCATTATGGAATATCTTATTTTTGTTGGTTGGTAATTATGCTTGGATGATTCACAAAATTACTGTAACATTCCTGCTTTTGTTCCCCCAGGAAATCCTTCTCTATTTTAAATAAAGTGCATTTTATTTATTGAGTGCATTTGGTACCTCTACCCTGCTATATAATTCTACACTGTAAATAAACATAAAGAGCTGCGTGGTTTGCCTATTTTAACAGAGGATTAGCTCCCTAGAGAGAACAGGGATTTGTATCTTTTTTCCTTTAGAACCAAAAGGAGACAGAAGACAGCAGTTTGCAAGGACTATATGCTGAGATGATAGAATCTTGAGTTATCTTCACATCTCTATTCTGTTGTGTTTGTTTGGATAACTAAACAGATAGAAATCCACTCATCTGATAGGGACTCCAAAGAACTCACTGCCTTGAACCTACCCCAGCTTGACTTTATCTTTTATGCATTTCTCTTCTGTGAGTGCTCAAAAAAGCTACAGAGAAAAAAAAAAGCGTGTGTGTGTGTGTGTGTGTGTGTGTGTGTAACTTGTTTTTGTTAACATCAGTTATTCAATATTCAGTATTCAGTATTATTCAATTATATTCATCTAATATTATGGCTGCTGTAATTGGCACACATTCTTTATAAACATATATACACAGCCTAGCAGCATACAGTTCAATACAATTTGGCACCTCTGATGGAAAGGCATTGAGCAATCTTAAATCTCTCGTGGAACAAAGTAGGGTATAAACCAGCCAACCAACCAACTCTACAAAGGCACAACATGGGAGATACAAAGAGCACTGTACTAGTCCTAACCTTCCTAGAACCTAGGGGATATTCTGGTTAAAGGCCAAATTGATACTTTAATTAAAGAATTATGATATAAAGGATTATTAATAAAATGATTAGAACTTTTTTTATAATTATATGAAGGAGAGTCTGTATTTACTCATAAATATTATTCATTATGTGTTACATAAATAGTATTTATTATTATTTGTATAACAGGTAAAGTACTATATGCTAACCATTCTTTAGGAGTTTTTATTTTGTGTTAAAGCTATATGAGAAAATACTATCTAGGGGCGCCTGGGTGGCTCAGTTGGTTGAGCGGCCGACTTCTGCTTGGGTCATGATCTCACGGTCTGTGAGTTCGAGCCCCGCGTCGGGCTCTGTGCTGACTGCTCAGAGCCTGGAGCCTGTTTCAGATTCTGTGTCTCCCTCTCTCTGACCCTCCCCCGTTCATGCTCTGTCTCTCTCTGTCTCAAAACTAAATAAACGTTAAAAAAAATTTTTTTTTAAAGAAAATACTATCTAAACCTTTCTACAAGATGTATGAAATTCTAACATAACTGTGGAAGTTCAACACGTTTGAATTTATCACCAGGCACAACACATTAGTGTACCGTCCCCTCTACCCCATCCTTATCCTCACTACCTCCTACCATCCTACCTCCCCTGAATTAGGGCAGAGAAAAGAAGAATAAATATGATATAACCAGGTGAACCTTCTGGTCAGCTTTTACCACTACCTACCAGCCACCTTGGTCATTACAGTGACATTTGTGTATTTGTTTTACACGCTTTCACTCAGTTTACTTCACACAGCTTAATGTGCTATGTTTAAAATTTCTACAGGTACATTCTTCTTTAAAACATTTTATTATTTTTTGAAGTTTACTTATTTTGAGAAAGAGAGAGAGCAGGGCAGGGGCAGAGAGAGAGGGAGAGAGAATCCCAAGCAGGCTCCGCGCTGTCAAAGCGGAGCCTGAAGCCGACTTCACGAGATCATTGACCTGAGCTGAAATCAAGAGCCGGACGCGTAGCTGACTGAGCCACCCAGGCGCCCCCTTACAGGTCCATTCTTAACATTTCAGACATGCATAAAAATTTAGGTTTTGATTTTGTTGATTGCATAAAATTGGGGTGGGGGTTGTTGTTGTTTGGTAATAGGGCTCACATTTGCTGAGAATTAGGGGAGGATTTTCAGGGGCAGGAAGCCTAAGCATTTTCTGTTAAGCCATTGGCTGAAAACACTTGGGTTAAGCGCAATTATCTTGGGCTGGGCTTCAGCAGGTCAGAGTGTGGCCACTTGCCTTAGGTGCTCACTGCCTCCCACCTGCACCTCCCCCTGCACCCCTCCCACTTCCATTAGAGGCACCTGTTTGAGAGGGTGGGCGTGGGGGGAAGGGGCTTTCACCTTCCACTCTATGGACTTCTGTGTTGCCTGCATTTGTCACGTATTTGCCTGCGTGTGTGTGTGTGTGTGAGAGAGAGAGAGAGAGAGAGAGAGAGAGAACATTTAAGCTCTACTCTCATTAGTCTGCTTTTTTCAATGACATGTATTTCTTACATTTTAATTGTAAATGTAAGATGTTCGGGGCGCCTGGGTGGCGCAGTCGGTTAAGCATCCGACTTCAGCCAGGTCACCATCTCGCGGTCCGTGAGTTTGAGCCCCGCGTCGGGCTCTGGGCTGATGGCTCAGAGCCTGGAGCCTGTTTCCGATTCTGTGTCTCCCTCTCTCTCTGCCCCTCCCCCGTTCATGCTCTGTCTCTCTCTGTCCCAAAAATAAATAAATGTTGAAAAAATTAAAAAAAAAAAAAAAAAGATGTTCATCATGGTGCAGCCCCTGCCCTGTGGCTACTCATACTTCATATTCCTCTCTGTTTCCCCAACCTTCTCCTGTCTCCCTTCTCCCTTTTGCTTTTTTCTCGACTTTCATGAGGTTCCAATTTTGTCTTTTCTTTCTCTCTTCTGCATAGATTTTTGTGAACTACACCTTTGTAAGAACTGTTTTAGAGATTTCATCCAAGGTCTTTATTTGTAATTACGTCCACTATTTGTTGCTATGATGGCTGTTCCTTTAGATCTTGGTTTAAAGAAATTTGTCCAGAGTGACTACTGTATTGAGTGACATATTTATCATCTTTATTTCTCTTTTATTTGTCCCCTCATGTATTTTGAGAAGAAATTAAGGAAAACGTGTTCTTCCTCTTCCTCCAAGTTCTTCCCCTCGCTTGGCTTGTATAGCATATTTGTTAACAGCAGGACTTTCTTTTAAAGTGAAAGGAAAGGAAATCATTGCTAGAGGAGACAAAGTTAACTAAAAGGCACACAGGGTTGCTGGGTATGTCCAGAGTCTGATTTACATTTGAGAAGAGGAGCAGAGGTAATTTTTATATTTTAGAAAGTCAGGAAGTCTCCTGGCCTAGTTTCAAAAACATGACCAGAGAAATTCTATCAAAAAAACAAAATCCAACAAAATCTAGTTGGGAAGATAAGCTAGAATCTCCTTACTAAAAGTCAAAGATCTTGGTTGTATATTTTAAAGGCACTTATTCATTTAATGTGGAAATGCATAGGTATCCTCCTGGCCCCTATTTTTTTTTTTTTTAATGTTTGTTTATTTTTGAGAGAGAGTACCAGCAGGGAAGGAGCAGAGAGAGAGGGAGATACAGAAGCTGAAGCAGGCTCCACGCTCTGAGCTGTCAGCACAGAGCTCCATGCAGGGGCTCGAACTCACCAACTGTGAGATCATGCCCTGAGTCAAAGTCGTGTGCTTAACCGACTGAGCCACTTAGGTATCTCCTGGCCCCTATTCTTAACTTCCTCTCTCTCTCTCTCTCTCTCCCTCTCTCTCTCTCTCTCTCCTTATCTCAAATCCTGACCTTTCTCTGCATCCCCTCCCACACCCATCTTGGAGGGGGGATGGTCAGGACAACTCCCAGGTAGCCTGGGTCTCTAAGGGAACATAGGTTACCCAGATTATTCCTATGCAGGTCGTCTGTTTCTGTGCACAGAGAAAATGCTAGAATGAGTCATAGTCCTCCCTCCCTAACAAAAGGGCATTGTACTGTGGTGTTTGATTTGGGCTCTTGTATGCCACTTGTGGTTGCAAACTTATGGTACAGGAGGCACAGTTCTAGTAACACAACTCTCAAGTTGAATTATAATGATCTGATTTGGGTGTGCCCCGATAGACTGTGAGATCCTTTAAGGCTGCGACAGTTTTATTTATCTTTGATCTCCAGCCCTAAGCACACTTGTGCCTAGCTCAGGATATGTGCTAAACAAATGTTGCTTCGTAGGAATGCTACAGGAGGAGGGGGAAAGGCTAAAGCTGGGCTGTACCCAAGAGGGGAAGAGGTCCCTTCATGAGGCCGCATCACCTCCATATGGCCAGCAGAGGGCGGACTTGCATCAGTAGCTAGAACGCCGTTCCTTTGCCCGGGTTTGTTTACTGGAGCGTTACCTTTTGGGTGAACCCAAGGCCTGAGCTGAGACTACAGAAATTTAAACTTAAACCTGGCACATACGCATTAAGACGTTACCAATTGTACAGAACAAGCCTGGGTTATGTTCAGTCCAAGGGCACAAGAACAGGCCGGAATTAGCTTAAGGAATACTAAGCCATGACCTCTCTGGTAGAATCAAACTTAAAGAGGAAAAATTACCTGGATATTTTTTCAGGAAATTTTAATAATTTTAAAGCTGAAGGCTCATTACACTCATTCGACAAACTAGTTCCTTTAATCCAGCTAGCACATTTCTCAGATGAGGAAGCTGAAGTTTGTGAAACAGTCCTCTAGACTCCTCAAGAGGATATGTCTATAGAAAAAGTATACTTCTTTCAAAACTGGGTTTTAGGCATGTTTTGAAAACACATGGAAAGGTGGCCATTTGGAAAAACTGCATCTAGAATCCTTCTATCTCTCTTTCACACTCTCTCTCATATAGATTTATGTATGTATATAATATACATATAAAAATATGTAATATGTAAATGTAAAAATATATATGTATTGTATAGTAAATAAACTATATTTTATATTTACATATAAATAAAATTGAAATTAAATTTAAAATATAAATATAAATAAACACACACACACACACACCCAGGCCTTTAAAGAGGCAGCAGAGTCTAGTGACCCACCCAGACTTTCTGGATATGAATTCTGGTTCTGTTCTTATTAACTGTGTGACCATAAGCAAGTTACTTAACCTCTTTGTGACTTAATTTCCTCATCTATAAACATAGTTAATAACAGTACATATTTTATTAGATTGTTTTAAGGATCCAATGAGCTAATTTTTGTAAACCTCCTAGGACAGTGCTTGGTACATAAAAAGTCCTGTAATAACTGCTGAATAAAAATTTGGAAAGACACTATTTTAATAATGAGGATAACATTCCAAGGGCACTTTTTTAAAAGATTGGAAGTTGGCTTTTAATATACCTTTTGGGATGGGAATTGGTTGCATAATAAATGATAAAGGTGTGGGAAAGAATGTGTGGTTAAATAACCTGACCACTAGATTGAGAGCCAAGAAGCCTTACGTTAATATTTTAGGAGAGCCTCTAGTTTCCAATGTCCAGAAAAGGTTTCTGATAATGTTTTTTTTCTCATTTGGAAAGCTTAAAAACAACCCTAAACTCAAATCCTCAAATCTTCAAAGAATCAAGTGCTTGGAGCATTTTAAATGTACCTGCTCCTCCTGCTGGCTAGTTTCCAAGGAGTCCTGACTCTTTTTCCAAAGCTGGTTGAAGCTGGTTGTCGGTCCACATCCCCCTCCTTCCCTGGGCGTCTCCACTTGAAGGTAGCCTTTACTTGTGTTCTGCTTCTCTGCTGAGGCTGTAAGGACTAGCTGGCAGAGAAAAGGAACAGTATGCCCATGCAGTGGGGGAAGGCTGGGAGGTCTCAACTTCAGAGTAAGCCTTGGCAAGTCCCCTGCTCTGCGTGAGACCTCTCACATCCATCCAGAGACCAGGGCGGGGGCAGTGTGGCCCAGCTTTAAGGGACTGTCACTGGACAGGTTAAGGCAGCTCTAAGAGGTGCAGAAGAGGGGACCCTCGGATTGGTATCACAGGCTCTACTTTGGGAGAAGCACAGCAGAAAAATCTGCCTTCCAGGGAATGCCCCAGGAGCAGAGGCTTGAGTGGGGGAACAGGGCTGTAGAAGGGAAAGGGGTCCATAAAAACAAACAAACAAACAAACAAACAAACAAACAAAGACTGTGAGGGCGAAGGGCAGAGTAGGTATGGGAAGTCCTGGGCTCTGGATTCAGTGAAAAGTGAAAACGAGGTGCCTGGCAGGTTCAGTTGATAGAGCATGCAACCCTGAATCCCACATTGGGTATAGAGATCAAGAAAGAAAGAAAGGACGAAAGGAATGAAGGGAGGGAGAAAAGGAAGGAAGGAAGGAAGGAAGGAAGGAAGGAAGGAAGGGAGGGAGGGAGGAAGGGAGGAAGGAAGGAAAGTGAGCACAATGTAGTAGGCTGGGGCTTAAAGTCCCTTAAACAGAACACAAGAATTCTCCGTAGCAAGAAGGAAGGGAGGGGCCAGAGCACTTCTCTGGCTTCTCAAAGTTGAAGATGTGTGGGAATTACCTGGGCGTCGTGTTAAAACTCAGGTTCTGATTCAACAGGCCCAGAATGCCACCTCTGATTCTGTATTTCTAACAAGTTTCCTGGTGAGCCTGCTCGTCCATCTAAGACCCTACTTTCAGAAGCAAGAGTCTTTTCCAGTTGAGTCTGGAGGTCATGGAGCAGAGACCCAGCCACTGGGCAAATTCTTTCAGCTCCAGTTCAAAATTAAGGTTGTTTTTTTCAGGTTCCCAGGTAGTATAAGCATTTAAGGAGAAGTTCAGTTATGGCGCAGGGAGGGAAAGGCGCCTCAGATTTTGGGACTCCTCACCAATCTCCCAGGGTGCCTGGCAGCTAAGAAGAAGAATGGCTGGTCCACCAATGAGTGGAGGGAATAATAATCACGGAGATAATAATCAGGGAGATCTGGTGGGACAGAGATGCTAGCAGGAAGGTCCCTGAAGGTCCCAGAGCAGCCCCTAAATTCCCCACAGGCAGCTTTTCACGGGCAACCTGGAGGCTGCCTTTGAGAGGTTTGGAAAGAAGATACAGGGCTAGCCCACAGAAGCACTTGTGAAACCAGCTGACCCACTGAGAGAAGCTGCTAAGTGGAAGACAGGCAGAATGGTATCTGTGCTAGGTTTAAAACAGTTTTCCAGGGGGAAATGAGGACAGGCCAAGGCAGCCAAAAAGGGCTGGGTGTTGCCTTTGCAGAAAGCTGAGCTACACTGACAAAGAGTGTTGCCAGGTATTGAACCAGGCAGTGTGGTATTTTTGCATCTAGTGTATTAAAATGCAGCAAATACCTGAAAAATCATTATTATTTCAGATGTGCTTTTCTTACATTTGGATTGATTTTTAATCGGCAGAGGTTTGTAATTTCAGCGTTTAGTTACTCTTCCTGCTAAGTATCGAATGGACAAACACTACCTAAAGGCGATTTAGGATTCTTTTGAAATGTGAGGAATCCTTTTATGTATCTGTGTGCAAGTAAACTGTTCCAACACTAATGTTAAGTATTCTGTTAAATAAAGTAAAAGCCCATCCCTTGGGAGGGGAGGGTGCACTCGACAAAAAGTGTTTTGTTTCCTCAGTCTCTGTGGGGTGGATATTTCTGTAATCCTATTTACCCAGGAAGCAGGGAAACACGGTCATCTTTGGGGCCGTAATAAGCGCCAACGTTTACTGAGCGTTTACTATGTGCCCAACGCTGTGTGAGACTGGATGTCTTCTATCCCTTTCTGCAACAGTTCCACAAGGGGGACATTCTAATTGTCCCCATTTTACAGTTAGGGAAACAATCTCAGAAAGCACTGAGGCCCCAAACCAAATTCCTCTTTTCTCTCAGACCCCTCATCCAATTTATAACAAGTTCTCTCTGTCTGTGATAATTCCAAAATACATCCAAAACTCTGACCTTTTTTTCATATATATTTTTTAATGTGTATTTATTTTTGAGAGAGAGAAAGAGAGAGGGAGAGAGAGAGAGAGCAGGAGCAGGGAAGGGGCAGAGAGAGAGAGAGGGGCAGAGGATCTGAAGCAGGCTCTGCACTGACCGCAGAGAGCACTATGCGGGGCTCAAACTCATGAACTGTGAGATTATGACCTGAGCCGAAGTCAGACGCTTAGCCAACCGAGCCACCCAGGAGCCCCTAACCTTTTTCCACCTTAGCTCAGGGCCTCATTATCTATCTTGCTTGGATTTTGCCTTACCCTTCAACTGCCACCCCGCCCCCAGCCCAGTACAGTCTTCCCTACACACAGCAGCCAGAGTGGCCTTTTTCTTTTTCTTTTTTAAAAATGTGTTTATTTGAGTATAGTTGACACAGTGTTACATTGGTTTTAGGTGTACAAGATAGTTGATTTCACTTCTCAAAACTTGATGTTGTGCTCACTACAGTGTAACCATCATCTGTCACTATGCAGCACTATTAAAATGTCGCTGACTATATTCCCTCTGCCATAACTTTCATCCCCATGCTGAATTCATTCTGTAACTGGATGCCTGTATCTCCCCAGAGTGGTCTTTTAATTTTTTAATTTTTTTAAGGTTTTCGAAGTTTATTTTGAGAGAGAGATAGAGAGCAAGTCGGGGAGAGGTAGACAGAGGGAGAGACAGGATCCCGAGCAGGTGCCACAATGTCAGGGCACAGAGCCTGATGTGGGGCTTGAACTCATGAACTGTGAGATACGTCCTGAGCCGAAATCAAGAGTTGGACGCTCACCCAACTGAGCCACCAAGGCGCAACTCTCCCCACCCCCCGCAAGAGTGGTCTTTTTAAACTTTAACTCATAGAGCTTACATTCTAGTGGGAGGAAACAGTAATTAAAAAAATGTCTAGGCTATCAGATAGTAGTAAGTTCTATGGAGAAAAATGAAGTAGAAAAGGAGAATAGGAGGGAGCCTGGGTGATCCATTTGGTAGAGCATGTGACTCTTGACCTCATGAGTTTGTGCCCCACAATGTAGAGATTAATAAAAAAAAAAACTTAAAAAAAAAAAGAAAGAAAAGGAGACTAAGGAGTGCTGAGTGGCAGTGAGGGGCCACCAGGATGGCTGAGGGGATGGCCAGGAAGGTCCTCCCAAGAAAGTGACACTAGAGCAGAAACATGAAGGTGACAAAGGAGTGAGCCAAGTGGATTCTGGAGGAAGAACATTCTAGACAGAGGGAAGAGCAAGTGCAAAGGCCCTGTGGAAGAGTGTGCTTGGCGTGTTTGTGGGACAGCAATGAGGCAGACGTGTCTAGAGCACAGAGAGTAAGGTATGGCAGTAAGCAGAGGTCAGAGAGGTCCTGGGGGTGGTTTGGGGAGAGGGCAGTCCATGTAGGAACTTGGAGTTCCCTGCCCCACCCAGGGCTTGGAGACTGAGTGGGTGGGCAGCAGGGGAGGAATATGAGCAGGTCAGAGATGTGCCTGTGAAGATGGGCAGGAGTGGTTGCAGGGAGCCTTGCTTGGAGTCAGAAACAGGAACAATACTGGAGGCCAGGGCAGTGCAGGAAGAGGGCTCCCATGCTGCCACAGGTCTGGGAAATGAGGATCAAGCATTGGGTCTGCCAACGTGGAAGGCTTAGCAAACGAGGAGTTTCAGTGGGACAGTGGGACACAGCAGGCTGGCAAGGGTTCAGAGGGGATGCAGAAAGAGAAGGTGAAGGTGGTGAGCAAAAGTGGTTGTGCTGTAGAGACGGTCAGAAACATGAGGTGGTGGCTACAGGGGCAGGTGGGTCATCAGGAGGTGGCCTTGTGACAGTGGAGGAAAGTCCTGCTGATGGCACCATGAAGGAGAAAGAAGGACACTCACCAGAGAAGGCTGGAGGGATGGAGTGTGTGCACCTGCAGGAGGGCCTTCCTCCCTGGCACCCACAGGACAGAAGGCAGGGATGGGGGACAAGTGCAGGTGGGAGCTTGTGGAATCCTCTCTGGCTTGCTTCTATTTTCTCGGCGAAACAGGAAGTCTGTCAGCGAAGACGAGGATTGGGGGAGGAAGTGTTACAAGTCTGAGGAAAGAAAGATGATGGGCAGCTGAGGGGTTGAGTGTTTATGCAAGGGAGAAGTTATTATACTGGACTTTGGAACTAAGCTGGTTAAGGAGGGAAGTGAGGATATGAGAGAGGGGAGGAGCAATAAAAAGGTAGGAAAACAGGGGCGCCTGGGTGGCGCAGTCGGTTAAGCGTCCGACTTCAGCCAGGTCACGATCTCGCGGTCCGTGAGTTCGAGCCCCGCGTCGGGCTCTGGGCTGATGGCTCGGAGCCTGGAGCCTGTTTCCGATTCTGTGTCTCCCTCTCTCTCTGCCCCTCCCCCGTTCATGCTCTGTCTCTCTCTGTCCCAAAAATAAATAAACGTTGAAAAAAAATTTGAAAAAAAAAAAAAAGGTAGGAAAACAGTAGGCTGTCGGACCCACAGAGCTGGAGTTGGGGTACTACAGGGATATGCAGAAGTTTGGGGGTTGGGGTACAAGAAGGGTAAGAAGACGGGGGTGGTGGTGGAAAGCAGAATGCTTCACGCACCACCATTCTCTCTCCTACACTGTTTCAGCTCACTTGCCTTCCTGCTGTTCCTCCAACGCCTGAAGTTGGTTTCTGCCTCAGGGCCTTTGTACTTGCCATTCTCTTCACAACTTTTCATGGCTTGTTCTCTGACTTTACTTAGCTCTCTGCTCTAACGTCATGTCCTCAGGGAAGTTTTCTCTGATCACCTACATTGAAAAAGGTGGTATCTGTCCCCTGACTCTGTTTCATTTTCCTTCATGGCATTTATTGCATCCTAGAATTATGCTCTATTCATTCATAAGCTTATATTCTGTGTTTCCCACTAGAATACAAACTCTGTAAGGGTCAGAATATTGTCTTGTGCACCATTATATCCCTAACACTTAATGGGCGCTCAATAAATATTTACTGAACAAAAAGTGAATGAATGAACCTGCCCAAGGTCACTCAGGTAGTAAGTGATGGAGCCACGATTCACTCCCAGAACTCTGACTCTGGAGCTTTTGCTCTTAAGCACTCAACAGGGTGAAGGACAGACTAGACAGAGAGAAGGGGGCCGCCACAACTCCCCCGGAGATCTCAACCTCTGAGATTTTAGTTGCTTCCTCATGATGGAGTTTGAGGGGAGGAAGGGAAAAGCAGTTATATTGGAAGCTTTATTGCAAAAGGCAGAAAGTAGAAGAAAATAATTTCCTGAGTAGAAAAATATCTAGAAGGACAAAAAACCAAATCAGTAACAGTGTACAGGTCTGAGACTGGAGTAATTGATCAAAGGTCACTTAAGCCTATGTGTGATGTGTGTGTGTGTGTGTGTGTGTGTGTGTGTGTGTGTCAAAGAGAATGCATTAAGGGAGTGCTTTTGGAATAAAAAATTAAAATGCAAAAAAATACCCATTTGTCTTATAAAGGGGGGGAATGGAAACTGCAGACAATCTGGTGATGAAAGTAAAGTTTAAAATTTTAAAAATATTTTTTTAATGTTTATTTATCTTTAAGAGACAGAAACAGATCACAAGCCAGGGAGGGACAGAGACAGGAGGAGACACAGAATCCTAAGTAGGCTCCAGGCTCTGAGCTGTCAGCACAGAGCCCAACGTGGGGCTTGAACTCACAAAGCACAAGATCACGACCTGAGTCGAAGCCGGAAGCCTAACCAACTGAACCACCCAGGTGCCCCTGTGAAAGCTAAAATTTAAAGTCACCTCTACTGGGAGAACAATAGGTTTAGAAGATTAAATCATGCAAATACAAAGCAAGGATTTTAATCCATTGGCTGGGTTACATTTAAGTCCTCGGTGCCATTAGGAACAACGCAAAGCGGCAATGCCTGTGATGCAAAACTGATTCCTCAGTGTTATTTTCCATTTGCGAACGGGTTGGATCCATTTGAGTCAAACTGTGCTTCTGCAGACTTGGTTGCTTCTCTTGGGAGTGGTCTTTCAAATCAGGTTACAGAAACAAGCAAGCGACAGCAGCTGCAGAAGCAGATTTCTACTCTCAAATGTGAGATGAAAATGTGAATACTGAGAGTTTTCCTTTAGTGTGGAAAGTGACCGGCTTTCTTGGTAAAGTTGTTTCTTCACAGGGTCAGAGACTGGGGCAGGGGGCGGGGCGGGGGGATGGGCGGTGTCCACATGCCCTGAAGAGTCAGCCAGGCCCCTTTCAGGGCAGAAGTTGGGGTCATGCAGATGGATGTTTGAATCCAGTTCTGCTCCTCATAGTTGGATGGCTCTGGTCAAGGCGCTTGACCCTGGTACTTCCCTCATTTGCAAAATCCTTGTCCCTCCCGGGGTTGCTGTGAGGGTTAATTGAAGTGATGTGTGTGGTGTCACAGAGTCATTTGCTTGATAAATGGAAGTCATTATGTAAATTGCTGGCAGACTACTACTTGCTTTTGTGCACTCCTGTTTTTGTTCTAGCTCGTCATTCATAGACAGTGTGACTATATAATTTATCATCCAAACTGGGACCCTTCTGAGAATGAAAGAGTACAGCGAACCAGACAGGACTCTGGGCTCTTGGGAGTGGTAGGTCAGGACTAACCCCGGGCAAGCCTGGATGTCTGGTCACCCTCCCTAAGACTCACTCGTGGTGAGACTGAGGATCGGGTGGCAGAGAGCCGGCTGCCATCAGGCTGCCACCATTCCTCCTGCTGGAGCGATGACAGGAAAGAAGGGGACAGGGCGGGTGAAGTCAGGCCTTGCCTGTTTTGGTAAGCTGGTTAGGAACTAATGACCCAGTCTTTGGGAAGTGTTAAGAATGGAAGAAGCCCTCTTTCCCTCCTTCCTTGCCACCTTGGGATTTGGCCAAGGGCTTCCCTCTGTTGGGCCCAGATCGGAGTTTAAAGAAGCCGGCATGTGCCAATGTAGCATCAAACCCATGAGATGAGGGTGAGGACCTCAACACGGTTGTAAGCACGCTTTGTCTTGGGAGCCAGACCACACGGATGTATGTTACTATGTTTATTGCTCTGTTACTTGCCAGTGCAGTGATACCCAAACTTGCAGGAATTTAAGGATAAACTGGAATTACTTTAAGACACCCATTGCCAGGCTGCCACTATAGACCATCTGAATCCAAATCTCCTGACATTCCGGGCAGTTTCTATGACCAGCCAAGGTTAGGAAACGTTACCCTTTCATTTAAACTTTCTAGCTTTGATTTGGTTTTGCCATGGGATGTTAGGAAATGCCTTTTATGTGTAACATTGTGTCAACCATACTTCAATTTTAAAAAATGCCTTTTGGGGCGCCTGGGTGTCTCAGTCAGTTAAGCGTCCGACTTCGGCTCAGGTCATGATCTCATGGTCCGTGAGTTCAAGCCCCGCGTCGGGCTCTGTGCTGACCGCTCAGAGCCTGGAGCCTGTTTCAGATTCTGTGTCTCCCTCTCTCTCTGACCCTCCCCCATTCATGCTCTGTCTCTGTCTCAAAAATAAATAAACGTTAAAAAAAAATTAAAAAAAAAATGCCTTTTGTTACCTTGTGCTGGCGTCTCAGATAGGAAAGGAAGAAAGATCTGAGCAGGCTTTGCTGGAGCAAAGATAATGAGGCCAAGATTCCCAGAAGAGAGATGAATCTCCGGGACAGGGTTTAGGGTTTGGCGGTCTCTGCTTCTGGCCTGGCAGTCACGTGAGGGCTGTTTTTCAGTGTCAGCCTTGGAGGAACTGAGCTTTGTTTTTATTATAAAAGCAGTGATTCCATGTCCTTACACCTGGCTTTCTCTTCTTTCCCCATCATGATTCCAGAAAGAATTATTCATACTTCCTGTCTCTACTGTCTTCATTCTCATTCACTCCTGACTGCAATAAAATGAAGACTGATCTGGGCAACCTTGGGCCGGTTAGTGAATGACTCCAAGCCTCGGTTTCTTCGCCGTAACTTCCATATGAGGTCATGCAAGAAAAGCATCTACCATAGTCTCTGGCACTCGGCAAATATGTGATCTTAATTCCTTCGCTGTCTTTGCCTACTTCTGCCCCCAGGACAGAGATTAACTTTCTCTTCCTAAAATCATTAGTGACCTAATTGGAAGATTCAATGGTTCACTTTACTTCTCTTCCTAATATTCAAGACTATACTCAGTTCTTGAAATTCTTATTCTTTCCCCGGTGTTTGCCCCCTGGTTCTTTTTCCTTTACAGACACCTTATTTTAAGTGTATTAATGGAATTATGTAGTTATCAAAAAGTATCATTTTGAAGACTGTGGAAAGACACAAAAATGATTAATTTCCTAAGCAAAAATAGTGCCATATATAAATGCTACATGTTAAAAATAGGTAAGGAGCTTTTGGTCTTAAGAAGGCATTATGTTGATGTGATCCAAAGATAGCAGTCTTACCCAAGTCACAGCTACAGCCACAGCCAAGATCCCCCGAGGGCAGTAGACATGTGGGGAACACTAGCAAATGAGAATTAAAATACCGTTTGCTATGGACAGTCTGGTGAGCTGGGCCTGAGCACCGCTTTGAGGTTCAGGCCTGAAGACTTCCTCTAACTTCCAGGCACAGCCTCTTACCTCTGCAGGAGGACAGCAGGGAGACATACAGGTCCTCCGCCTGAGAGGGAAGAGATCTGGTTTCATCAGGGAACAAGGGGACTGCAAAAGAGAAGAGAGATTACCTCTTGGGTGTGCCGGGGCAGGCTCCATGAACTTGAGAGAGAAGATTGTGATCATCTCTTTCTGCCTCTGCATTCAGTGAACTTCAGGTTGAAATCTACCAGGGTGGGAGTATTTTTACACCATAGAAATTGGTAAACACTATAAAGCACGGCTTCCCATCCCAGACCTTTGCCAAAGCTGAATGTTAACTAGCAGCACGTCACAGGGAGAAGGCAGAAAGCACGAAATACTCTCTTACTCTGAGTTGGCTCTGGGTATTAAACGCAACATTCTGTTTCATTGTGGGAAGAACGTTAGATCCATGTCTGAGTTCGTATCTGCAATAATAAAGATGACAATGATAGTAACACCTATTGACACTTCTAGGTACTGTGTTTCACCATACCAAGCATTTCCCATGCATAACCTTGATTTCTACTCATCACTTTATGAAATAGGAACTGTCATTACCTCTGTTTTACAGATGAGAACACTGTGAATCAGAGAGGAAGTAATTTGTCTCCTGTTACACTGTTGGTGAATAGAAGATTCCAGATTCCAGGGGTGCCTGGGTGGCTCCGTTGTTTAAGTGTCCCACCCTAGATTTTGGCTCAGGTCAGGATCTGACCTTTCTTTCTGCCCCTCCCTGACTTCCATGTGTTCTCTTTCTCTCTCAAAATAATTAATGAAAAGAATGAAAAAAATTCTATAAAGAAGAAGAAGAAGAAGAAGAAGAAGAAGAAGAAGAAGAAGAAGAAAACAACCCTGGATTCCAATCCAAGTCCTCACTAGAGCCTCAGCTCTGACCTCCATGATAACCCCTTGGTGGGCAGAGAGGGTGGCAAAGTTCCCTCCTCAACCAGCAACTGACAGTGTGTGTTACTATGATAGAAACATCTATTCTTAAAAATACACATCCTTGTGTATTGTGACACGATTATTATATAAGGTTTTTAGTTGTGTAAAGTAATACTATTTATTTTCACGGATATTTACATATGTAGTAAAGGTGTAAAAACATACATGGAGATAATGTGGGCACATAGCTATTTTTTATATAACTTTTTTGTGTATTTAAACTATCTTATGATAAAATTTTAATATATTTCTGAATAAGGTAATCAGGCTGGTTTTATAGTAACATTATGGGTAGTTGTAACCATTTATTTAAAAATTTTAAGTGTTGTTATATTGTCTTTTCAGTTAAAAAATTGTTTTTTAGAAAGGAGTCCGTGCAAAATCTGGTAAATCCTGAACAATGTCTGTAGACAGCTGAATTCTGTAACATCAGGTTCCTGGTTTTGAGAATGTCCTGCAATTACATACGATGTCATCATTGAGAGAACTGAGTGATACAATGGATTATGATTAGATTATTTTTTGTTATTATTTATAATAATATATTATAATAATAATGTTATATTTGTATTTGGATATGATTAGATTATTTATTGGTTATTTTTAGATGAATTAATAAATAAAGTTTATTTTGGGGCACCTGGGGGGCTTCGTTGGTTAAGCGTCCCACTTCGGCTCAGGTCATGATCTCATGGTTCGTGAGTTCAAGCCCCGCATTGGGCTCTCTGCTGTCAGCGCAGAACCTGCTTCAGATCCTCTGTCCTCCTCTCTCTCTGACCCTCCCCTGCTCATGCTCCTGTGCTCTCTTCTCTCCCAAAAATAAACTTAGAAAAAGTTTCTTTTTATTTATTATTTTCAAAATGTTTGAGAGTCTCTGTTTTAATGGAGGCCTCCTCTGCCCCCAGGTACTGTTAGATGTTTTCCCTGTATGTTCCCACCCTCTACCACAGCAGTTATCACTCTGTAGGTTATGTTTATAAAGTAATATATACTTTTAAAATGCTGTTATTCTTTTCTAGGAAACTTTTCCCACATTTAAAAATTGAGCTATAATTCATATACCATAGAATTCTCCCTCTTTGAATTGTTAAAATTCAGTGGGCTTTAGCATATTCACAAGGTTGTGTGCAACCATCACCGCTATCTAATTCCAGAATTATTTCATTACCCCCTGTACTCATTAGCGGCCACTCATCATTCTTCCTTCTCCCCTGTCCCTGGCAACCACTCATCAACTTTCTATTTATATGATTTTTATATGCTTTTTCTGGACAATTCATCTGAATGGACTCCTGCAATATATCAATATATGGCCTTTTGACAAGCTTCTTTCACATTCAGTATCATGTAGTCGTTAAAATCCATGCTGTAGCATGAATCAGTATCATTCCTTTACACAGCTGAATACTATTCCTTTGAATAGACATACCACCTTTTGCATATTCATCCATCAGTTCATGAGCATTTGGGTTACTTCTATTTGGGGGGGGGAGTATTTTACATAATGCTGCTATGAACATTCATATATGTTATTGTTTGTACACATGCTTTCTTTTTTTTAATTAATTTTTTAAATGTTTATTTATTTTGAGAGAGAGAGAGAGAGAGTGCACAAGCAGGGAAGGGGCAGAGACAGAGGGAGAGAACCTTTTCTAGCACAGAATCCTAATCTAGCACAGAGCCTAATGTGGGGCTCAATCTCACAAACCATGAGATTATGACCTGAGCTGAAACCAAGAGTTGGTCACTTAATTGACTGAGATACCCAGGTGTCTCTGTACATATGCTTTCAATTCTCTTGGGAATATATCTAGGAGCAGACATGTCAGATCATATACTTAACTCTGTTTAATTTTTAGAGGAACTGCCAAGTTTTTTTCCAAAGCATAGGCCAGCAACTTTTAAAAGAACTTTTTTTTAGGACTATAAAGATATACATCATATAACCATTAGAGAAACTTTGAAAAATCCAGTGAAGAATCAGGACAAAATAAAGGTTATTTCCACTTTATACTACTATGGATAACAATTGTTGACATCGTGATCAGTCTTTTTAATATGTGCATATGTATGCGTGCGCACACAATCTGTGTTATGCTATATATATACACCTTTTGAAATTTGCTTTTCTCCACTTATAAGAGACATTAATTTTTCAAGTTGTTAAATAGTCTTCTAAATCATTTTGTAAATGGCTACATATTGGGGCGCTTGGTTGGCTCAGTCAGTTAGGCGTCCAACTCTTGATTTCAGCTCAGGTCATGATCTAATGACTCACGGGATAGAGCCCTGCATCAGGCTCTGTACTGGAGCCTGCTTGGGATTCTTTCTCTCTGCCTCTCCCTGCTCTCTCTCTCTCTCTCTCTCTCTCTCTCAAAATAAATAAACTTTAAAAAATGGCTACATATTATTATTTTGTATGAAGGTACCAGGATTAATTTAACTCATATCGTTTTGATAGATAATAACAATATTTCTAATTTTCCTCTGATAGCTGTGTACAAATATTCTTGGCATATAAATTGTGGTGTTTATGACTACTTTTGTAGGATAAATTCCTAGAAATTGAATTAAGTATATGTATTTTCAGGTTTTTTAATACAGATTACCAGACTGTCCTCTGAAAGGCTGTATCCATCTATGTTAGTTTCCATCAGCTAACAAGATGGCCTGTGTGACTCATTGCTGACCTATTGGTCATTATAATGGTTTAAATCTCTGCCAATTTAATGGACTAAAACAGGCTGCAATAACATTTTGCTTGGTATTTTTTTGATTCTCATTAAGAATGAACATTTTTTCTCCTGCTTATTGATCATTTGTATTTCCTTTTTTAATGTCCTGTTTTTCATGTATTTGGCCTGTTTTTCTGTCTAGGTGTTACCTTATTATTCATTTGGAAGAGTTCCAATTGAGTGTCTTTTTCTTTTACAAATTTTTCTCTTTCCTTTTTTTTTTTAATACATTACAAAAGTAATAGATGTTTAGTGTAAAAATATAAAAGAATTATAATAATATAAAACATAAATACTGAAAAATTCCAAATTTCACCCTCTCCAACTGACAGTTTGGTGTATATTCCTCCAAATGTTTTTTCCTATCCATATTCTACCAATTACATTTCTTTTCAAAATTAGAATATGATACACATGTTGTTTTTAACTTGATTTTTCACTTACTGCCTTCTTTTTAAATATTTTTTTAATGTTTATTTATTTTTGAGAGAGACAGAGCACGAGTGGGGGAGGGGCAGAGAGTGAGGCAGAGTCTGAAGCAGGTTCCAGGCTCTAAGCTGTCAGCACAGAGCCTGACACGGGGCTCGAACCCACAAGTCATGAGATCATGACCTGAGCCGAAGTCAGATGCTTAACGGACTGAGCCATCCAGGCACCCCCAATTTACTTACTATATCTTATATATGCCATTGTCAATACATATAGCTTTATCTTTTCTTTTTTTTTATGTTTTTAATTTTATTTTTGAGAGAGCATGAGCAGGGAGGGGCAGAGAGAGGGGGACAGAGGATCCAAAGCTAGTCCCTGAGTTTGAACTCAGGGACTTTGAGATCATGAGCTGAGCCACCCAGACACCTGCCTTCCTTTTAATAGTTGTGTGCTATCACGACTATATTGTGCTTTAAACATGAACAGTTTTACATTTTTATTGAGTTATATCATTAAGTCTTTTTTGTGGCATATTGCTTAACTTTTGTGCAGTGGAAGGTTTTCAAATTTTTATGAGAATTCTCTGATGGACTGTTCAAGAAATTATCTTCATTTTCCAAGACAAGCTATGCCGTGAAAGAGTGTAGACTGTTGACACATCTTGTAAATTCTATAAGGAGTTTGAAAAGCTGCTTTGCAAATACGGGGGGGGGGGGGGTGGAGATAATGTTTTGATCAAATAAAGTATAGTAAAGTCCTTATTTTAAGTGAATAAAGTTCGGAGTACATTACCATTTCATCTGGTCTCAAGAGCTAATTTCTAGAAGGTTGAAATGCATCAATAGTCTTTGAAAGAGAGAGTTCTTACTTCCCTGAAACATTCATAAAAAAATTTATAGTCATTGGGTTAGGTGCTGGCAATGCATTGATGAGGAAACACAAGACACACACATGCACACAACACACACAATCCCTGCTCTTACAGGGTGTACAGTCAAGTGGAGACAAGCATTGTTCAAGTAATTATACAAGCAAATATGTAAGAACAAACTGCAGTGTGTGCAAAGGAAGAAGAGTACAGGGCAGAGTGAGATGACTCAGAGGGATCCATCCCTGGCCTGGAACATTTTGGAAAGCCAACTTGGGATGTGTCAGCTGTGCTGCGATTGGGGGACCAGAGTGGGGAGGGGAGGTTTGGTGGCAAGAAGAGGGTGCATTAGGGAGAGAAGGAGCTACAAGGGTAGGAGCCCAGAAGCTGGAAGGGGTTCAAGCCTTGGGCAACACAAGAGCTAGCTCAATTGCCCACAAGGAGGAAAGGCTATGGGACAGGAAGGAGCATGCCTCTGCTAAAGTTTTAAATTCAAAAGGTTTTTATCATCTAAAAGTGGTATGACTGGGGTGCCTGGCTGGCTCAGTTGGGAGGGTGTGCAACTCGATCTTGGGGTTGTCAGCTTGAGCCCCATGTTGGGTGTAGAGATTGAAAATAAAATCTTTAGGGCGGGTGCCTGGGTGGCTCAGTCGGTTGAGCGTCCGACTTCAGTTCAGGTCATGATCTCACGGTTTGTGAGTTCGAGCCCCACATCGGGCTCTGTGCTGACAGCTCTAAGCCTGGAGCCTGGTTCAGATTCTGTGTCTCCTCCTCTCTCTGCCCCTCCCCTGCTACAGCTCTGTCTCTGTCTCTCAATAATAAATAAACATTAAAAAATTAAAAAATAAAATAAAATCTTTGGGGTGCCTGGGTGGCTTAGTCAGTTTAGTGTTGGACTCTTGAATTTGGCTCAGGTCATGATCTCACAATTTGTGGGACTGAGCCCCATGTCGGGCTCTGCACTGACAGCACAGAGCCTGCTTGGGATTCTCTCTCTGCCCCTCCCCTGCTCCCTCTCTCTCTCTCAAAATAAATAAATAAACTTAAAAAAAAATAAAACCAAAATCTTTAAAAAATAAAAAAAATAGGGGCACCTGGGTGGCTCAGTAGGTTGAGCATCTGACTCTTGATTTCGGCTCAGGTCATGATCCCAGGATTGTGAGATTGAGCCTCACCCTGTGTCCAGCTCTGGTTGAGTGTGGCACCTGCTTGAGATTTTCTCTCTCTCTCCCTCTGCCCTTCTCCCCCAGTTGCACGTTCTCTCTGTCACTCTAAAATAAAAATAAAAATAAAAATAAAAAAATAAATAAATGGTAGGACTACAAGCTATCAGTTTGTGATCCCTGCTTTATGGGGAATATGAGACTCATTAAACAATGACTGAGGTCCTGAAAATGTCCCGAAACAGAGCGTTCAAAGAATTCCAGAATTTGAATGCTGGATAGAATAGGGTGGAGTTCTGGAGTTGGGAAAAGAAAATCAGGGAGTGAGGATGATCTTATTAAAGGCCAGGGAAAGAAGGCCTTTCAAGGAGGAGGCAGTGAGTGCTGCTAAGAGATCAAGGAAAATGAGAACCGAAAAAATGTCCTTTGAATTTCATAACCCAGAGGTCAGTGACCTTCACAAAATGCCTAGACTGTGCTGACATTGTGTAATGAGTCTCATGTGTCTCCTGAATTGTCTGTGTCTTATGCCTGACTTGGAGGGGGTGTGGCTAGGTCAGACCCAGCACAAGCTTCTAGAGACCCCACCTCATTCTAGCAACAACCAGCACGGTGTTATAAATAAGACCATTATAAGATAAACACATTTTTGACAAGGTATTTATTACCACATGTTTTAATATCAGACAGACTCAAGCAGGCTCACATAAAACACCATGAAGCATGTATTTCTTGTGCAATGCTGTACAGATAGGTATCTGGTTAATCGAGATCTTCAGAATAAAGCTCTATGAAATGTACTATTGCCTTTATTTAACAGAGTATATTGAAGGTATAAGAATCTACCAGCTGCTGAAAACTGCAGAACCCCACCCCTATTGTGTCTTTATTTGTAGAAGAAATATTCTAAAAAATGTTCCATAGAACAGGATGAGAGTCATTTTCCGAATTGAAATAAGACTTTATTATCAAAACTGACATTTTTCAAGATAAAAGTAGAGCGCATAATGATTAATGAACTTAACAGAAGGATTCCGAAATAGTTTCTACAAATTTAATTCTCTTAAACAACTGTAAATATACAGTATTTATTAGTCTTAACCTGAATGAATAATTCTCAAGGCCCTCCTAAAGTTATTGTTCATCAAGAATAAAATTCTACACATATGGGAATTCAGAAAAAAATCAGTTAACATAATTGAATGTAATTAATCATTAAAATATCAAAACAGAGCAGTAAATTTCAAAGTGTATATATGTAGTGATTTTTAAAACTCTAATGAGGCATAATTTAAAATGTAGCTAAGCAATGTTTTAATGTATTAGTCACATGATGTAGTTAAAATCATTATAGTAAAATAAATTATATATATAACTAATATTTAAGTATATATATTCATATAATTTCCTCTTGTTGGATTTTAGGAGAATATGTGTCATAGTTAATTCTATATTGTATTTTATTTATAAATTGAGAACTCTAATCAACAATTATTTAGTATTAAATGCTATACTTTTATATACCTTATTGCATTTAAAAAAATCTATAATTTTCAACAACAAACCTCAAAAATATTAAAGCAAAGGAAATTTCTAGGGCACCTGGGTGGCTCAGTGGCTAAGTGTCCAACTTCAGCTCAGGTCATGATCTCACGGCTCATGAGTTCAAGCCCCACATCAGGCTCTCTGCTATCAGCGTAGAGTCTGCTTCAGTTCCCGTCTCGCTCTTTCTCTGCCCCTCCCTAGCTCGTGCTTTCTTTTTGTCTCAAAAAGAAATAAAAACATCAGTCAATCAATCATTTAATAAAAATAAAAGACATTTCTTCTCCCTTAAATCTTGGATCTTGTAATCAGATTAATCTTTCTAAAATTCTGCTTTCATCTCGTTAGTGCCACGTAAATCATTATTCAGTGAATTCCCATTTCCTACAGAATGAAGTTCAGCTCTTTATTCTGACCTTCACAACATTCCATGCTTTGGCCTCAAACTTTATTTTCAAACCAGGCCATGCTCTTCACTGACTCAGTACCAGCAAAGTTCATTCTGACCCTGAGCTTGTGCTCCTCACCTCCAATGCTCCTCTTTCTCATCTTCAAGTCCTATGATCTTTATCTATTATTTTCATTTTTTCAAGTAGGCTCCACACCCAATGTTGGGCTTGAACTCACAAACCTGAGATGAAGAGTTACATGCTCTACTGACTGAGCCAGCCAGGTGCCCCAAATCCTCTGATCTTTAATTATTCCATTTGACTCCCACCCCCTTGGGAATTTTCCCTGATGCTTCTGATGCCTTCCTCCTTTCTTGTCTTTAACACTCATGTTGGCTTTTTTTTTAATTTTTTTTCAACGTTTTTTTATTTATTTTTGGGACAGAGAGAGACAGAGCATGAACGGGGGAGGGGCAGAGAGAGAGGGAGACACAGAATCCGAAACAGGCTCCAGGCTCCGAGCCATCAGCCCAGAGCCTGACGCGGGGCTCGAACTCCCGGACCGCGAGATCGTGACCTGGCTGAAGTCGGACGCTTAACCGACTGCGCCACCCAGGCGCCCCTCATGTTGGCTTTTAACTGGGCCATGTACTGTTACTAAACTAGTTCCTGTTTTTAAGACTTGTCTCTTCAACCACATGGGAAATTCCTTGATTAGTGCCTTTGGTGCCTAGCACAATCCTGAGTATTTAATTCTAAGCACATGCTAGTATCACCTTAATTACCTCTGACAGTTTACTTTATTCTTACAATTTTTCTTTCCAACTACAGAAACAGCCCAGCTAAAGGCCAAGTTTATTGTTGCTGCAGTGTCTCTCATTCTCTTCAAAAGCCAGCTGATCTTACTATTGGCTCCATTTAATGCATGAACTTCTCTGTGCAAATGAAACATATGGAATCTGGAACTTTCTTCAAACCAGGGACTTTTAATTTCACCAAGTCTTAGGTAAGTTTCTGTCTTTTGTGATAAATGTATATTTACAGGTAGATTTTTCCCTTTTATTTTATTTTTTTAATTTATTTTTTATTTTTTTATTTAAAAAAATTTTTTTTCAACGTTTATTTATTTTTGGGACAGAGAGAGACAGAGCATGAACGGGGGAGGGGCAGAGAGAGAGGGAGACACAGAATCAGAAACAGGCTCCAGGCTCTGAGCCATCAGCCCAGAGCCTGACGCGGGGCTCGAACTCACGGACCGCGAGATCTTGACCTGGCTGAAGTCGGACGCTTAACCGACTGTGCCACCCAGGCACCCCGATTTTTTCCCTTTTAATGGAATGTTTTAGATGTTCAATTTCTCTGACATTATAGAGCTTTAAAATAACTGCAGAGTTTTCCTTTCACTGAGTGTGATGTTTTTTCCTTTTTTTCTCTACTTACCCTAAGCACAGAGAAGGAGGTATAGAAGTAGAAGGCTATATGTTTTTTAAAAGGCCACCCTGGGCTGGGTGTAGAAAAGCAAAACTTACAGTCCTAGCTTCCTCTACTACATAGGCAGCTTAGCTCTGCTTAAGACTGTTGTGCTTGGGCATCAAATCTACAAATCCAAGAAAACGGTAATCCAAAACCAGTATGGTTCTCTCTTGCCCAATAGCAGTAGGGACCATTTATTATGCACCTCCTATATGTCAGACACAATGTTGATTGCTTTACATGTCACCTAATTTTCATAAATGAGTGAATCATGATTCCTGTTTTACAGAAGAGAAAACTGAGGTTACTTAGAGCTGCTAAGTAACTTGAACAGCTAGTAAGTGGTAGAGTGAGAATTTGGATGCAGAATTGATTTCAAAGCCTCTGCTCTTTTCACTAAACCTTGCAATGTCAGTGCCTTGTATTGCCAGGAATTCTCTTTCAGGACTATTGGGGCTTGCACTCATGAACTTGGCAGCTATTGAGAAGAACAGAATAATAATAAAATTATTATTATATTATTATTATTATTATTATTATTATTGTTGTTGTATTATCTGGCAGTCCTCTCCTGCACAGAGTTGCTTCAGTCTTAGTTATTAGATGCTCCCCACACTGGCAATTTATATTGCCCCCTTTTTATGTGTCCCCTTTGTTTTATTTATATGTCCCCTTTGTTATCGAACGTCTGATCACATGTCTTGGTAGATGGAAGGACACCTGGCAGTTTTTACCTTTGTCAAGGCTCAAAACAAAATCAATAGAATAAAATCAATACAACAATAAGAATACATACATATACTTCGTATTAGAAATTCTCCCTGTAGGGGCGCCTGGCTGGTTCAATTGGTAGAGCCTGAGACTCTTGACCTTGGGGTGTGAGTTTGAGCCCCACATTGGGCATAGAGATTACTTAAAAACAAAATCTTAAAAAAAATTCTACCTGTAATAATATATCACAAAAGACAAATTTAAATAAGACTCTATAGTCTTATTGTTGTGCTGACATATGAATTCCAGTCTTCAGCTGTTAGTTTACTTATGTGAAGAACAGTCAATAGAAGGAAATTCCAGTGTGACAAGAATTTTGACAATCCCTCAGTGTTATCTCTAACAGGATCTAGTTACATTGTGATCTTCTGGGAAGGATGTAGCTGTGTATGTTCATTTGAATCTGGCGGTTTCGCTCTTATTCTAGTCACACTATATGTGGGGATTCCCAGTGCTGTTTTATTAGTACCGTGGGAGGAGAGAGGCTATTTTTCCTTCCCTATTTTTCTACACTTCAGAGTTTAATACATAATGTTCTCTCAGCAATGTAACAGTCTTAAGACTTCTGTGCTGATTTAACCAATATTTTACATTTAGTTGGGCAGAGGTTTATTAATTAGTATTTACCACCAAACAGATCTAACTATATAAATATGTATATAATTGCATGAAGGATAATTTGTGACTTATGAGTCAATAACCTTTCACTCTTGTTTCATTTTAACATTAGGGTATTTAAGATGCTTTTATAAATCAGATTTTGTGTGTGTGTTTTAAAAAACAACACTAATTTAGTAGGAGACCGGGGTGCAGTTTTCAATGGCATTGACAGTTATGATGCTATAGAAAGAACCTATACCTGGCTGGACTCTAACTTGAGAATCTTGGCTCTGCCTCTTGATTTTTATCTTGAGAAATCACTTCATCCATTTCTTCAACTACAGGATGAGAATCATAATGTCTATCTCACGGTGCTTTTTTTTTTTTTTTGATGTTTATTTTTGAGAGAAAGAGCACAAGTCGGAGAGGAGCAGAGAGAGAGAGAGAGAGAGAGAGAGAGAGAGAGAATCTGAAGCAGGCTCCAGGCTCCGAGCTGTCAGCACAGAGCCTGATGTGGGGCTTGAACTCATGAACTGTGAGATCATGACCTGAGATGAAGTTGGACACTTAACCGACTGAGCCACCCAGGCACCCGTTTTTCTTTAAAAAAAATGAAATATAAATAAATAAATAAATAATTTTTTTCTTTTCATCCCATGGTGTTTTTATGAAGAGTATATGGCATAAATATAGGAACTGTTCTGCAAGGGCAAAATTGGGTTTCAGGGACAGGGCACTGGCAAGGAACTCGACATCTCCGAAGGGAGCGGGGAGGAGCTTTTTATGGAGTTTGAGCTAAGCATGATTAGTCAAGGAGCCCAAGTACTATTTATAGCAGGTCTATAATACCTTTCCCTGAAATTCTACTTCCAAAGACCAGACTTCCCTACTGGGGGCGAACTCAACTCCCGGACATATCCTGTGATTTTTTTTGTTGCACTTCCCCTAAGACTGTAAATTTTGGAGAAGCCATTCCTCCACCTTTGTATTCTTCTTGGAACCAAACAGATCATTGGTTGGTATAAGTGCTTAATGTGTTTGGTATTAGACAAAGTCCTTATACAGAATGGTGAGTCAGGTTAGCATCTGAATAGCCATTAGCAGCGTTTAAGTTAAAGCCAATTTTAAGTTTTTCCTTCTCTCCAAAAGAAAAGTGTTTTTCCTAAAAGAAAATCTTACGCAGAATTGGGTCGCTAGTATTCAGCCTAAAGCCTGCGAAGAAACAGGTGCAAGGTTGGGGAGGACGGTAATTAACCTTATTTTGGTTGTGCTCTGGTTGGAGCCCATGGCTAGAGCCCTGGCGTTGGTCCCAACAAGAGTGACCATCCCACCCAACCCGAGTTGTGGGCTGCAATGCAGACAGTTGTCTCCGTCCCCCAAGCCACTGTGGCTGGGCTTCTGGTCTTGAGAGATGCAGATGAAGTGGTGTGAAGGGTTGGGCTTTTTTTTTTGTTCCTAAAAATGCAACGAACAAAAAAAAAAGTACAACAATCCAAACCCAACCATCTTGTTGCGCGCCAGCTTTCTTCCAGGGTGGCTCCACCTCCGGTCGCCAGAGCTTCATAGGCCCAGCCTACGCGTCTCAGCTGTCGCCGTCTGCTTCCCAGCGCGCGCGGGCTCGGCCCGCTCCGGCAGGGTGCTCCGTGGCGCGCGCAGCCACTCTGGAAGGGAGAGAAGCGAGCAGTCCCGGACCCTCCCCGCCCCTAGGTGCACCGCGGACGGTGGCAGTTATTGCTGCTGGTTGTCGACACCGGAAGGACTCCCGCCTCACCTCACCCACTCCCCACCCCCCGCCCCGGGGAAAGGCGAGACCCGGGAGACGGAACAAAGGCAACGCCGAGGCCCGGGAGGCGGATCGAGGTGCTGGAAGAGGAGGGCAGGGGGCGGGCCCGTTGGGGCTGCGAGTCCATTTTGCCGCCGTGCCCAGCCGGTAACGCGAGGTCCCCGCGGCTGGAGGACAGGCGCCTGCCCGCGGCCCCCGAGGTCCGAGTAAGTACCCACCCGGTCACTCTCTAGGAAGGGGGGTGGTCCTTGGGCCTGCTGCAAGGGTGAGGATTTGCCCTGGCAGGACAGCGACCTGCGTGGGTGGGGGGCTCCAGAGAGCTCAGTTTGAGCTCCAGCCCCAGCTGCACAGCGAAAACCAGCGCGGCGCTGGAACAAACGGGAGTGGGGTGGAGAGGCGTGCGGTGGGCATCCGCGGGGCCCAGGCAGCGTGTCTGTGCTCCAGAAACCCTGCTCCGCTACAGATTATGCCCGGCTTCAGTGCCAGTGCCTCGGTATCGCCTAGGAAAGAAAAGGCGACCATGAACCAGAAGTCGGAGCCCGGCAACCACTCTCTGGCATTGAAACTGAGGAAGTGCCTGGCGCCTGGGGAGGGCGCCCTAACCGGGAAGCTCCTTAGTAAAGGCACAAAGATATCAAAAAAAAAAAAAAAAAAAAAAAAAAAAAAAAAAGCCATGCTCCTGGCTTTTTCACCAGGTCCTAGCGCGCAGGCTTAATTGGGGGGGGATACACGGGGGAGGGGATGAAAACACTGAGGATCAAGGCTAAGGATCCTCTGCAAATAAATGCATAATACTCTCTTTGTTCTTTCTTTGCAGTAGCTTCGTTTGATTGTCCATCACAACGTGAGGGGAAAAAGAACCCTGATAGCTTTGTCCTGAAAAATAGTAACCCTGACGAAAACACCTGCACCTGCTCGCTCGCAGGGGACAGAGGTAAACTACAATACTTCTCCCTACATTAAGAAACAAAGCACTCAGTTTTCTTTCTTTTTTTTTTAGGCCCAGAACCATGCAAAATTGAACTATGTGTAGAATGTATTCCCATCCTCACGAGTGTTCTGTTTTCATATTTTGTCAAAACTCAGAAAAATAGATTCTATATTTGGACAATGTTTATGTAACAATTATTTGAAATGTATTACAAGCTAAAGAGTTATATTGTAAAGGAAAAAGAGAGGTCTTAGTAGCATCTTTTTTTTTATGGTCTGGGGGGGGGGGGGGGCGCGGGCTTCTCCCATGCCTTTTTGCTAGGGCTTGTGCAGACAATGTTTGAGTTTTCTGACTGTAGAGACTTTTATACAATAGGTATTTTAAAAGCAGAATTTCATTTTCATAGCCACTCCTTCTGGTAGAACTTGATTAACTGGAGCTGTTGATTAACTGGTTTACTTCCACCTTATACAATGAGAAGATACATTTTTTCAGGCTTTCCTTTCCTTACTAATACCATCTATTTTACACTAGCTGAGATACTAAATCTCCCTGGTAAGTCCTTCCATAACACTAGGCTGTTCTTTTCATTCTGTATATTTATGACTGGTTGGTTACCTGGTCCTACTTGTACCACAGCTTTTGTTCAGATATGCCCATTTCCATGAAAGTGCTTTATACCTGCTATCCTGTGTAATACTTGCTTTACCTTTTCATGAAATTAGAGTTCAAGTGAGTCCAGCTCTCTTTCAGGACCTTTCCTGGTTAATATACTCATACTTTAACATAATACTTTAAATGTGTATTTACATTTTTCACAGTATTTGTACACAGATTAATTAAACCACCTTACATTTATATAGTTTAGCAATATACAAAACTGGCACACACTACCTAATCTTTCCAAAACCATGACTTAGACACTCCTGCTTGAACCCAGGTATCCAGAGACAGGTTCAGTGCTCTGTTCTCTCTACCAGACAGCCTGTTACAGCCTAATGTGTAAAAATCATAAAACTTTAGAAGGGATTTAGAGAGCCATGATTAAACTTAATCCATTTTATGAATGAGAACACTGAATTCTTGACCCACTTTCTAGATAGAGCTGAAGTCTAAGAATTGGGAAATTCGGGTCCTGTGCCTAGCTTGCTGTGTATGATTGAGAAAGCTCCATTTTGGCGGGGGGGTGCTCAGTTTTTTCAATTATACAGTTAGGTGTTTTCTAGATGTTGTCTAAGATGTTTGTACTTATATTTTATTCCTACCCCATAACTTTTATTACCATATATTCCTTATACATACTGGTAATCCTAAATGCATACTAATATTAACTGCCTTAAATTATTTTATATTTTAAATTTGGGTAGGTATGATCAAAATGTATGCCTTATTGGGTTTTTTTGGTTTGTTTGTTTTTGTTTTACTAAACTATAAAAGTACAGTTCTCTTGTAAGGCCAGGGACCGCATGGAGAAGTGGGGCACTCATACATCATTGGTTAGAGTTCATAAAGTGGTACACCCCTTCTAGCGGGAAACCTGTCAGTGTTTCAAAGGTCCTTAAAAGTGTTTCTACTCTTGACCCACCTAACAGTACACTTATAGGAACTAAGGAAATAATTAGAACCGTGGACTAAGACTCTTCTACAAGATGTTCATTTAAATGTTCTATTACCAAAAAGACATATAGCCAGTATTAGCATATCTGTAAGATGCACTATAACATTTTAGAAGAATATATAAAAATAAGGGAAATACATGTGATAAAAAAAGTGAAAAAAAGTAGATATAAAATTGTATGATGTTACCAGTTTTGTTAAAATACATATGTGCGCACACACACATGATTGGAAGAAATATAACAAAATAATAAGTGATTATTCCTTGCTAATGTAATTATGGGTGATTTATTCCTTGTATTTTCTGAATTTTCTATACCCACAAATTACTTTTATATTAACAAAAACATAAAAGCTAACTGCTTGGATAACCTTTCCAACTTTAGTATGGTGTCAACTTTCTATGTTTTTTTTGTTTTTTTTTTTAATGCTTATTTATTTTGAGAGAGCGAGTGAGCTGGGGAGGGACAGAGAGGGAGAGAGAGAACCCAAGCAGGCTGTGTGCTATCAGTGCAGAGCCCAATATAGGGCTCAATCTCATCAACTGTGAGATCATGACCTGAGCCCAAATCAAGAGTCAGACGCTCAAATGACTGAACCACCAGGTGCCCCTCTATGTTCTTTTTATAAGGCATTTATCATACCTTTTAGAGTAACAGTATCTTTGTAAATGTGCTGTATTTCTGAATTTAGGGCAAGAATTGACTTTGGCTTATATTTCACCTTTTTAAATATCATTAGGACATTGGATTATTCATTTTTGTTATTCATGGAAGACACTGCCATCTTCATTACCTTGGCCTGGAACTCTGGATACTAGAATGGTACTAAAAGATTAGGGTGCTATGTCTCCTTTTTGTAACAGTTAACCAAATACAGACATCCTTTGACATACAGAATAGTTATATTGCAGTTAAGCCTTCTATAAAGTAAATTCTTGTAACATGAACTTTAAAAAAAAATTCATTTGCATTATAGATTTAGGTGTATTACTAAAGAAAAGTTGAATTGCAAATTTTTGCTGATAGTTTAACTTCTTGTCTTTCCTGTGGCATAAGTGCCACAAGTATATCATACTTGGCAACAGCCTGGCTCCTCATTATAACTCCCAGAGGAGCTCTTTCTTTTTTCTTTTTGTCCCCCTGCATATTTGTGGTATTGAATATGAGTGAGGAGTGCCAACATAGTGTATACTGTAACATAGCCAAACTAAAAACTGCTTAAAGTTTAGCATAATTAGTGTTCTACTTGATATATTCTGTAGATCAGGTTTACTTTAGAATAAGATGTGTGTGTACCTAATTCTACACCTAGCAAAAGGAACCTTGTTTGTACTAATTACATTTCCAATGGCACTAATTACATTTCCAAATAAGTTATTAGTTGACAGGTAGTGCTTGTCAGTTATTTACAAAATGCCTGTTTTCACTTGGTACAGTATTATATACGACCTAAGTAACCTCACTTACCTAGCTAAATCCAGCTAGCCACTTATTGAATGCTAGACTTTGACACTACTTTCTGGAAGCTGGCATTAACCTCAAATACAGATTTAGATGATGGAAATTTATTAATAGATACCAACCAATAACAATTGCCAAATTTATGGTTGTAAAAGAAGACAAGTTGTTTTATGGGTAAAAGTTTTCCATCTTCATTTAAACCCACTTATATTTATTTGGGAGAAAAGAAACCAGACATTTCTCGTTCATCAAACCTTTCTGGAAGTCATTAGTTCCAACTTAACTTAATTGGAACTCTTAACAGGTAAAGATAAATATCTGAATTTGGTTGGTACCACAATAGGTGAATAATTTAGTCTATATGTATGTTTCCCTCAAATTCATACACTCATTCAAATTGATTTCATCTGGGTGAGAGAGATTAGGCTTCAATACCATTCGGAGTCCACACAGATTTCTGGGTTTTGTTGTTGTTACTGTTAAATTAAAAATAACTTTTTAAAAGTAATCTCTGTGCCTAGCGTGGGGCTCAAATGCATGACCCTGAGATCAAGAGTCTCATGGTATACTGACCGAGCCAGCCAGGTGTCCCCCCACCCCCACACATTTCTGGATAGTTATACAGAAGTAGGATAGGGATATTTGATCTAGCTGGTATCCTAAAACCCTATTGATATAATGCTGTGGATTTACAAGATTATGGAATAATGGCTGGGGTGATTATCAAGTGACACAGGGAAAAGATAAAAGGGAAAGAAAAATAAGGTGAAGAGGCAGGTGGGGGATAAGAATAGGAGGAAATCAAAAGAGTGTACACCTTGAAAGGTGGGGCGTATGAGTTAAAAGAATAAACAAAGGAAAGAGTCAAGATGAAACAGTGGTATGGAGGAGAGAATGAAGGAAAGGAAAACACCCAGTTTTTCTGAGTGGTCTGGACTAGTAAGGGTAATGATTTGGTTTTTAAGTTTCTGGGAATGTTACCATAGTCCAAAAACTCTGTGAAATTGCTGAGTAGGTGGTTCTTCCAAGCTGATGGACCTTTTGTTCTAGCTTCATTTTGCCCTACTTATCAGGAATCCTATTAGAAATGTCTTGGGGGAAATTTTAACTACTAATTCTAGAATAATGGCAGAAAAGGTAAGTTTCTTACTGTCTTATATGGAGACATAGGAAACTTGGAGCCACCTAACAATTAGACAAGCTATTTTAGACACCATATGTGACATATTTTTAATATTTTTAATATTCCTTTTTTTCAGATACCAGAAATCTTGTTTTTTCTTAAACTGTTTTGATCATATAAGTTATGGAGCAGTCTCTAAAAGCCAGAATAAAATATAATAAGGCATTGACATAGAGTAAATACTTTGAAAATAATTTTCATATGTTATTAGATACCTTTCAAAACAATTGTACAGCGAGGAGAGAAACTGCAATATATGTAAGTGGTTTGTCAAAGGCCATAGATTGAGACCCAGACTTACGTCAGCCTTCTTACAGGCCTGGATCACAGAGATTCTCAATAATACATTTTTTATTTTATAAAAGATAAAACAGTACTAAAGCAGATCAAGCTCTTGTAAAGCTTATCATACCTTAGCTAATGCTTCTGAAGTTTTGCTTTTTAAGTTCAATATGGTTTTCTTATAATTGGTCCCCTTTTTAGTTTTTTCCCTAACTTTTTATTGTGAAAAATTTCAAATACACAGAAGATTTAAAAAATACTACAATAAATATTCTTCCATCCTCTAACTAGATTCAGTAACTAGACCCTAAGTTTCAAGAAAGCATTATTAGATCTCATACTAACATTGAATATAGTATACTACTTGAAAATAAGATGAACTAATATGCTGAGAAGAATTAAAAAAAAAAAAGGTGATCCCTTTTATTCCAAGCACTGTTCCAGCTAAGATTGATGGCTCTCAGTTTAGTAGAGGTTTGCATAATTTAGCTTTGTCTGTGAAGTGAGTTTCAATATTTGCTGTTTAGTTACTTATTAGGTATTTACTTTGGAATTCCTGAATTCAAAGATGCCTCAAAACAGGATGGAAATTTGATTTAACCCTAAGATACAAAGTATTAATTTTTCTTTTTGTTTTCTAATGGGATTTGGAAAGAGATTATGAGTAGTATCTTGAACAACTTTATATTCCTATCGATTAAAAGGTTTAATAGGAAAGTTTCTTTGAATAGTTTATTAAAATTAACTAGTTTAAGAATGAATAAATGAGCACCTTTTGCATTATCATTTTGAGTTATCATTTATTGTTATTTTTTTGAGAACAAGCAAGAGAATGTGACAGCATGAGTGGGGAGATGCACAGAGAGAGGGAGAGAGAGAATCCCAAGCAGGCTCCATGCTGTCAGTTCAGAGCCTGACGAGGGGCTCGATCTCACCAACTGTGAAATCATAACCTGAGTCGAAATCAAGAGTTGGATGCTTAACTGACTGAGCCACCTAGGCACTACTCATTTTGAGTTGATCATTTAAAAATAAAGTATTTCTAGGAGGGAGAAGTCTAATACACACATATTAGGTTTTGTTTCTGTTTTATGACTACTTTCCTTTTAAGTATTGGCTTTTCCATTTTTAATATTCTGGTTGTCATTTTTCAGTTTTCATTTGTACAGACTTGTTGCTATATATCCACTCAAGGTAGGATAAAGCAGTTTTCATAGTCTACACTGAGTGCAGATATCATGAATATTTGCTTAGAAATATATCTGTGGTGGTGGTACACAACTATGACTGTCAAAACTCAGAATTGTATACCAGAAAGAGTGAATTTTATTGTATATAAATGAAAAGTATTTAAAAAAATACAGAGGCTCCTGAGTGGCTAAGTTAGTTAAGTGTCTGACTGTTGATACTGGTTTAGGTCATGGTCTCAGGGCCATAAGATTGAGCCCTATATAAGGCTCCATGCTGTGTGTGGAGCCTGCTTAAGATTCTCTCTCTCTCTCTCTCTCTCTCT
>NW_024412428.1:20966776-20976217 GCF_014898765.1 Herpailurus yagouaroundi | reverse complement strand
CTGGCATGCATGTGCTCTCTCTCCAAAGGAAAAAAACCCTAAAACAAAACAAAAACAAATATGGCAGGAAAATGAGGTTGAAAATGAGAGGTGGTAGACAACTAGGTACAGATTTGGCTACTTGCTTTGTTGGTATAAAACTTGGGACATTTTTAATTGTTGGGGAAAAAAGATTTTTGTGCTTCAAAATTTAAGACTTTCTTGGTATTCAGAACACATTTGAAGGCAAAAATGAATCTTGGAAAAGTGTTTGCTGTTCTACGCTGAATTTGACAGTGGTTAGGTTGAAATTTTATGACTGGAGAGCAAAAATTTTGTTCACATACAGGTTTTTGACATCTATATTGGTAAAAAAAAATTAGCCATAGAAACGAGGGGATATGTATTTTCCTGCAAAGGAGTAAGTTTTATTGATTTCTTCTGATCTTTCTGTGTTAGCCACACTTTAAGAAAAGGAGCTAGAAGTTCCTTCACTTAAACTAAAAACATTACTCATCTTCTTTTAAAACTTTTGAGGCAACAGACTTGCCATGGTTTCTTGGATTAGGCTGTCTCAGTTTTCCCTAAAAGTCAGCTGTGGAAGTGGTTCCATTAATTTGGTAGTAGGGGAAGTTCTGAGTATAAAGTTAAAAGAAATGAAAATGTTGAGCTTTTATGAACAGAAATAAGAATCATTAAATCATAAACCAAAATTTATAAGCTGCATCACTAAAAATGGAACAGGATCCACCATAATTTTGATGCATATTTTTAAAAAGAAACTTCTCAAATAGTTTTTTCCCCTGGTTTGTTTTCAGAGCTATAATGTGATTATGACTTTGGGATGACTGTTTATTACTAAATTTTCCTGCGTGTGACATTTTCCCGTTTATTTTTGATGACACTGGATTGCCTTTCTCCATTTTCCTCAAAGTTTCTCTTTGCTTTGGGTGCCCTTTTTCCTCTGCATCCCAAATAGTTGATATTGTTTTTCTTCTTATTTATTTAATATACTTGGATAGGATTCTCTGGAAATATTAACCTTCAAGAATGAGTAAATTAGGTTTACTTTATTGAATGCTGCGCCCCCCCCCCCCCGCTTTCCTGTTTCTACTGCCTTCTCCAAAATCTAGTTTTAGCATAGAATTTTTAGCTGAAATATGACAAAGAGCAGTGCAGATAATAAAATAGCAGGACTAAGGTAGGAGGACCATCAAAAGTTTTCCTTCTCTGTTCTAGAGTCAGAATTTTTAGTTACTTCACACCAACCCCAGTCTCTGTAGCTGTTCTCTTCCCCATACTTTTCAAAGGTTTTATGACTTCTCATGTCACAAAAGATTGTTCAGAAAAATCAGCTCATCACATATTTTTGCCATATGACATTAAATTTGACAGAAATAACCTTTGCTTTAATTCCACATAAAATTGTATTATAATCTGTAATACATATATCTGTCACAACTGAATATAAAACTATAAATTATTAGACTTGCAAACTCAGCTTATCTTTTAAATACTCTTTATCTTCAGGGCACCTGGGTGGCTCAGTTGGTTGAGGGTCCCAACTTCAGCTCAGGTCTTGATCTCACGGTTCATGAGTTCAAGCCCCATACCTGGCTCACTGCTGTCAGCCTGTCAGTGCAGAGCCTGCTTCAGATCCTCTGGCTCCCTCTATCTGTGGTCTCCTTGCCCCCCAAATATTAAAAAAATATTATTTATCTTCTATATTATAGCACCAATTGTGACTTTTTTTATAGTAAACTTTTTTTAATGTTTATTTACTTTTGAGAGAGAGAGAGAGAGAGAGAGAGAGAGAGAACAAGTGGGGGAGGGGCAGAGACATAGGGAGACACAGAATCCCAAGCAGGCTCCAGGCCCCGAGCTGTCAGCACAGAGCCCAACACAGGGCTCGAACCCACAAGCTGTGAGATCATGACCTGAGGTGAAGTCTGATGCTCAACCTATTGAGCCACCAAGGCTCCCCGCCCCCCCCCTTTTTTTTAAAGTTTATTTGTTTTGAGAGAGAGTGTGAGAGCTCACGAGAGGGGCAGAGAGAGAGACACAGAGAGAGAGAATCCCAAGTAGGCTCTTCATGGTCAGCATGGAGCCTGATGCGGGGCTTGAACTACAGAACCACACCAAAACCATGAGTCAGATGCTTAACCGACTGAATCACCCAGGCGTCCCTCTGATTGTGACTCTTAAAATTACTGTTAAAATTATTTAATTATTTATTATAAGGATTATTACTAGGCCCTATTCTGTTTATTAGTTTGGTGGTAATGTGACATATATATGTGTTCCTCAGTAAGCTGAACGAGGACATATTTAGCACTGTATTTGGTTTTAAAACTTTAGGGATAGAAGTTTTAAGATGTCCATTTTAAAATAATAAAACTTGAACTGAGAAATGGTATTCTCTAGACCAGGGATCTCGAAATTTTTTATTTTCAGGACCCCACTTTACAGTCTTAAAAACTGAGGATCCCAGGAGCTTTTGTTTACATATGTACTTTATATAGCCATTTATTGTATTGGAAATTAAAACAAAAATTTTAAGATACTCATTTAAAGTAACAATCATAAACCTGTTATATGTTAACATAATTTGTGAAAAATAACATTTTCTAAATAAGTTGTGAGAAAATTGGCATTGCTTTACATATTTATAGATCTTTTTTTAATTAAAAAAATTGTTTTTAGTGTTTATTTATTTTTGAAAGAGAGAGAACATGAGCTGGGGAGGGGCAGAGAGAGAGGGAGACGCAGAATCTGAAACAGGCTCCGGGCTCTGAGCTGTCAGCACAGAGCCCGAGGCGGGGCTCGAACCCAGGAACCGTGAGATCATGACCTGAGCTGAAGTCGGATGCTCAACCGACTGAGCCACCCGGGAGCCCCTACATATTTATAGATCCCTTGAATGAATTGCTGTTTAATAGATTACAAATAAAGTCTTTTATCTGTCCCTTCATTACACCTGTTAGAATAAGTTATGGGTTTTTTCTTTTTTTTTTTTGAAATATACAAAGATCATAATCTGACCTTGCACAGATACGTAGTTGGTGAAGGGAAGAATATTTTAATAGCCTTTTCTGATAATTACGGATCTTCTTTGATACTTTGCTAAAGCTCAACAACTGGTAGTTTCTTAAATGTTGCAATATGGAATCTGAAATCATATTTTTCAACGTATTGGTCTTTTGATCTTTTATCCAAGCACGATTTATAACATGCATTAGTCATTTGAACAAATTAGTTTATTGTATTATGCAGATCTCCAAATAACATATTTCATTATATAATAATCTCCCCACTAAAAAAGATAAAAGCCAACATTCATTAAAATCACCATTTCATTACAAAATCTTTAATTAATGGGAAGCTGTCAAGCTCTTAAGTGGCAAAAATGCTTTCCAAAATTCTAATGTTCACTCAAAAACTTAATTTTTATCATTGGCAAGAAATACTATCATTTATTTTTCTTGAAGGGCTTATTTTGTTCATTTTCAAGAAAATGTCTGCTTTTACCTAAGTCTAAATAGCCAGTTTGCCATTCATTCTTTCAAGTAAAAATGGTGTTCCACAAAAAAAGCAGCTGGTTCAGATTGTGACTCAGTCATGTAACTAACTGCTTTTTCTCCAGACAGTATCTGTTGGATGCAGCAGAAATTCTTTACTTCCTATTTTGTCACCCAGAATATTAAAGAAGCACATACACAAGGATCAAGATTTAATAAAATGAATAATTGTTGCTGCTTCATAAAGAACATTCTTAAATAAATTGGCTACCCCCACTTAGACTGTGGGTGTGTGGTAATGAGGATTCAGTAACTTGTACCTTTTGCCTTGTTTGATTCCTGCTGAGGCTTTAGCAGTGTCTCCTCACCATTGCTTTTACGGTGCATTTGTCAACATGGTGCCCAAAGCAAATATGTTCTCAATATTATTGTGAATAAAGTATTGACCTTCATGAATGACTTGAAGGAGTCTTAGGGACATCAGATTTCTGTCTACATTTTGAGAATTGATGCTCTAGATGGTTCTGGTGGTTAAAAAAAAAAACTCATTTAATTTTCTGAAGAATTAATTGCAACTCTTGCCTTATGCTTTTACTTCAGATTTTAATAATTGTAATCTTGCATTTGAAATAGAAAAGTATGCTAGTTTTTAATAAAAGCCTGCACGAGAGTGCGTGCTTGAATTTGTATTTCTGTGCTTCTTTCTTTTGAATAGCATACCATTTTATAATTGTGGGCCCAGACTAAAGAGCTCATTCTATTCAGACACTGAGTAGCTTTGTTTCTGACAGCTAGTAGTCAGCTCTCTGTTTTAAAACAATCAGTTGGGTCCTGCTGGCTCAACTTGCAGTTGTCCTAGACCTAACCCTATCTCAGCCAAAGACTGTTGTTGGAAAGCCCACACAAAGGCCTTGTGTACAGGGAGCCCTGCTAATAAGGAGTATGTTCTAGTCCCAGCAGATTAAATCTGCTTTGGTGTGCATTCCCTTCCCAAATTTCTCACTTATTTCCTTTGTTTGCCTGGTTATTTCAGTGAGAGATCATTTTTAATGCCTGTAAAGATAATTTCTGATTAGTAGATAGTCTGAATGGAGGGGATTACTGGAGTAAAATGTTTCTTTCTTTATGGTAGGATGTGATGGAGCTGCTTGAAGAAGATCTCACGTGCCCAATTTGTTGCAGTCTGTTTGATGATCCTCGAGTTTTGCCTTGCTCGCATAACTTTTGCAAAAAATGCTTAGAAGGGATCTTAGAGGGGACCGTGCGGAATTCGTTGTGGAGATCATCTCCATTCAAGTGCCCTACATGCCGTAAGGAAACTTCAGCTACTGGAGTCAATAGCCTGCAGGTCAATTACTCCCTGAAGGGTATTGTGGAAAAGTATAACAAGATCAAGATCTCTCCCAAAATGCCTGTGTGCAAAGGACACTTGGGGCAACCCCTCAACATTTTCTGCCTGACTGATATGCAACTGATTTGCGGGATCTGTGCTACTCGTGGTGACCACACCAAGCATGTCTTCTGTTCTATTGAAGATGCCTATGCTCAGGAAAGAGATGCCTTTGAGTCCCTCTTCCAGAGCTTTGAGACCTGGCGTCGGGGAGATGCTCTTTCTCGCTTGGATACCTTGGAAACTAGCAAAAGGAAATCTCTGCAGTTACTGACTAAAGATTCAGATAAAGTGAAGGAGTTTTTTGAGAAGTTACAACATACATTAGATCAAAAGAAGAATGAAATCCTGTCTGACTTTGAGACCATGAAACTGGCAGTTATGCAAGCCTATGACCCAGAGATCAACAAACTCAACACCATCTTGCAGGAACAACGAATGGCCTTTAACATTGCTGAGGCTTTCAAAGACGTGTCAGAACCCATCATATTTCTGCAACAGATGCAGGAGTTCAGGGAGAAAATAAAAGTAATCAAGGAAACTCCTTTACCTCCCTCGAATTTGCCCACAAGCCCTTTAATGAAGAACTTTGATACCAGTCAGTGGGAAGACATAAAACTAGTAGATGTGGATAAACTTTCTTTGCCTCAAGATGCTGGCACGTTCGTTAGTAAGATTCCCTGGAGCTTTTCTCAGTTATTTGTGGTAGTCATTCTGCTCAGCCTTCTCATTTTCTTTGGTCCCACCATATTCCTAGAAGGGTCTTTATTTGATGAATTCACAACTTGGAAAGACTGCCTCTCCAACTTCAATTCCTATCTGGCTAAATCAGCTGATTTTGTAGAACAATCAGTGTTTTATTGGGAACAGGTGACAGATGGATTTTTCATTTTCAGTGAAAGATTTAAGAATTTTACTTTGGTGGTGCTGAACAATGTGGCAGAATTTGTGTGCAAATATAAACTATTATAAAATCTGTTGCAACTATTTAGTTCTCTGTCTTTTGTTAGAAATTTGTTAAAGAGCTGAGTGGTAGTTCAGATTTGGTCAAGATTTCAATGAAGTATTTCCCTGCCCAAAGTATTCCTTTCAAAAATAATGTCCTATATATGTTGTTCAAATGAGTTAGCATAAAGGTAAATGTGAAATTTAATAGTACAGTCCTGAACCCTCCTTCCTTTTTAAAGAGTGCTTTTGAAATACACCTCCTACCTCCAATATCAGTTGTGTTGATGCTGTGGAAAAAGGGCAGGTGAAAGTGCATGATCTAATGTTGTATTAATGAGGTAGTATAACAGTGATTGTTCATTTAAGCATGTAATAAAGACTACTCGTGTAAAGCAACTCTTTTTGAGACTGAACATTCTTTTAAAAAAGGAAAAGATATGAGTGGAATGGATTTCCAAATTTTTCTAGATTTGGATTTCTAAATTTTAGTTTTTTGCTAAAATGTAAATCTCAGGTAAACAAAAGGTGGCATGTTCTTGGGATCAGTTTACGTTTTTAGGAGGGTGATGATTTCAGCTTGCCTTGTTCTCCTTAGGTTTTGTAAATTCCTTTGGTGATAAACTACAGAAGTGTTAGGTGGCTGTGGTAGGTACAAAAAAAAGTCTAACACATGGCAAGAACAGGAAATGGGAAAGCCTTTTTACTGGCAGCCAAGTGTTGTGTTGTTGTTCCCAAGTATCATGGCAACAGGACAACTAAACCAATCCACTTGCTTAGTATCTTTTTGAAGAGTAGTAAGATTAATTTGCCAATAGATGGAGGAGTCTGTCAGTTATTATAAAGTGCAAAGTAATCAGCTAAACACTAATTTTGCCCTATCTGCTTACATGAGATAAAGATGCCCTATCATCTCCCACAGAATAAAAATACTTAATTTTCTCCTCTTGCTTACAATTCAGATGAAGACAAGAACTGCTCTCGAGTCTACCTCATTTCTGTCATGAAACAACATTCTTTGGAAAGCAGAGTGTCTTTACCCTTTTATTTTTTTAAGTTTATTTATTTTGAGAGAGAGTGTGCATGCATGGGAGGGGTAAAGAGAGAGGGGGAGAGGGAATCCCAAGCAGGCTCTGTGTTGTCAGCCCAACATGAGGCTCCATCCTATGAACCATGAGATCATGATCTGAACCGAAATAAAGAGTTGGATGCTTAACTGACTGAGCCACTGAGGCACCCCTACCCTGTCTTTTAATTTGGTTGAGAGAAGGTAACACAAGTGGGGACAAGAAAAAAAAAAGGGGCCAACTAACTTGAAAGTACAGAAGAATCCAGCTATGAGGAAAAGAGTCAAATTAAGCTGCTGGTTGAGGTAATGGCTGCCTCAACCATAACTGACAATGCATGATTTAGCCAAAATTGCTAAAGGGTTCATAAATTATAAAAATGTTTCACTGTAAATCTTACCTCTGCTATGAGGACTCATAGATAAGTGGTCCGGGGAACCCGGCAGGGGTTGCTTTTCTGCTCCCAGTGTATATATGTGTGTATGTATGTATGTGTATATGTGTGTGTGTGTGTGTGTGTGTGTGTGTGTGTGTGTTTAAATAGAGATTTACAACAGGTTTTCATGGAGAATTTTTTATGCAATACAGGAACAGGATCCATTTAACATCTAACCTTGGAAATATTGGCAGTTTAAAAAAATTTTTTTTAATGTTTATTTTTGAGAGACAGAGACAGAGTGCAAGTGGGGGGAGGGGCAGAGAGAGAAGGAGACACAGAATCCGAAGCAGGCTCCAGGCTCCAAGCTGTCAGCACAGAGCCCGATGTGGGGTTTGAACTCATGAACTGTGAGATTGTGACCTGAGCCAAAGTTGGACGCTTAACTGAGCCAACCACGCTCCCCAAGGCAGTTTTTCTTAAACAATTCAGTACCTCAACTGCTGCTTTTTCATTTTGTATACTGCAAGTTCCCAAGCAACTCAAATTTGCAAACACAGCTATGGATACAATATTTGCTTTACAGTAGTTACCTGGGAATCTAGGTCTCTGTTTTTTTGTTATTTTCCCCTCCCCTCCATTTCTTGATCATATATAACTAGCAACACTTATGGTTAGAAGTTGATTTACAAGTTTCTAAGTCTGTGGCTGTTGGTTTGTAGCCTCTAGTTTGAAGCAAGAAAAGAATGAGTAGTCAGGAACTAGTCACTTTGAATGTGGGAGGGAAGATATTCACAACAAGATTTTCTACCATAAAGCAGTTTCCTGCCTCTCGGTTGACAAGAATGATAGATGGCAGAGACCAAGAATTCAAGATGGTTGGTGGCCAGATTTTTGTGGACAGAGATGGTGTTTTATTTAGTTTCATCTTAGATTTTTTGAGAACTCACCAGCTTTTATTACCCACTGACTTTTCAGACTATCATAGGCTTCAGAGAGAGGCTCTTTTCTATGAACTGGATCCTCTGATTGATCTCTTAAACCAAGAACACTTGCTACAGCCAAGACCTGCTTTTTTGGAGGTGCATTTCCTAAGCCGAAACACTCAAGCTTTTTTCAGGGTATTTGGCTCTTGCAGCAAAACAATTGAGATGCTAACTGGGAGGATTACAGTGTTTATAGAGCAACCTTCAGCAATGACCTGGAGTAGTAACTCTTTCCCTCCTCAGATGACTTTACTTCCACTGCCTCCACAAAGACCTTCTTACCACGACCTGGTTTTCCAGTGTGGCTCTGAGAGCACTACTGATAACCAAACTGGAGTCAGGTATTTTGTATTTTGAAGCATCTCTCTTCTATACTAGTTCCTTTCCCCCTCAAACTGAAAGTTTCTCACGCCTGAAACTTTTCTTAGAAAAAATGATTACTCAAATGTTTTGGGGTAACTGGTAGAGTTGGGTAGAGTGATCAGATAATTGTCTAAACCGGGCTACTTTTCAGAGTGAAAGGAGGCATTGTTACAATGTGGGACAAAAGGAATAAACCAAGACTGTCCAGGGAAAACTGGGACTATGGTCATTTAAGTTCTAAGAGGAAATAATTTTATACATTATGTTCCATTGCTAATGACCATTAATTTGGCTTAGGACCGAGAAGGCCTTTTTTCCCCCCAAGAGATTCTTTTAGTGGCTGGCATATGGTAAAGTTTCAGTTTCTCCTGATTTCCTTACAGTCTATGTATATTTGTTCTTTCAGTCCTTATGATCTGACTACTGATTTTCCTCCACCCCACTTTATTTTTAAACACCATTAAGGCAGATATATCCCAGAGCAAATTTGGTATCCTATTACATCTTTGGCACTCTTAGGCAACTCAAAATATTGGGATAGGCTGTCAGTATGTTAAGGATAGTTGCTTCTGAGTCAATTATTCACTTTCTCTCCTTGTTGTTCTTGGCTGGGCACTAAGGCTGATTTCCACTCTGCTGTCAGGGACACATTTTTTTTCTCCTTAAAAATGTCTTAATGCTGTCCCACCATTATTTTACTAACTGAAAGCTGGCTTTAATTTTCAGGAGGAAAAAAAGTAGTCTGTATATGTTCTTTACTGATAACTATTTAAGCTTTTTTTTTTTTTTTTTTTTTTTTTTTTTTTTTTTTTTTTTT